>NC_134572.1:43277500-43634000 GCF_050947875.1 Dermacentor variabilis
GTATCACCGACTCACGGATGTGGATGAGGCTCAAATTTGAACGCGGATCATATGCTGTTGGAGCAATTTGGCTGCCAGATACCGAGGATAACTTCAGAGGACGATATACGGACGCGTCAACATCGCGCTGCAGTGCTCCTAAGAGAGCTGGTTCGAGCCAAGATGGTTCACTGACCTACAGGTCGCTGACCTATAGATTGATATTATCAGGATTCATGCGTAAGTTCCCTTAATAATTATTGTTCTGAGACACAGTGGGTCGGAAAAAAATATCAAGAGCATTTATATAGAAGCGGCGAAATTACCTGACTTGATGAACACCGTGTGTCAAGGGTTGCGGGCTGTTCATCACTTCTTCAAAGGAAATTTTGATGCGCTGATAAAAAAAAATTCCCCGCACCAGTGGGTAAAGGGTAATGTATTCTCGCATGAGCCAATAACTTCGCGAGGAAGTGAGTGAATAAACTTTATTGTAGGTCCGGCGAGGACGCGAACTCGTCGCGCACCCGGCTAGTCCCACATGGGGACCGGCAGGTCTAGCCCACCGGCCCGGTCGCGGGCACGCTGGACGGCCAGGATTTGCTTTTCTAGAGCGGGGCTACGCAAAAGCGAGTCCCACTCCTCCTTGATGAACTTGGGGTATGTCTATAGTCAAAATCTTTCTTGAAATTCTACAAACAGCGCTCCAGAAACAAGAAAACAAGGCATGCATATATATATATATATACAGCGGGGGGTAAGATGCAAGATTATTTGTCACACAACTCGGCTTCAAGCTGGGAACCACAGTCTACTACTTTCATATATGGGTTAGATAGAGCCTGTACACTACACATTCGAACTTGATTCTGCAGTTATACACAATACGTCAAATGCATGTCATACATGTCGTACATGTCATACTTGAAATCATCATTATCGTCATCATCAGCAGCAGCAGCAGCAAGCAAGCAAGCAATCAAACAAGCAAAACAAGCAAAGCAAAGCAAAGGAGCAAAGCAAGCAAGCAAGCAAAGCAAGCAAGCAAAGCAAGCAAAGCAAGCAAGCAAGCAAGCAAGCAAGCAAGCAACCAAGCAAAGCAAGCAAAGCAAGCAAAGCAAGCAAAGCAAGCAAGCAAGCAAGCAAGCAAGCAAAGCAAAGCAAAGCAAGCAAGCAAGCAAAGCAAGCAAGCAAAGCAGCAAGCAAGCAAAGCAGCAAGCAGCAGCAAAGCCTATTTTATGTCCACTGCAGGACGAAGGCCTCTCCCTGCGATCTCTAATTACCCATGTCCTAACGCCTGCGAATTTCCTAATTTAATCGCCCCACCTAGCCTTCTGCGGTCTTTTAATGTCAATTAGAATATCGGTTATATACCCGTTTGCTCTCTGATCCAAACCGCTCTCTTTCTGTCTCTTAACGTTATGCCTATTATTCTTCGTTCCATCGCTCTTTGTGCGGTCCTTAACTTGTTCTCAAGCTACCTTTATAATCTCGAATTTTCTGCCCCATATGTGAGCACCGGTAAAATGCACTGATGGTACACCTTCTATTTCAATGATAATGGTAAGCTTCCAGTCAGGAGCTGTCAATGCCTGCCGTCTGCGTTTTAAGCCATTATTATTCTTATGTGAATTTCCTTTTCATGATCAGGGTTCCCAGTGACTAAATGACTATAGGTAAACGTACTGCTTCACAGACTCTAGAGGCTGACTGGTGATCCTGAACTCCTGTTCCCTTGCCCGGCTATTCATGATTATCTTTATCTTCTGCACATTAACCTTCAACCCTACTCTTACTCTATCTGAATTAAGGTCCTCAATTATTTGTTGTAACACGATTCCAGTGTTGCTGAACAGGAGAATGTTATCTGCAAACCGAAGGTTGCTGAGATATTCACCATTGATTCTTACTCCTAAGCCTTCCCGGTTTAATAGCTTGAATAGTTCTTCCAAGCACGCAGTGAATAGCATTGGAGAAATTCTGTCTCCTTCTCTGGCCCCTTTCTTTATAGGTATCTTCCTGCTTTTCTTGCGTAGAATTAAGGTATCTGTGCAATCTCTGTAGATATTTTCCAAGATATTTAGGTAAGCGGCCTGTATTCCTTTAATACGTAATGCCTCTATGACTGCGGGTATCGCTACTGAATCAAATGCCTTTTCGTAATCTATGAAAGCCATGCAGAGAGGTTGATTGTACTCTGCATATTTTTGGATTAACTAATTGATTACATGGATGGGATCCATTGTACAGTATCCCTTCCTGAAGCCAACTTGTTTTCTTGGTTGACTGAAGTGTTGCCCTCATTCTATTGGAAATTATCTTCCTGAATATTTTATACAATACCGAAAGTAAGCTAATGGGCATATAATTTTGCAATTCTTTTTGTGTATGAGTATAATGCTTGCAGCCTTCCAGTTTTCTGGGACCCTTGAAGTCCATATACACTTCGGATAGAGAGCCGCCAGTTTTTCAAGCATTATGTCTCCTCCATCTTTGATTAAATCGCCTGTTATTCCATCTTCTGCTGCCGTTTCCCCCCGTTTCAGGTCGTGCAAGGCCCTTCTAACCTCATCGCTATGTATAGAAGGAGTCTCTGCAAGCTGTTCACTACTGCTTCAAATGGAGGTATCGTGGCTCCGCTGAGTACTGTGCAGGTTAGTATAGAATTCTTCCGCTGCTTTAACTATAACTTTCGAGATTGCTGATGATATTACCCTGCTTATCTTTCAGTACATACATCTTGGTTTGTCCTATGCCAAGTTTCCTTCTCATTGATTTAATGCTGCGTCCATTCTTTATGGCTTCCTCAATCTGTCTCACTTTATAAATTCGAGCATCCCTTATTTTCTCCTTGTTTGCCAGTTTTGAGAGTTCCGCGAATTTTATGTTATCTCTTGAGTTGGACACTTTCATTCTTTGTCGTTTCTTTATTAGGTCCTTTGTCACTTGGGATAGCTTGCCTACTTGTTGGCTTGGTGCCTTACCTCCAACTTCAGTTGCTACCTCTGAAGCCAGCCTAGTTACGGTTTCATTCATTACGTCTGTGTCATCTTCATCTCTCTGTTCTAAGGCTGCATATTTGTTTGAAAGTGCCAGCCTAAATTTGTCTACTTTTCACCTTACTGCATCTAGGTTGGCCGGCTTCTTCTTGACCAATTTTACTCTTTCTCTCTTCGAATTGAGCTGAATCCTAGCCTTCACTAACCTATGATCGCTGCACTTTGCCCTACCTAACATTTCTATATCCTGCGCTATGCTTGGATCGCCAAAATGTATTATATCTATTTCATTTCTTGTTTCACCATTAGGGTGTTTCCAAGTCCATTTTCTGTTGCTACGCTTCCGGAAGAAGGTGTTCATTATTCGTATCTTATTCCTTTCCCCGAATTAGACCAGGATCTCTCCTCTAGCGTTCCTAGAATCGACGCCGTAGTTGCCGATTGCTTGTTCACCAGCCTGCGTTTTCCCCACTTTTGCATTGAAGTCGCCCATTACTATAGCATACTGAGTTTGCACTTTTCTAATCGCTAGTTCGACATCTTCATAAAACTGATCTACTTCATCATCATCATGAATGGATGTTGGAGCGTAGGCTTGTACTACCTCTAATCTATAGCTCTTATTAGGTTCGATTACGACTACTGCTACCCTCTCATTAGTGCTGTAGAATTCGTCAATGTTGCCCGCTATGTCCTTATGGATTAGGAATCCTACCCCGCATTGCTGCTCATTTGGGAGACCTCTATAGCAGAGGACATGGCCGTTAGTCGGCGCTGTATAAGCCTCATCAGTTCTTCTAATCTCACTAAGGCCAATGATATCCCAAACAAAGCCTAATAGTTCCTCAAAAAGTCCTGCCAAGCTAGCCTCACTCGACAGATTTCGGGTGTTAGAGGTTGCCAGGGTTAGTTTCCAGTGGCGGCCTGTCCGTGTCCAGATATTCTTAGCACCTTCTGCTGCGTTGCTGGTCTGACTGCTGCCTCGGTCAGGTGCTCCGCAGCTGGCTGCTGGGGACTGAGGGCCAATTGGTTGATCGAATGATTCATTTGGGAGATTGACGTAATACGTTGACGTAATATTTTGACGCTTGCGATAATTCTCCTGCAAGGAACATTTTCTTCAGCACGATTCAAGCATCAAAAGGCTGCATGCGATTTGAAACGGACACGCCAAAGAGTTGTGGCTTTGTTCACAATTTGCTGTCTGTGTTACCCCTTGAAAAACCTTAGTAAGCGTGCCCGCCGTGGTTGCTTAGTGGCTATGGTATTTGGCTGCGAAGCGCGAGGTCGCGGGATTGAATCCCGGCCACGGGGGCCGCATTTCGATGGGGGCGAAAAGACCCGTGTACTTAGATTTAGGTCCACGTTAAAGAACCCCAGGTGGTCGAAATTTCCGGAGTCCCCCGCTACGGCGTGCCTCATAATCAGAAAATGGTTTTGGCACGTAAAGCCTTCTAATTTAATTCTTTCAACGTCAGTAAACACGCCACTAGAAACTTCATTGTGGCTCATAACGAATGCATTTACGCAACGTAATATGACGTAATTTTAATTTCAGCCTCTCGCAATCCACCACATGACCTGAACGCACCGTCATGTGAGTACATCTTCATTTATTTGATGACATGGAAAATGCTGGCAACTTTCTTCACCAGTTTCTCCAGAACATTTGGTTGTCGTTAAAGAATATGCCGTAATGACGTGAAGAAATGAACGAATCCGAAGACACGCACACATGCACATATACGCACAACGACGAGCACATATCGTCAGCGCGCATGAGTCGATGAGTAATGTATAGTGGACGCGATAAGACATTTAATACGATGTGCTCATAAGTACCCTATATGCACCGAATTAACCCCGCGTTGGCGATGACAAGTGACGCACGTCCGTTCTGCCGCATCTGCCGCATGCAAATAAAAACACGGAGCTTCCTGTCAACTCTACAGGAAAGTATATCAACACACGGACTTCCCTGACAACGGGAAACCACATGCTCTGCAACAGCTTGCGCATGCGACTGTCTTTCATTACCCGTCACGCAGAACGAGATGTTGCGGCCAGAGTGCGACATTCGGGAAAGAAAAGAAGCAGGCGTTCTGGCATCTGTTTTCAGGTGACACGCGCGACGTCGCACCCGCAATCATATGCATGCACGCGGCTTCCAGGCAAATTTCGAAACGCATTGGCCACGCCATCTCGCCTGAGTGCCACTTGCGACGTCTTCGCCATGCCGGCTTTACCTCACCAGGGGCGCAAAGTTTGCATTCTTTCCTCCAAGGACGCACAGGTGCCGTCATGCTTAGCAAGGTCACGCTCACTGCACATCATCGCCTTCTTTGTGTGCGAGTTCTTCGAAATTGGAATGTTGTTTCCCGCGCATTCCTCGGGGTGTTGTGGAGGTGGTTTCAGAACAGCGACAACCATGAGGTTTTCTTACAGAAGTAGATAGGAGGATTTGACACGATAATTTGCGCTAACACTAATGGTAGCTGAGTTTTTTTTTTTTTTTTTTTTTTTAGGATGAAGCAATTCACCCGTGGAATTTAGGCATGACCGCGGTCTAACACTCACGCTCTTACTCGAGCGCTGCTTCCACATGTTTACATATAAATCAGCGCGCGCTTAACGCGACCGACTTTCCGGAGAGCCTCCGATGTAGTAGGTAAATAATTCCGGTCTTACAGCGTGAAAGGCAGGTGCACATGTCGTGAGGGAAACAAAAAAACTGTAATATATGCGGAGTATGCCAGCCTTGCGGTAACGGGCGTTGTGGCTCAGGCATGCATGTGAATGTCAGCAACGATATTACCATACGCAAAAAAAAAAAAAAAAAAACGTGAATTACTTTGTCACTGCATATGGCCTTATTCTCTTTCAGTATATAAATCTTCGCCGTCTAGCAGCAATAACCTTCACCAGGAAGAATTCTGCTCTTTTGCAGCAGTGGCCTCCAAACCCAGCTCAGAAAGATAATATGTAGGTGAGAGTTCCAGCAATAAACACTGATAAATTGTTACTCAAGCACAAGGAGCCAAAAGGGGAACATATTCCTGAAATACTTTTTAGTGGATAAAGAGTTAGATCGGCGCTTGTGATAATTAGTGCTGAGCACTTATGTGCAAAGTGACGTGCTTGTATGCCCTGTACTGTGGGTGGAACTTGAACAAATGCGTGTGCTTGGAACTTTCGACCTAACATCCGTTTAGTGCATCGCCTCTTGCACCGATGTATGAGGGCTGCAAAGATTGTATGCTAGGTGATCTTTTTTTTACGTTCTACAGACGTTTTAGAAATCGCCTGTGACAGCTAGCCCAATTCTAGGCCTTGAGCTGGATTACGCGAAGAGGCGGACATTACTTGCACGAGCAATCGAAACACATCATCATCATCATCATCATCATCATCATCATCATCATCATCATCATCATCATCATCATCCTGGTCACGCCCACTGCAGGGCAAAGGCCTCTCCCAACTTCTCCAACATCCCCGGTCATGTACTAATTGTGGCCATGCTGCCCCTGGAAACTTCTTAATCCCATCCGCCCACCTAACTTTCTGCCGCCCCCTGCTACGCTTCCCTTCCCTTGTAATCCAGTCCGTAACCATTAATGACCATCGGTTATCTTCCCTCCTCATTACATGTCCTGCCCATGGCCCCCATTTCTTTTTCTTGATTTCAACTAAGATGTCATTAACTCGCGTTTGTTCCCTTACCCAATCTGCTGTTTTCTTATCCCTTAACGTTACACCTATCTCTTCTTTCCACAGCTCGTTGCGTCGTCCTCAATCTAAGTAGAACCCTTTTCGTAAGCCTCCAGGTTTCTGCCCCGTACGAGAGTACTGGTAAGACACAGCTGTTATACACTTTTCTCTTGAGGGATAATGGCAACCTGCTGTTCATGATCTGAGAATGCCTGCCAAACGCACCCCAGCCCATTCTTATTCTTCTGATTATTTCCGTCTCATGATCCGGATCCGCAGTCACTACCTGCCCTAAGTAGATGTATTCCCTTACCACTTCCTGTGCCTCGCTACCTATCGTAAACTGCTGTTCTCTTCCGAGACTGTTAAACATTACTTTAGTTTTCTGCAGATTAATTTTGAGACCCACCCTTCTGCTTTGCCTCTCCAGGTCAGTGAGCATGCGTTGCAGTTGGTCCCCTGAGTTACTAAGCAAGGCAATATCATCAGCGAATCACAAGTTATTAAGGTATTCTCCATTAACGCTTATCCCCAATTCTTCCCAATCCAGGTCTTTGAATACCTCCTGTAAACACGCTGTGAATAGTATTGAAGAGATCGTATGTCCCTGCCTGACGTCTTTCTTTATTGGGCTTTTGTTGCTTTCTTTACGGAGGAGTGCGGTGGCTGTGGAACCGCTATAGATATCTTTCAGTATTCTTACATACGGCTCATGTACACCCTGATTCCGTAATGTGTTTATAAAATTGCATAAACAGGCCTGGAGTGTGGCCTGGTCCCGGTGACTAGAACCGGTAACGCATTCCCTCACCAGAGCAGGATTGGCCACCCTGGTGCCGCTCTTGGCCACAACCTCCTACATGAACACAACATTCGAAACACATATTCCAGTAATAAACAAAAAATGTACTAATTAAGTTATTAGTTAATTACGGTACCGCAGATATTACAATCTGCGAATTACAGACGGCGAGCTTGCAAGGCTGAAATTCGTTCCACATGGAATGAATTTCCAGGATGACACCAGTTTCGAGACACACGCCATCAAGCTCGCGGTAAGAATGTACTGTTTTTCCACTTACTTTTTTAACAAAACGATCTTTCTGCATTGAAGCACAAAAGGAACCGGAACGCTCATGCAGTTTGTCGCACATTTTGGCAATGAATATATGTCTAGACTGGTGTCATCCCAAAAATTCCTTCCAAGTGGATGCGCCTTGGGAACTCACCGACTACCAATTCGGAAATTGCAATACTTGTGCCGTAATGTAACTAATCGAGAAGTTAATTAGCGAATATTTGTTAATTAGCGTATTATGTGTTTTGATATCTTGTACAAGTAATGTCCGCGTCTTTGAGTAATTCAGCTCAAGGACTGAAACTATGCTATATCTGCCGTTGGTAATTTTTAAAAGTACGTAGAACTTAAAAATTATCACCCCGTGTATTCGGTTAGCGGCACGGATAGACCGCAAGTGAACTCTCCGTTGTGACGTTCTTGTTTTTATTAGCTTCTTGTTTATTGTTATTTTTTCGGTCTCTTATTTGTTTTAATATTACGGTCTTTTTTATTATAATAATAATAACTTTTATTTCCATCAGTGATGGAGGAGACTACGGGTAAAAGTCGCTTTAGAAGCAAGCGACTGTCACTGGAGCCCGTAGCGTCCTTTACAAGGCAAACAGCGATTGAACAAGATATATATATATATATATCCTCCTGAGACCCCGCTATGGGGATTTATCCAATATATTGGACATTCAGAAGGGAGACAGTACTCATGTGACAAGGCTTTCAACCTCCTAAAATTGCGCTGTCCAACTTATTGGACGCCTGCTTGCGCCATCTATGCAGCATTGATGAAAATACATCGTTCAAATTCCCACCGAAACAGTTCCACAATGGCGGCCTCCAGCAGCGCTGCGTTTTATGGCAGCTGCCGGAGAAGTAAGCACTATTTCTCGTATTTCTACCGGCTTTCAGGGCATATCTTTGATTTTATATTAAAGTTAATACAACAGCGTACACGCAAAATAAGAAATTTAAACTGTTCGCGCGCTTACTTTTTTTTACGCTTCCTTTGATTTCTCGTGTCCATTACGTTGGACGCTAGGACTCAACCCGGTTATTTGGACGGCGCTTTTGCGATTGCCTTGTTATGAACAGCAGGCGAGTACTGTTGGCATTTAGCGGCTTGTCGACGAAATCGCGTCTCTTTTCTTCTATGGGGGACCGGCCTCGCGTGTCTGATGAATTAAGCCGATAAGTTTTCTTTTTTCAGTCTATTGCTAGGACCCGCAAGGCAGCTGTCGCAGGCGGTCTCGTAAGAGAAAAAAAACATATCGATATGCCTCTATCAGATATTGTGCGCATGTACAACGTCAAGATGGGTGGTGTCGACAAGGCAGACCGAATGATAAGTTACTACAGGATAAAAACACGCGTTAACAAGTGGACAATCAGAGCCATCTTTCACCTCTTCGACATTGCCCTCAGCAACTCCTGGGTGCAGTACACACGGGACATACGCTCCCTAAAGAAATAGCGGAAAGAAATACTCAAATATATGCAATTCCACCAATCTGCCGCTGAGACTCTCGTGGCTCAAGGGCAGAAGCAGGATGAAACGGAGAGTGAGAACGAAGCCGAGTGGCATCCGCCATCAAAGCAGGCCGACTGTCTCCTCGAGAACCCCAAGAAAAGAGCACTACCCACTGCTCAATGCAGGCAGACACTGCAAACGCTGCCCGTTGCAGAATACAGGGCTGCGACATGAAAACAAAGTTCTTTTGCACCAAATGTCGGCTCTCCTTCTGCATCACCAAGCACAAAAAGGTGTTTTGAATTACCCACAGGAAGTGAACACAAGAGAAAAATTTTTGTTGAGCAGAGGAATGCTCCTTTTACGTACTTTATTCACTACTTTCTCTTTCGAGTTATTAAGATATTTTTGCACGCGAGTTTGAGCGCAATATCTGCGGTACGTCATTACGTGCGCGCTGGGTGAAAAGAGACCGGGTAGCATCCCAGTGTCCAATATATTGGACATCGCGCTGTGCTGAAACTATCAGGGCTATTGAAAAAACATTTAACACTTTTCACCTTCATAACCCTACTGACTTATTCTGAAAGTTTGGGAAAAATCTGTGCACCCAAATGCATCCCGGGTCTCTGGAGGATATATATATATATATATATATATATATATATATATATATATATATATATATATATATATATATATATATATATATATATATATATTGACTACAATTTACAGCAATTGAGTGAGTGAAAATGCGAAAAAAAAATAAAAAATAAACGCAAGAACATAAGTTATCTGAAAAACGCTCTTCAATTATTTAAGAAAGAATGAGTGACAAAATGTTCACGTAAAGCTCGTATTTCAGATGTATAAATATCAAGACTTGATTTCTGAAACAAATTTAAAAGTGTTGGCAGTGTGTATGATATCTTTTGTGTAGAATAATTGGCTCGCGTAGTGACCACCTTCCACTGTTCCGTACACCTTGTGAAGTAAGAATGTGTGTTTCTGGTGAGATTAGATAACTCATGAAGAAACTTTAAATTATCTTTTACCTCCCGTTTGAAAGCTTGACTTAACGTGTAATTATAAAGGTTAAACACGGGTATTATATTTGCTTTGGGAAATAAGTCTGATGTGTGGGCATTATAAGGTAAGTTAAACAGGGCTCGCACAATTTTTTTCTGAAGTATATGTATCTTCTCTAGATTCGTACGTAGTGGGGTACCCCACACGAGCAGACAGTAATAAAGTGTATAAAAAATAGGGTGTTATAAACAAGAACCTTGATTCTGTAAGGTAAAAGAGGTCTCAGCCGCACCATCAGGCCAACTACACGAGATAGTTGGCCCAATATCGATTCTATGTGCATGTGCATATTTTGTGTGAAAATAGCTGCAAGTATTTTAAAACTATCTACAATTTTTATGTGTTCATCGTCATAAACAAGGTTGATGGAACTGATTATTTGCTTAGATTTGGGCCTAAAGATTACTGCTTTTGTCTTGTTTATAGTGATTTGTAGACAGTTTTGTTTTGACCATACATGAAAACCCGCCATGGTTGCTCAGTGGCTATGGTGTTGGGCTGCTGAGCACGAGGTCGTGGGATCGAAACCCGGCCACGGCGGCCGCATTTCGATGGGGGCTAAAACACCCGTGTACTTAGATTTAGGTGCATGTTAAAGGTGGTCGAAATTTCCGCAGTCCTCTACTACAGCGTGCCTCATAATCAGAAAGTGGTTTTGGCACCTAAAACCCCATAATGTAATTTTTAACATACATGAAGAATTTTCAGAGCAGTGTTAACGTTATCCTGAAGGCTACTAGAGTCAGGTGATGAAAAATATATACTGACATCGTCCGCGTACATTACGTATTTCGCATCTTTATAGATATTACTAGGTCATCTATATATAAAATAAACAGGAACGGGCCAAGAATACTGCACTGAGGAACGCCTCTGGTGATATGTTTTAAATTTGAGCGGCTATTATTTATTTGAACATATTGATAGCGATTATCAAGATAAGATTTTATAAGGCTTACACAGTGCTTTTGAATACCGTAGGTTTCAAGCTTATTAAGTAGAAGGATGCAATCAAACGCTTCAGTAAAATTAATATAAATACCAAGGACAATGTCTTCAATTTCAAATTGTGATAACATAAGTTCCTTTTGACGGAGCAGCGCTAATTCCATAGACCGTTGTTTCCTAAATCCAAACTGGGCTGGAGAAGTAAGGCTGTGCTTGTCAAAACTATTTGAAACCTGCATTAGTATTAGATTTTCTAGCCCCTTCGAAAAAAGAGGTAATATAGAAATGGGTCTGTAATTTTTACTATCATTAACGTCACCTTTGTTGAACAATACCGAAACTCTGGCTATTTGCATCCGTTTAGGAAAAATAGCGCTTGACAAAGACATATTAACTAAATAGCTAATGTACGGGGAAATGATATGAAGCACGTACTTGATGGGGCGAACCTGCATGCCTTCTGCATCGCAACGTCAGTTATATTTTAGTGAAAGGAAAACTCATGTCACCTCATGCTCCGTAAAGGGGTCAAGAAAGAGTGAAGATGAATTTCTGCTGGCATAAATTCACTAATATTAGACGACGCACTACAACTACAACAGATTACAAGGTAATCATAAAAACATTTGCAAGAACACTTCCCGATCTTTCGTTTCCGCCAAGTAATAGAGTTTGTATTCGCGGAGCTGACTTTCGACGATTTAACACATCATTTAGCTTTTTCCATAAGATATCAGGTTTATTCAAACAACCCTCAAATTCTGCATGAATATAGCACTTCCTATACAATTTTAGTTCCTTATTTAGCTTATTTCTATATGATTTGTATTCCTTTAATATACTTGGATGCTTAGTCTTGACGAACTTGTGATAGAGCGCATTTCTATAATGAATTCGTTTTAGCAATTCGGGGGTTATCCACGGCTTCCGTACTTTTTTACCAAGCCTGAGTTTTTTTTTTTCAGGAAAATGGCTCTTATATATTCGAGAAACTTCATCAATAAGCTTTCCATACGCGATTTCAATGTTATCTATCTCTAAAATTTGTTTAAGGTCACAGCGTAGTAGTTCGTTTCTGAAGCTATCTAGACGTGCTCGAGTAATATACTCTGAAAAAGTATATACTCATGCTTCCTGTTCTTTCTAAAGTTGTGTTTTCTTAATAAGAAAAATATTGGAAAGTGATCACTAAGATCGTGGGACATCAGCCCAGCAGTAGCATTTTCAGTGTCAGCATTTGTAATAAACAGGTCCAACAATATTTCACTTTCGTTTGTAATCTTTGTTGGCGTACGGATTGAATTTTCATAACCATTCGAAGTTAAAATATTTAACATAGCCTTCTGCGGTACAGAAGTGGTCAGCATGTCGATATTAAAATCATCAGCGGGCACCAAGTAATCGCTATTTTCTGCAGTAAAAGGCAGCAGGTGTTCATAAAGAGAAAGGAACTGAAGAAGATTTCCTTTTGGGGGAGGCCTGTAGCAAACAGAAAATATGTACACATTCGCACGAACTGTTACCGTTTCAAAATGTTCGTAACAAACACAAAAGTCTGGAAGCAATTCGCAACTTATGTGCTCTTTCAACAATAGCAAAATACCGCCGCCGCGGCGGTTTGTTCGGTTCACGCAAAACGATTGATAAGGTCTAAACTTAGGCACGTCACGTGCATCTCTGCACCAAGTTTCACTGAGCATTACAGCATCAAACAAAAAATGAAAACCATATACAGTGCCCTCAAATACCGTAGGTTTTTCGAGCTTATCAAGTAGAACAGAGGGAAGGATGCAATCAAGTGCTTTAGTAAAATCAATATAAATACCAAGGACAATGTTCTTAATTTCAAATTACGATAAAATCCGAACTGTTATTATTATATATATAACTGTCATTATTAATAACTGTTATACATAACCATTTTAACTGTTATTATTATATAAATGTTATTATTATTTTTGCGTTATAACGCAGAGAAACGGTGTAGTCGGGTACTCTTTGCCTCATCGACAGCAACTCATGTATAATAAAACAGAGCAGACGGCGCCTTTAGGGAAGCGTCGGCTTTGGTTAGTGAAAGCCTCTCTTTCAACTATGCGTGTGCAGAGCTCACAAATTTAACGATATTGTAAATATATTTGCGCAATTAGTGGCGCAATTTAAGCGACTCTTCAAGTCCGCAGCGTAATAAACAGATCGTGTTAGTATCTTACATATTAAGTATGTGAGATGCTCTAATGGCGCTTCTTACGATGTGGTGGCTTTTGTTTCAGAGATTCCCTATAGTGCAACTTCCCTAATTTCGAGTACTGTTAACTAAACACCAGAGGCCGCAGTCTATACCTCTCGAACACGGCCGAAAACATGTCGCGCGTGCAAGAAATCAGTTGCATCTGCACTTGAAAGCGGGCAAGCTGGGCCTGCCGTTATACCGGAGTCTTCCTTCTCAAACTGCGCGCTGTCTGCCCCCCCCCCCTTTTTTTTTACTGTATTTGAGTTTCCCAAAGCCGCCACAGGCGCTGACGCCGTGGTTGCATCGGCTTTTGCATTGTTATGTGAGACTCCAACACAGTGTAGATTGTCACGTGTCTTGTTGCATTTTCTCGCCTGCTCACCGCAAGACGTCCATATAAGAAATAGTAGCAGGCATTCCATGGACACGTACACGGTTCGTTTTTACATGCCGGCACCGGTCGAAACTAGACGCATATACGACGAGTTTTATTTCCTTCTCGCAGCTATACTTAAGTAACGCTTGCACAGAAAGTGATCCTTTGCAGAATAATCAGCTGCCGACAAGCGTAGTATGATGCTTCACTTCACCGTAACAAGAGGCAACCAGTCGGTGCCAAAGCATATACGTGTGACACTGGTGCGGCGATACGTTACATATAGTTATTGCAAGATGCCACCTTTGGTAGCATGCGTATACGGTAACTACGTTACACATGTCGGCCGTGCCCCCCGCCGCCGTCTTCTCACTCAGAATGTACTGGAAGGTTAGTTGGTTGATGATGGCAGAAAAGCAACGCAATGTCTCTATAGGCTTTTTTTCTTCTTTAGTATATGTGAAATATGGAAAGTTTGGCCTTAGAGAGCGCCGGTTACGATATAGATAAATATACTATCCATATTAGAATATAGCTAGGATAAAAGAGACAGTACATATACAAAACTCTGTCAATAGTATAGAGGGTGCCTTATTTTATCGTTAACGCAACATTTAAAGATCAGCTCTGACATGTAGCACAACTCTGCTCCCTTGCGCTATATTACTCACAGATACATCCATTATTGTCACAAAAAATGAAATGGAATAATTCAAATTAGCAAATGTCAAATGTTTGCTAATTAACTTTAAAAATACTCGTATTATGCCACATATTGTGATTTACATATTGTAGCCGATGGCCTTTAGTGTTACACCCATTCGGAAAGAATTCTATGGATAGCACCAGTATCTAGATATGCATTCCCAAAGTTTCCGATGAAATGCATTGGCGTCTCAGTAACTTTCGAGCTTTAATGCACAAAAAAAACGTTTCACTAAAAATGTAAGTGGAACAACGGTGTATTTTTACGGCAAGTTTGACTGCGCCTATCCCAACATTTGTGCTAATTTCAAGATTCCTTCCAAGTATATATGCTATGTGAAATCACTGACATCAATTCGTGTTTTGTAATAGATGCGCTAAAGTAATTGGTTGAAAAGGTACTGAGTAAAATTTCAATAATTCGTAAATTATGCGCATTGATTTCCAGTGTAAGTAACGTATACCGCTTCGAGTATTCCAGTTCAATAATTAGATTAGTGATAAATGCTACAGGCATTTTTTTTTTCATTCAAGCAAAACACTCGGTAGAACAAAATGACGCAACACTAACTAAGCAAGTTCGTCGATCACGTAGAAAAAAAAAGAAAAAAGAAAAGAGGTTATACGCCTACGCTTCGGTTGAACACTGTTTCATTCGTGGCCACAGTGTGACCAGCAGCAAGAGGTCTTTCGCAGTCGTCTTAACAAGTTAGATAGCAGCCCTTCCTCGGTGCTAGAATTTCTTGGACCTAGCCGTGCCCCAGCAAACAGATATTAGCTCTGGAGGCTCTGCGAAGCAGACTCATAGAAAGTGACTTGATGAATCCCTTGTGAGCATGTTGTGGCTTGTTCATGTGCATTTTCAATTTTCTCTATGTTCCCGTGACCTGTTCATTAGCTTTCGGGTGACTAGAGCGTAATCGCGCTTTCTACGGCGCAACTGCATATTAATCGTCTTAATAGGACGCTTCATGGCGTTTACAGACATAAAGCTTCCCAGTAAAATTAATAGACGGAAATCTGGCGGTGCGATCGCTCAGTGTGTGTTAGTGATAGAGGTCAGTACACGGATTTCTCTGACCTTCTTGCTTGTTGCTTCAGATGTTCTTGTCGATGTATTCATTAAGCTTTATCGGTGTTAATTTTCCAACCACTCGTATATTCATGAACGCATGCATGCAGGGGAAACGTCTCTGTACAAATGCAAGATTGTTGCGAATTGTTGCGTTCATAACGCAACATTTTGTTGAAAAGGATTAGTGTGCGAAGTTACAAATTTGTTTGACGGCAAAATAATTAGGTATGTTTCCCATATAGCATATGACGTATGTGGGACCCCATGTGATATAAGTGAATATGGAGCAGTTTATTTTTTTCTTTTTCGATAATGAGATTGAATTATAGTCTTTGAACTGTATTGCTCGAAGAGGCAGACATTACTTGCGGAATACATCGGGTGCGTAATCGGCTAATTTGGAAATCTTAACTAATTAAATTTGAACGAATTAATCTACGGCACGTGTAACGATTTATTCATTCTAGCCGGTGAGTTTGCATAGCATGTGCACTTTGAATTAAAAATGATAACATTGGTTTTGAGATATCCGCCGTAAAACCTGCGGCGAAAATGAACTGTTCGTGAGGCGAAAGCCTTCGCGTTCACGAGACATTCATTAAATTACTTGGCATTCTCTTTCCGATGCGTTGTTACACCCTATTACTTGTTTTCTCCCGCCAAAGGTCATGGGTTGGACTTAATTAACTGTACCTTAATTAAACGTGCCTTAATTAAGTTTGCTCTATAATTCACACCAAAGCTCCTGGGTTCGACTACTACCAAAAGTCGTAGGTTGCAGTGCTTTCATTAACTCTATATTAATTAACTGTGCCTTAATTAACATTGCCTTAACGAAAACCAAACGTCGTGGGTTCGACCATCATTGGTGGCACCATCGATTTCGGTGCCATTGAATGTTGGTGCCATGACACCGGACGGTCAATTTTTCGACCCACGAGCCATCTAAGGCTTTCGCCTTAACCTCTTCAAACAGAACAGAATTGAAGACGCGCAAATGCTTCAAGGTTAAAGCTATATCAGGCAATAAGTCCTGTTTCAGTGTAGTACAAGTCGGTCCAGTCGTGCGGCATAGTTGGCAACCTCGATGGCGACGAGGCGGTCAGGCCTGTATTGTCAGGCCTGTATAGTGAGGCCTGTATAGTCAGGCCTGTATAGTCAGGCCTGTATAGTCAGGCCTGTATACACCGGGCACCTCGAGCCCCTGGCGACCGCGACTCGCATTTGAGCACGAGAATGATGTACGCTTGTTGCACGGGAACAAGGTCGGCGTACCGCGGAATAAGTAATTTTGCATTCATTGCTTTATTTACGCTGTGCTGATCAAAGGAAATGAGTATTCTTAAACTTTGCCTGGGAACATTGTAAGAGACTGACAGCAGGAATAAGCCTGTTTGATTCAGGTGATCGCGTGGAAAGTCGGTGATAGGGATGTACTGTGGACACAGAGTATCAGCGATGCGAGGGGTCTCTGAAATTCACTGAAAGTTTGTTACTGGCTATGAAAACGCCCCGAATATAATTTGAAGCAGCACGAAGGGACGAGGACAGGTACAAGAAAACAAACACGTCAGGATGAGCGCTGACTGCCAACTGAAGTCTATTCGAGAAAGCACCAGCCATTTTATGGCCTGTGGAAAACACAACAAGAACCATCATTATCGACAGGCATGCGCACAGGGGCACTACAAGTACTAGATACCCTTCGCGCTGCTTCAAGTTACATCCAAGATGAACCAACTCGCCAAAATCAACTTGTTGCGAAAACACCCACCTACGAAAGATCGAAAGAAAAAGAAAATTACGAGCAGCCTCCAAACACGTTCCGAAATTAAGAGATGGCTGAGAAAACTCCTGCGAACCAAAATCCCGACTACGTATGCTACCTATTCCTTTGACGCGCTTTTCTCCTAACGAAATATTTCCCTTACAAGCGTGCTTCTCCTTTAAGCACGCTCCTCAGTGGCGCCCGTCTCTTTTTCCCTGCACTTGCACGACGCCGACCTCGAAAAGCCTGATCTAACGTCCTCTCAACCCACAGGCATGCTGTTACTCACACTGTATGCAATACGGTGGCCATACACTACTCAAAGTATCTACAGCGAGGCAACTCGTGTTCCGGTGTTGCCGAGGGCGTTTGGCACGCGCTGCGTACGTGCAGCCGTTTTACAACGTGCAGGCTCGCTCTCTGAATGAATGTCGCACTGTGCGTCACAATTTGCTTCCATGGACATTCTCGGGACGTCGAGGAACGCGGGCAGAGCGTCGAGCGCGGCCAAGGTCCCTGCGGCCTCCGGTGCGGTCTGGGTTGGTCACTGTAAACAACCGGCCCTTGAAACACCCATAGTGTGAAAATGTTCCTGTGAGCCACGAGTGAACATTCACCATTCTCATCTCCTGCGAGCGTAGAATCGGGTCCTGTCCGGGGAAATAGATCGGTAATTTTCAAGCGCCCACTGGAACCTAAAAAGTGAATAAAACGTCGAAGCTAATCTTCAGTTCAGAAACATTTTAATTACTCGTGATACTATGTTCCCTACGTGCAGAAAACTCATCTTACAGGATCACGTCGTCAGACAAAATTTGCGGTAGTTTGAAATTGGAAATGGAATCTTTTTAAAACTGTCATAATGAGGCCCTTATACTTTTTTCTTTCATTCGGTATGGCCGAAGTGCAAAGGAGAATACTTCTGAGTTGCCGTTTCTCTTTTCATGAATTTAAAGGAGAGTTTAACCACTGTAGTGGCGCTAGTAAGTTCTCGTCTCAGGGCAAACAAATAAAAGCTCTGGAGGCACTGAAAAACACTGAATACAGTGAAAGCTCAAGAGGTTCTGCACACTAAAAGGAATGTGCAAAAGCGAGTACAGGACACTGAGTTGCCTTTGTAGCTTTACCAACCTGCCGTGCAGTAAAAGCTAAACAAGAATTTTGTTAATCCAAGTATGACGCACGGTAGTTCGCCGGTATTGTAAAGCCAGCGTA
Source organism: Dermacentor variabilis (assembly GCF_050947875.1). Lineage (NCBI taxonomy): Eukaryota > Metazoa > Arthropoda > Arachnida > Ixodida > Ixodidae > Dermacentor > Dermacentor variabilis. Next base: position 43,296,145 of record NC_134572.1, read on the forward strand.
TTTGCCGAGTACAGGCTTCGTCCAAAAAGGAACATCTAGGTTCACTTCTCTTTTTCTATACAAATATAAATAAATACAATTTTAGATATGTGAGTGAGATGAAACAATCTTTTCATTGTCGTCATTTCTGTCTCTTCCACGAAAACGTTGCTTTTCGACGGGTTTGTCATTGTTAATCCTTTTGATGACCTCAACGACATTTAGTTATGTCCGTAACTACAATAACCTCCATATCTTTCCCTTGCGTTTGTCTCTTTTTTACCTCTCCCTTTTACTAATTTTTTTTTTCATCCGCTTCCCTCGTCCCCAGTGCAGAGTAGCAGGCTAGAGCTCACTAGCCCAGGTAGCCCTCTCTGTCTTTCCTGTCAATAAATTCTAGTCTATTCTATGTTAGTTTTCATCCGCACAAATTAGCAACATAGGCGAGGGCGCGGTCTGCGTTGAGTGGATCACAGGATCGTGCACCTTGCTGTCAAGCACTTGTATCTCAGATGATTACTGATAGCTCGTACTTCTTAGGCACCCTTGGTTATTCGTTTTATTTCGTTATCGACTTCCGACCTGTCTAAAGAAACAGAAACAAACGTTGGCTATAGAATCATACATTAGTACGCACTGACATGATCTGTCATCAGTCCTCTCTCGTGGTCGATGTTTCTTCGTTTTCCTGTCCTCAACGTGCTTTCAAAAGCTATAGCGACATAGCCGCGGTACGCGATTACGCGCGCATTCCGTGCGTTTCGTTCACGCGCCATTACTCGTTGCGCTCACGAGTTACTCGCTTTACTGAAGAGACAACTCACGCTTCTCTGGCGATGATTTCCGTGTGTCCTCCTCGAACAACCGACCGCGCGATGAGCCTTCCTCCGCCGCCCCCGCGTGCTTCAAAGCTTAGTTGTGCTTCGGTGAGTGTCCTTGGCCTTCAAGAGTATACTCTCGTACAAACTTAGTTTGCCGGCCGATCGTCATTTAACATCCTTCCTCTAGATGCCTTTATTCTCTCTCTCTGATTTCTCTTTCATTGTTGACGCCTCATTTAATTCTCACCCTTCGCTTTTTTTTCCCTCCTCCTCTTTTGTCATGAGGATGCTGCGGCTGAAATCAGCTGTTCGCAGCTGCGCGCCACATTTGCGCCAGCTTTTGGCCATGTGGCGCTACCTTAGAGTAGACGGCACAACCGCATATAAATGGAACATGACCTCCGAGATAGTGCGCGTCGCCTGACGCCCTACCTCGGAGGTCATAAATGGGATCAGTGTCCTTTGAGACTCGTGTTAAGTTACACGGGTTAGTTTTCGGAGGCCCTCTACGTCCTTAAAGGAACACTAAAGTGAAAAATTATTTATTCGGCATCAGTAAATCACCGTTCTACAACACCAAAAACCCCACTCTTACAACAATAAGACGTTTGGTAAGGCAGAAAAGCGCAAGAAAGAAATACGGGTGGCGACGCCTACTTAAGTTCCCGCACCTGGGGGCTGTGACGTCTTGGATTTTGATGGCATCTTCTAGGGCCTACAAATTATATATCGCGGTACAGATTGACTACATTGTGTTCTAAAGGAACTAAATAATAAACATGGCAAGTTTCGGGAATGAATGAATAGAATTTATTGATAGGAAAGACAGAGAGGTCGACCTGAGCTAGTGCGCTCTAGTCTGCTACTCTGCACTGGGGAAGAGGGAAGGGGAGTGAAAGTATTGGAATGGATGATGATGGTAAGAGAAGTGGTGAGTGCTTATGTACATGAGACAGTTGCCTCGCTAGAGCCGCTCGTCGAGCTTGGTGTCCTGCAGGAACTTCAACAATACTTTTGTTGCACGCATTGAAATTGCAGTGTCAGGCCATGGGCCGAGGAACCTTTATTCAGCCAACGCGGCCCAAATGCGAAAACATACTTTGGAATCCCTGACATCACGCTGACGTACCGGCGTTGGGGTTTCAGCGCGAAATTCAAATACTGATACTTGGACCTTCATTTTCTCATCTAATAATCAAACTATCTTCTTGAAATGACTGCCTGCAGGGTTCTCAAACAATGCTTCATTAGTCTAAACTGATTTATTGTTTCGCTTTAGAGTCCCTTTAAGCAGGCGCACGTTGTAGGCGAGACGTGAATCGTCGGCTGTCGTGACGTATATAACAGAACTGCAGTGTTCTGCGAAGTAGTGTGATTATTGCAATGCCGACAATGCTTCGAAGAGAAAGAGCAGAGGCGCTGCTTGGTGCAGGCAGACGTAGCCTTGCAAAAGTGTCCGGCATAACCTGAACGCCACATATAAAACGCAATACGTTCTGAAACATACACTATATGCAGTCCAGCTAACAAACCCACCAGGTATCAAAAACAAGTTGACGCGGAGGCGAATACGTTGCGTGTTTTCCAAACCACGACGACCCACACGGCTCACCATTCACTATGCAACCCTATATCACTGGGGAACTTTAGGAGGAGCTGAAGCACCTCTCTGCTAAATATCCCATGTCCTCGCTGGAACAAAATATCACTTGCGTTTGAGTGGGGCATCGTCTTGCGCTTGAGTTCATCTATTGATATTTTACGTGCGGCTTCAAATTCAGGGCACCTTAGTGTATAATGTTCAACGTCGCCAAGAGCTTGACCATGCACACACAGTGATGATGGGCCAACTCTTGTCTTGCACAACCAAGCTGGAGTTTGCGCTTACCGTGTACGAATGGAATGTAGGAGAGCGGCATCAATTCTTTCAGGTCCCTTAATCACACAAGGTTCATCCTGTGGAAACCAAAGGGCACGGAAGAAGCTTAAGATGACCTTCTTCGTGTGTCTTTTTGTGCCTTGGGTAGCCTTCGTCGAATTGACTGAAGCTGCAGTGCCTTGCGCGCCAGGCCACAGACTGTCAGCGGCCTCGTTGCCTAATGCGCCGATATGAGAATGTCTCAATGAATACTCCTTGTCTAGCATTATGAATGTTTGCGTCACATTATCCACGTGTATTTGCTTATTATATTCGAAATAAATTAAAATCTACGTGCATAGAGAAAATAAGTAAATAATAAAATCGCCACTCAAGTATCACCATCTAGCTGCGGCTCACCGACAAATAGTCATACAGTTTCTTGCGGCACATATACAGGGTTTTCTTTTCTTTTTTACAATACAGATTTGTTATAAAAGAAGTAATGTGCGCAGCAAACGTGGCGTCATTGCAGACTAATTCCTCGGTGAGGCGGAGATACTTTGCTGCTAATTACGTGAGCTTCAGTATAGTAATTAATGAACATTTATCAATTAACTTATTTATTAGTACCTTACGGGCATTTGTCTAAAAGGCAAACTCTTGGGATCGTGAAAAGCGAACGCGAGGTCATTCGCTAAGCGCTCGACTTGAACCGCTCGTCCTGGTTTCGACGTAGGCAGTGCTTGGAGCTGGCCGGTTTCGGGTAACTAGGCTCGGCACCTAAAGCCTCTCTTATCGTTTTTCCCAGCTCTGTAGCGAACGCCCCCGCGAGAACAATCAATGGGAGTCTACATAAAACGCGAGCAAGGTAGCCTTGAATGCATGCCACCGACCTCCTTGAAATGACGATGTAACCGACACAACGCGCACGAGATGACTCGTATGTACACTTCTCGAGGTCAACGGGGCACAGATGGGCTCGACAGTGACAGCTTGGTGTCGAAGACAATGGGCAGTGCCCGGAGTTTTCGAATAGGAAAACGGACGGCGTGGGCCGTGCGAGTCCCCACTGGCCCTCCCAGCAAGCGACAAAATCTATTGCGATTGTTTTGTTTGTACAGTGACTGTCGACGTACATACCGCTTTTGCGCGCGTGTTTTTATGGCCGTGCCACATGAATGAATGAATAAAGCCTTTATTTTAAGGAAGGGGACGGCTCTAGGCCGCTGATGGGGATTAGGAGGGAAGGGAATGTGGGTACCCAGACTGTTGGCTGAAACACTTCTTCATCTCAGTCTGGGATCTTCCGCTTTATGCAGGCTCAGGTGCATGTTCAGTTCCGCCGCTCTCACATGGGCTGATCGACCCCCTCTACACTACTCGAAACAGGCCACTTTGTCTGCCATATGTCGCAATGGCTTTCTGTGTTTCAGGGTTAGTTTGTATTTTAATTCCTAGTGTTCTAATGTCTCCGTGTAGTAGATGCTGAATGTTGGATCTCCCTTGTGAAAAAGCTGCACAGCTCCAAATGAGGTGTTGCAAGTCTGCTCTGCATGACTCCTGGCAATGTGTACATCGGGTGTAAGTCTTCGCAATCGTAGCTTGTCTGGGTTGGTGCCATTTCTCAAGTATGCGTGGTGTGTATGCAGCGTTGGCCATAACCTTATTCAAGAAAACCTCTTCCGTGCGGGTAAGCCCGCCTTTGTCGTCAAACAAATGAACTGGTGTAGCTTCTAATAATCTCCGTTTACTGTCTGCTTTTATTTTAGTACGAATGTAATGCATCAGTGCTCTGCTAGGAGAGCCTGCAGCCAATATCTTTAGGTATGGATTTTGGTCCACGGGGTTTGGCGAGGAAATGGAGTGTGGGGAGCTGTACGCGTAATCAAGCCCACCCGCTTGCGCGGCAGCTGCGTGAGCGGCTGCGTTTCCCCCATCCGTGCCGGTGTGCCCCGGTGTCCATAGGATTTCAACATTTGTCCCATTGTCCTGTATTCTCTTTAGCTTTTTTCTGGTGTCGTTGGCCACCGCATCATCTGTCGTAGGCCCCGTTAATTCGGCCACTGCTTCGTACGAATCAGTAAGGATCCGATAATTATTTCGCACACTCTGCTCTACAATGTCTCCCATGTCAATGGGAATGGTGTTGACCGCTCCCCATATAGCTAAGAGCACAGCGTGCAAGGTTGCACCCCCAGGAAGCTGACATGTGTGATAGCCATTGTGTTGGGGTGCAGATGTGCTAACCCAGGCCATGCTTGCTATGTCGTTTGTGATTGCAGCGTCCGTGTAGATGTCAGTGGTGTGCTGCGGCGTGCTTAATCCCAATCTCTTTTCAAATATTTTTCTAGCTTCCGCGTTTCGTCTGGCGATAGGGCGTTGTTGCCTCCGTATGCCCAGTGGTGCTTCCCATGGTGGCGTTATGGTCGCTTCCGCGGGCTCTGGCTTCGCATGGACTTGTTTATCCCATGCCATGATCTGTTTTCCTTGAGTCGTGTTTTCCAACCGGGATCGCATTCGAATTCGTGCTTCACTGATTATGTCCCGTATGGGTGGAATCGCTACGAGCGTGAGCAGGTCCTCGTTCCTCGTGTGCTTTGGTAGCCCAGTGATCGTACGGAGGGTGCCGTTCCACATAAACAATAGTTCATATTGCCTTGGACTTTGACCCCTCTATCTTCGGAGCCAGTGCCGTACTCCAGCTTTTGACACTAAGCGAAGCGGTGGCGATAAATATCGAAAATTAAGCAAACAATTTCCAATCATAATTACCGGAAAGAAAAGTTGAAAGGGATATATTTCGTGATGCTAAGTGCATTGCATGTGTTTGGCAAGCATGTGGAAGCGGTAACTGTCTATACAGGTTCGATGCAACCGAAACACAAATTATAGCAACGCTGGAGTTTTCTGAGTCGCAATAAACTATTGCCGGCTTCTTTTTTTTTAGTTGCACTAATACTAACACTTTAATGTAAGAGCAATATCAATGACGATAACGTAATTTTCACCATGTGAGTATCCCCATGGCCAGCCTCTAGATAAGGAGTACAGTCTGTGCAGTTATACACGTAATTAACACATCTATGTTAATTAACTTTCAATTACTTATTCTAAGTGGCTAACGCAAGAGAGCAGTTTCGAGTCACTCCTCGACAATATCTAGCTGAGCGAATAAATTTTCACTAAACAAGCTCTCGTAAGCTACGTGAAGAAATATTTCACATTCTAAGGCTCCTTCCAAATACAGGGAGAGATAATCAAGTAGGGGGAAGGGAACTACTTACATACTTTACAATGATGTAACAAACAAACAAACAAACAAATGATGCACCTATGTTAACATGAAAGGCCGTATAGATCGCTTGTATTGTCACTTCGGTGAAGTGTTTGCGAACCCAGCCCCGCCCACAGGCACGGTCTAGTTCCTGTTGAGCAGCCGGGATGCGAAACCCGACTTGTTAAAATGTCGCAGGGTGTTTTGCGGGCTGCCTCCATGGCGCGCGAGATGGGCCGCGTGGCACGCAGACCGCGCACGGAGCGCCTCGGCACTGCCAGCCGGCAGCCCGTGCGCGCAGAGTATAGCAGCCAAGGAGTTCCCCCTGCGGTACCGCGAATGCACTGCACCGCACGAACAAGTGTTCGAGGGTCTCCACCTCACCGCCGTTATTGCAAATGCCCGTAGCGGCGAGACCGAGGCTTTGCATGCGTGCTTGCGTTCATTTCGCTCGCACCCGACACGCAACCCCGCTGCATGGTTGCCACCGCGACATGTTACGCACGCCGATCGCGGGCAGCAAAGTGGATTTTTTTTTCTGCTTAAGCTCCCTGCCCTACGATTCTTTCGTCTCTTTCCCTCTCTCTCGATATCTCTACTCTAAAACCTTGACCGCACACGTGAATGATCATCATTCCCGTAGCTTGCGCGTTCGTTCACTTACACTGTGAGATCGAATGGCCTCATACATTTTTTTTCTTCTGTCTTTCCTGTGAGCTGTTATCAGATTAAAATTGTGAGTTTTTTTTTATTGATATGATATAAGGAGATGATGACGCACAATTTAAGGCGCCGGCTACTCCTTATCTCGTGAATGGATCCATCATACAACATACAGGGTACAAGAATACATATGAAATAACCTTTTCACGGAAGCACCAGGACTTATCACACAACGTTTTCACAGAAAGAATATGACGTAATAAGCACATGGTACATACAATATACAAGGTAAATGTCTCCACAGTTATGTAGATAAAAGTCTCAAAAATACAAATGATATTGTCGCCTAATGACACAGTCTCTAGTCAGCGGGTGATACATTCACCGTGCAAACGCACTATCACGTATAGTCACAGCAAAACAGTAAACATAACATAATTCACAAATACATGCATATATGCAGCGACAATGAAGTGAAAGGAACAATAAAAGCGTTAATAACGTCCAACAATGCCGCTGTCTTCAAGAAAAGTCTTTAGTGCTCTTAAAGCGCTCTTCTGCAAAGACGTTGTTGGCCAAGGACCCAAGAGTTTCTTTAAACTGAAAGGTCCGCGATCTAATTTAATTAAGGTTGATTTAAGTCGGCATCTTGGTGTGTCGTGACGTGGGCAGTCTAGAAGGAAGTGATATATATCTTCATCTACAAATCCACAATCACATTCGGGGGTTTCCGCACGGCCAATTCTGTGTAAGAAATGCTTTGTGTAGGCAGTGCCTAGCCTTAATCGATGAATAAGAGTTTCTATAGTTCTGTCTAATGATAATGAAAATTTGAATTCAATGAACGGATCAATATGGTATAAGTCTGAGCTCTTGGAATTCTGATCAAACCAAGTGTTTCGATACATTTTAAAAGACGTTGTCCTTATAATGCAACGTAACTCATTTTTCGATATTGGGAGCGGAACCACGTCATCTTTGAAGTGTGCTTGTCGTGCTGCTTCATCGGCTGCTGTGTTGCCAGGAATGTTACAATGCCCTGGTATCCACTGAAATGCTATCGCATGTTTCGCTGCGCTTGCCTTTGTGAGGTTTTTAAGTGTCTCGTATGTTATACTATCACTGAATGTTTTCCCTTTTGTGCTGCAGAGGTATGTTAGAGCCGCCTGTGAATCGCTGAAAATTACCCATTTTTGCGCATCTCTTACTGACAATATAAATTTTATCGCACATAGGATTGCGAACAGTTCGGCCGTTGTCGACGAAGTCGCACGAGATATCTTAAATGATACTTGTTTGTTGAGGTGCGGTATAATGAATGATGAAGTTGAAGAGGTTGATGTACTGGAGCCATCTGTATAGACGTGTGTGTATCCTGAATACCGCATATATATCTGGTAAAGTGCTAGCTGTTGAGCAGCTTGAATGAACATGTCTCTTTTTCTGAATATTCCGTCTATTGACAATTCGATTTCTGGAAGTGCAAGCAGCCATGGAGGATATTCGACGTCTGAATTCCAAAATTCATTTCTTGGCAATATGAAGATTTCCTCGAATTTCTATATGAACATGACTTTTATCTCGTTTCATTATGTCTAGAGCCAATGGGTGACTTTTATGTTGTGTTTGAAGGCGAAAATAATGTCGGCATGTTTCTGTAGTTCGCATAACTGGAAATGGTGATTGACGAGCCTCAGCTATTACAAGAGAGCTAGAAGTCGCTCGTGGAACTCCTAGACATATGCGTAGTCCTCTAGCCAAAAGTCTTTGAAGTCGCTCTTCTGACGTGTGGGAAAGTCCGTGTAAGACGGGCGCGGAATACGCAATTTTTTGTCGTATTAATGCATTGTAAACAGTCAGCATGGACGATACTGATCCGCCCCATGATGTGCCTGCGAGTCTGCGAAGTACAGTCACTATGGAATTGACTTCGTTTTCGAGTTTCTTTATGTGGGGTGTCCAGGATAACTGCCTATCAAGTATTATGCCAAGAAACCGATGCTGTGTGACAATCATTAGAGGGTGTCCTTCCAGATTCAGGGTGAAATTTTTTAACTGCCTCCGAGTGAAGGGCAATACAGCTGTTTTTGCGTGTGATAGAACCATCCCTTTCTGTGTCAAAAATTGGTTAATGATATTTATGCCGTCTTGCAATGCCATCTGAAGTAGTTGAGCATTAGATCCAGATGTCCAAATACACACATCATCTGCATAATATGTCTGTCATGTCCGCAGCATTTCGTAAAGCTCGTGTCTCTAATACGGCACGGAACGGTGCAAAGGTGCATGTATTCGTCACTTCACTGGCCATGCCAACTAGCCAAAGCATATGCTCTTCCTCATTTCCACATATATAGCAAGAGGCCTGTGAACATGAACTCACAATTTCATGTTCACAGGCCTCTTGCTATATATGTGGAAATGAGGAAGAGCATATGCTTTGGCTAGTTGGCATGGCCAGTGAAGTGACGAATACATACACCTTTGCACCGTTCCGATCCGTATTAGAGACACGAGCTTTACGGAATGCTGCGAACATGACAGACATATTTAACTTACAACAGCCCAGTGATAACGACACGTCCAGCGGGCGCCAAGCTGTGTTCTGGCTAAGGTGATTATAGTTATCACCAGAAGCCCTCAAGGGAATCTGATGAAGCAGAGAGGCCCACAGACTCTGAACCAAATGCGGTATATATAGGAAATGCGGAGGTGTCAAAATAGCGCGTTTATGTATAGGGCCTCTTGACATCGTTTGTGCCTCCTTTTAGCTTTCACTGCCATGCCGAAGTGCTCTCCCGCTTTCTTTTCCCTTTCCCCTATCATCATAAAGCAATAAACCTAAGTCGCCTCCTCCTACGCGCGGCCGTTCATTCCCCTCTTGAGGCGACGCCCCTATCGCGCGGCGCAGGCGAGTGGGCACGATTGTTTGCCCAAACTACGACGACGAGAGGCGATCGTTCAAGAGTAAAACGTTCCCTCCACAGAGCCGCAAGAGCGTCGTCGCTTTCATACACCTGGCACAAGAGCTCAGTGGCCGCCCGCGTCGCACGGGGAAGCGCTTGGGTCATTTCGCGACTGAGCTCTTCCCTCGAGACTGCGCGTAGACCCGTTGGCTCTGACTAACTCCCACCTCGGAAGACGCGCGTATTGTCTGCCAACTTTCGAAATAGAAAACTTAAGAGCGCGGAGGTGCACATGTGTATATATATCTACGCGTCATGTATGTTCGCGTTTCTCTGTATTCAGTGAACGCACTTTATGCGCTGCAATCTCTGGTGCAGGTCGTGTGCGGGGATAGCGATCAGCTGTAATTGTGTGCCTGTGCTCTCTGTCTCTCTCTATCTGGTGCATGATACGGGTGGCTCGAGTATATTGTAGAACTGGGTGAGCTACGCATGTTTTATAATAAATCCCTCCCCCCCCCCCCCTTACCTCATTCAGCGAGGGTCCTTGTATGCGGGCACGCTGTGAAGGGGTGCGCGGTTTTAGTGTGAGAGTGACCAACTGCTAAGTTTCCCGAGCTGTCCGTGCATGCAGGAGCGATTGCGGCTGTCGATAACAATAATTTCTCGCAAGCCAGCATCATGGAGGTTTCACACCTGCGTGCTTACATACGGACAACATGCTGCAGGGGTGCGTTGCGGGATAAAACTCAGATGCTAACACCTCAGAGAAGATAACTCGCGCTCACACCGCATGCGTTACCACGTGAATCTGCAATTGCGCTTTCAGCTCGTAGACACCTGAGCCAGACGTAACGGCATCGCGTTGATAGTTTGCAAACGTGGAGCGTGCCAACATCTGCACTGACTACCTAAAGGTATCCTGGACAGCCCGGCTCGTTGCTTGTGGTTCTGACCACGTTTCAATTGGCCAAAACAATTTGGTAGTCGCGAGAAAACCACTACTACCCGTTGACCTTTAACCGTCATTGTGTACTCGCTGTACCGTGTCCCATTGGATATAGTAGTCTTATGCTGAGCACATTATCGGAGGATGGAGCTCCTGCCACTCCGCCCTCATTCCGATGGGGTAGAAATGCAAAAACGACTAATGGAGTTAGCCGTTTTTGCGACTTGCCAAGAAAAATGCGACGTGCAAAAAAAAAAAAAAGGGAGGCAAGCGATGCGAAATTAATCAGCACCTGTCCGCCACGCTCTCTACAGCCCACAATGCAGCTGTCGGAATTGAAACCCTGATAATTATTAAGCGTCCTTCCATATGATCTAATCCTAAAGTGTTTAGAATCCCAGGATATTGTACCATGCACTTTACTTGGTTGAAAAGAGCACGACGGGAGAAAATAATAACATAAAGCACGAAAAAAAAATAAAGAAAACAAGCAGAACCTCGTGTACATTTTCTGCTCTTACCAGTCATATTGTTTTTCTCTCTGCTAGCAGATGAAGAGAAAGTTCTGTAACAGAAATATGCCTGTTTATAGCATCATTTAGTTTACCCTAACTCGGGCAAATTATTGTCTTCCGCCTTTGACAGTTCCAGACACTCAAGGTAAGCACTTGCTCCTGAATCTCCCGCTTCAGCGGCTAGCGACAAGCGACCCCCTCCGAGCGGCCGACATTCGCCCACCAATGTGGCTGCGGATTGTGTTACGCCGTTGGGCGGGACCTATTATTTGTGCGAGTGGTCAGTCCACGCATGAACGCCCGGCGCGGGTGCCCAACCAGGCGTGACAACCGAATCGGAAACGAAATTCGACTCGAACAAAGCAAGCCGCATATGAGGTTTCCCGCAAACTCAGTATGTTACGGCGCGTCATGCATGCAACTTCCGGTATCTCTAGCAAAACGCTGCGACGCATGTGGCCTTGGAATATTTTGCTTTATTGCCGTATAATTTTGGCGGTAATAATACGCCTCACGGTAACGAGCGCTTGGCTTCAATTTGTGACGCTAAATGCGGAAATGTGTGGTTCGCTACCTTTTCGCACGTGGCGAGTGCCTCTTGGATTACGCTGTTGCTTATCAGGCCACAAGAACTTGTTATACCATCTCTCCTCCCCATCACTTCATATTTGGTGAGAGTATAACCTTCGACATATATATATATATATATATATATATATATATATATATATATATATATATATATATATATATATATATATATATATATATATATATATATATATATATATATATATATCGAAAGTTACTTTAACCAAATCTGAAGTTGTGTATATATGGTAATTCATATACGTATCACCCCCCACCCCCCTTGACGATTCGTTCAGCCAAGCGCACATAAACTTAAAAATTTTCGACAGAGACTGGTTAAAGTCTAGTGACCTAAGTTACAGCTTATGCAGACATGCCGCGCATTCTTGCGCGTTGATTCTCTTTTCTATATCGCCTCGTTTTTTTTTCTTCTTCTTTGTAGTCTTTTACCCATCCTGCTTCCTCAGTTCAATCCAGCTGATCAAGCATTGGTATAGATATAACATACCTCTCTTTCAATCTCCTCATCTTTCGTTCTGTCGCTCGAGCTAGAGATGCAGCTGTCACAGCGAACGGCTTTACATACATATAGGGGACGCCTCCCATTTCCTGGTTGGGCGTTCTCGTGCGTTCACCTTTTGCGTGTACAGGGTGGGCCTTCCGGAATTTGTCTCGCCCGCGCGCGAACAGGCTTATCATTGCTATCGCGGGTTGAGCTGTATTTCAGGAAGGCAATTCGAATACGTCGCTCTTGTAGTGACTTGTAGTATGGAGGGGCTTTAGTAGTGACGGCCAGTGGCGCGCGAGTGCGCGGAGGTGGCAGCAGGATCTGCACTGCCTTAGAGCTGTAAAGCTATAGAGTTCTTTTAAAATGTGTAGACGCCGGATTCACAAAACTGTGCACTAGCGCGCAAACACGGTTTCTAACTGGCATGCATGTTCACGTTAGCCAGCCATCATAATTGTCGTATTCCTAAGTATGTCCACCGCAGGGCAACATAACTGTCAGAACTACATTTGCCTAGCACTAACTCCGTCCGCCCTCAATAACCACGAATTTCCTTATCTAGTCGATACGTTCGCATATCTGCCTCTGCCGCCTCCGACTACGTTTTCATATTCCCTTCCTGGCGATTCTGTAACTCCACGCTACCGTCGTCTCTTGCCAAACCCAACTTCCTCTTTTCTGGTTTCTTCGAAACTGCCACTTGGCCCTCGAATCTATCTCTATCCCTTATACTATCCTTTCACACCGCGTTAACAATTTGCCGTCGTTCGTCAGTCGCTGTAGGTTGCGTTCGCTTTCAATGTCATCTGTCAACCCCCATGCTTCGGAAGATGAATCTTGACAGAACCCATTATTATTTCTGTACTTTATATTCAAGGAAACTACCAACCGGTGCTTTTCATGACTCAGCAGCATCTGCGAACACGTACTCGAGTAAGTAGCTATAGCATATAGAGAGGCAACCACGAGGCCAATACCGTATGGTCGTCTGGCAAACCGAGAAAGCCGCGGCGGAGTGACTCTGCAAGATCAATCAGCCGACGCGAGCCGTGCGCTTTGTTTAGGAATAATATAACAAGACTATGTATGACGCTGAAGTGTGGCTTGCTGCTGGCGTTTGTCAATAGCGTTCGGGATTATGCGAATGCATGTGGTACCTGCGCCGCGTCCCCTTTAGTATTCTACACCAAAGGTTTCATATATAGCCTCCAATCCGAGTGGGACATTCACACAATGCAACCATAGAGAAGCTGGAGCGTAAAGGCGTTGCGTGCCGAAACAGGTGACGTGCTTTTTCACTCGCGTATACGTCGCATAAACCTGCGTATGCGTGCTGCAGTAGAAGCATGTGTAAGCGACAGCCGAAAGCGCAGCGATGGCGGCGGTGTCGATTCTAGCATTTCCTGATGCCAGAATCGGACACGCGACCTGGGAATATGGAACACAACTGCGCTCAGTTTCGTGATGGATCCGTGCGTAAGGTGCGGGTCACTTCTAGCGAAGCCCGGCATATACTTTCGTTCGCGCCCAACGACGCATGTGAAAGGTTGAGCCAGAAGACAATTCTGGCGTCCAGTTTGGCGGGGAGCGTCGTCTGCTCCAAATTGCGGAGCCGTATGCACGTCGCTGACCCCGGGTCATCTTCCATTCGACTCAGCGCGGGAGAGAATGCACTCTTCATTCTTTCTTACAGCCGGCTTTCTTTTCTGGCGTCGTAATGCCCCCGCGTTTCGTATACACTTTTGCCCGTCAGTTCGTTCGGGCTTGTATAACGACCGTGGTGTTTCTTCCACGCCTCTCTAGGCTGCTAAAATCGCTTCCTCTACGGCCCCTCTTTCAAGCGCAAGTTAGCTCGACTGGGCTTATTCCACAAAGCGTTACCAGCTCTGTGCTCTATAGCGTCTCTGCGTACTCGCTTTATACCTGACTAGTGAGCGTGATTCGTTCATTAGGATGATTTCGTAAATGCCACTCCTAGACACAGCCGACAATTTATTTCGCATTGGAATGGCCGACGACGCTACCTGGGATCACAGTGATTGCGAGGAGAACCTTGAACACAATCTGTGTGACTGTCTTCACTATAGCATCATCATCATCATCATCATCATCATCATCATCATCATCCTGGTTACGCCCACTGCAGGGCAAAGGCCTCTCCCATACATCTCCATCTAATTGTGGCCATGTCGTGCATGCAAACTTCTTAATATTACCCGCCCACCTAACTTTCCGCCGCCCCCTGCTACGCTTCCCTTCCCTTGGAATCCAGTCCGTAACCCTTAATGACCATCGGTTATCTTCCCTCCTCATTACATGTCCTGCCCATGCCCCATTTCTTTTTCTTGATTTCAACTAAGATGTCATTAACTCGCGTTTGTTTCCTTACCCAATCTGCTCTTTTCTTATCCCTTAACGTTACACCTACCATTCTTCTTTCCATAGCTCGTTGCGTCGTCCTCAATTTGAATAGAACCCTTTTCGTAAGCCTCCAGGTTTCTGCCCTGTACGTGAGTACTGCTAAGACACAGCTATTATACACTTTTCTCTTGAGGGATAATGACAACCTGCTGTTCATGATCTGAGAATGCCTGCCAAACGCACCCCAGCCCATTCTTATTCTTCTGATTATTTCCGTCTCATGATCCGGATCCGCCGTCACTACCTGCCCTAAGTAGATGTAATCCCTTACCACTTCCAGTGCCTCGCTACCTATTTTAAATTGCTGTTCTCTTCCGAGACTGTTAAACATTACTTTAGTTTTCTGCAGATTAATTTTTTTAGACCCACTCTTCTGCTTTGCCTCTCCATGTCAGTGAGCATGCATTACAATTGGTCCCCTGAGTTACTAAGCAAGGCAATATCATCAGCGAACCGCAAGTTACTAAGGTATTCTCCATTAACTTCTATCCCCAATTCTTCCCAATCCAGGTCTCTGAATACCTCCTATAAACAAGCTGTGAATAGCATTGGAGAGATCGTATCTCCCTGCCTGACGCCTTTCTTTATTGGGATTTTGTTGCTTTCTTTATATAGGACTACGGTGGCTGTGGAGCCGCAAAGATATCTTTCAGTATTTTTACATGCGGCTCGTCTACACCCTGGTTCTGTAATGCCTCCATGACTGCTGAGGTTTCGACAGAATCAAACGCTTTCTCGTAATCAATGAAAGCTATATATAAGGGTTGGTTATATTCCGCACATTTCTCTATACAGAGAAACAGAGAGGATTATATACAGAGAGGATTGCAAATGACTGCGCTGTAGCTTGCGTTCATCACAAACCAATGTCTGAACGAATCATATTGCCGGCCTATATATATATATATATATATATATATATATATATATATATATATATATATATATATATAAGGGCGATTCACAAAGTCTTTGCTTTGCCCCTATTCTTTATTGGCCAAAATAAGGTACAAACAGGTAATTACACACATATATATATACTATTGTACGTTGTACGTACCTTACACTATTTTTGCACATAGTCCCCACACTGAACCGGTTCGGACATTTATCCCGTCGCAGCACTAAATTTGAGATGCATCTGTGGTAGAATTCGTCCGGCTGACCGTGGAACCTCCGTCGGACTGCTGTATTGGCTTCGTGTTGCACGTCAATCGCTGTCCTGCCAGGAACTCGCACCTCTCAAAGCGAGACACCGTTCCCCATACGTGGGCTGCAGTCCCTGTGGATTTCGATGGGCGTTCGTCCCTTGCTCCATAGAAAACTAATCACACCTTGTTGCTCCTACGCCGCGGACGTATGAAGCATAACCGCCATGTCTTCAACAATTGACAGCAGCGCCGTGCCGCGGAGCTACCGGCAGATAACGCCGGGCCGGTCCACGAAAGGTCCACTGCTGGAAATGGGTATTTTGGCTTCGCATTTACAGCAGTAATTTGACTCTTTTTTGACATGTACAGCCGTAATTTGAAGTTTTTTCCAGGCGAACTGCTGAACCTTCAAAGCCTTATGTATTTTTCGGCTCTGTACTGTGTCAACCGAGCGACCATTCTGCATTTAATTTGCAACTTCTCGATTTGGCGCATGCGTTCTAAGAAAAAAAGATCTACCTTTGCAATTTTGCTTCCTTGTTCCTGTGCCAGAAGCACTTGAAGTATTCAAATATTTGAAAAATGGACTATTTTGGAAGCCACACCACTTCATTGTCTTGCCATACACATCATTTGGACAACTGGATCACACAATGTGTGTTTGAAACAGAAATGCTCATATATATATATATATATAGTTCAGCTGAGCAGAAAAAATAAACTCGCACCATGAGTATACCGGCTACTCCGCCTCAACCCCTACGGCTACCTCGTCCCATTATATGGCGTGATTTTTGCAGTGCGCCACAGTGAAGTGCGGAAAGAAAATAAAAAAATAAAAGGTTAGCAAAAGAAGGCTTGGCGAAAATCACGCCATGAACTTAGCCCAATTCGCCCAAATCACTATTCTTATCCAATACCCCCGTCTCAAACCCGCAGGCCGCGCCAACCGATGGCGAAGGTGGTTAAGCGCGCTTGCTCCAAACGCGGTTACAAGAGTAAGTGGTTCCAGCGGTCTTTAAAACAATTAAGAGCTAATCTGTACTTCGTCGCTCTTGCGTGCTCTGGGTTTTAATGCGCTTCTGCCGTTGCGTCACAATCCACGGTGTGAGTTCGGAGCTGCATTTGGTTAGCCACGGAAAACGTCCGAACATCGCTTTCATTTCACTAAGCGCGATCGAGACGAAGTAGCAAACATGTATGTTTTCCTTCACGAGCGATCGCGACACGTGAACTCCCTGTAGACCGTGTTACACCGCGCATGCACGGCAGTAGACATTCTCCGATTACAGAAGGCACAGGTATTCGTATGTGGCTGCCTTTCAAATTTTTTTTCTATAGAGGGGGTGGGAGTGGGGGGGGGGGTAAGAAAATAAAAGAAAGGACACCGTGAGGAAATCGAAATGGCGAGCCAGCAGACAGTGCGCGGACACTTCCTGCAATTCGGCAGGCGAACGAGAAGGAGACATTCCTTCGCAAATGTGGGCCGCAGTGTGCGTGTGTGTGCGGTGCCACGCACCGCAGCGTCGCGAGACGACCGCTCGCTTCTTCGACGCGCGGTTGTGTGCCAGCGAGACGCAATACTTTCACCCGTACTACGCGATCTTATAGGCGCGGGGGGCCAGTCTCGCATCGCTTGCTTTGTTGGCCGAGCGCGCCTGCGAGCTCGGCCCGGACCGTTACGCGCGCGGGAGCGCCGGCGAAACGTCCCCGTCCTCAAGTCTTTTTACGTCGGTTTATACGATCGTGTCTTGGTGAGTGCGTGTGCGTGCGTGTGGGCAGATTGCTTGTGCGCGTATTAGGCGTGTGGACCGGGACGTTTGTGCGTGTTTCCGGCCTTTGTTCCTCTGCAGAATTGAGACGAATCGCTTTGTCCGTGTCGAAGCGGACGACGCTGATCGTATGGCGTGCGGTCGCGCCAGACGCGTCGTGTGCGGCAGTCGCAGGGACGAAACGGGGCTTTAAAAATGTCGTAGAACAAACGGCCGATGCACCACCGTTCGTAGCAATCGCGGAGGTTTTGAGTGAGTGGTTGTGTAGATCAGATTAGATTTAGCTGAGGGTTCCAGTAGAGAGGTTGGAAGCGCGTGCTTCCTAATATTCTATTTCACTCCTATATATGGGCTAAGGCATTATGAGTGATAAAAACTACTTAATTACGGTCACTACTTTGAGTTACTATGAATAACAGCACGCACGGGGACAAAGACAGGAAAAGACGAAGGCAATCTCAAACCTTGTTGCAGTATTTCGAAGCTATAGGTGACACAGCATATATGTTTGTATTACGTCTCATATGACTACACGTGTGGTGCTTTTATATCATAGATCCGTTATCCGTTTCTTTGGCTTCTGTCCATAAATCGTTTTCCCTATCGGTTTAAAATTTTACCTTTGTTGCGACAGCAGTTTGGAGAGCTGAGAAGCGCGTGACGCTGTCGCAGCCCCGAAGTAACCCGGTCACGTAAAGCCAGCAACGCTACAGATAGCGGCACGTGAGCCGCCACGCTGATGAGTGCAACGCTCTGGTGATCGGTCCATCGTGCCATCTGCGAGACGCTACCCTTTAAAGGAACGCCGAAGAGAGAAAAAAATAATTATTTGTGCTATATTAGTAAATTATCCTGCTAAAATACCAAAAGAGGCACCCTTAACCGTGAGAGGAGAGTCGGTAAACCAAAAAGCAAGAAGTAGTTCGGTGGCTGTTACACTCTTGTAACGCAAGAACGCGAACGCCTGCTGCACATTTGGTAGTATCTGAAGTTATACAGTCGGGGTCAGACTCCTTTGTAGGAGATATTGGTGATGCATTAAGTTGTACAATCGGTGATATGGACTTCTTGCACGACATAACGAGCCGCAACGGGAAGTACACCTGTGGCACTAAGGCGACCTGCTGAACACCACACATGAACACTTAACGTAGTAGCTACAGTGCAGCATGTTAGTGCACGCACTATAGGCCACACCTTTAGTCAGCGAAATGGCTGCGACGTGAGGTGTGCAGTCATGCACGCACTGGGCACATCTTTAGTTAGCCGGAAGCGTGCTCGTCTCGCATATCCTGGAGATGGTCCGGGTTCGATTCCCAGCCAGACCGATATGTACGAAGTCTTCTTTTCGAAGCCGCTAATTTATAGTGTGCTTACAGGAACCTCCCTGAGAAATGCGACGTCAAACCGAGCATTTTTTCTTTTTTTTTGCGTATTTAGTCATTTTTTTGTCTCGGCGATATTTCGGCAAGGTCAACCGCCAACATGGACACCTAAGGCTTTCGCCTTAACCTGCAATAGAGAAACACGGATAGCGACACCGCCCTGAAATTCCCCGCTCCAAATCACCGTGACGTCAGGCATTTTGACGTCGTCTGCTCGAGCCTATAGTTATTACTTTATCTGTAAAGATTGCGTACATTGTATTTTAATGGGCAGCAAAGACAGAATTGTGGAAGCTTCAAGGGCATGTACAGGGAAGCAACGGCCTAAGTCCCTCCAAAAATACTAACATTTATGCAATGTGTCCTTCACCTCGTTCCTCCCATTATCATCCCCCCATTGTGTCCCTTTTTCTTCCCTTCTTCCCCTTCCCTTACGTAGAGTAGCAGGCTGGATGCTCCATTCTCCGGCCGACGTCTCTACATTTTCCAACCATTAAACTACTACTCTCTCTCTCTCTCTCTTCTAAATCCGCGACGTCATGCTGACGTAACGCCGCTGGAGATTCGGCGCGAAATTAAAGAAACGGCAATTGGCCTCCACCTTCCTTTCCATAGTAATTAACCTCTTGCTGTGAAATTAACAAAGATATGGTTTCTTTTAAAGAATATTTTACCAACCCAAACTGAATTAGTGTTTTCCTTTAGAGTTCCTTTCACCACAAAGTTTCGTATAAATGTTGTAAACTTCACGTGTTTTACGAAGAAGGCATGCGCGGCGCGTTTCCTTGCAAGCGAAATCCGGTCGCCGTTGGCGAGGACGTCGCGTGACACGTTCGTCGAGATGAAAGGAAAAGAGCGCGAGTTGCCGCATCTCGTATCATGTTGCGCAGTGTCTTCTTGTCCACCCCATCAGGTGCGTGCGTTCTGTTGACAGACGTCATTAGATGCCCCTGTGCTTGCGTTTGCCGTGCGTGGTAATTGCACGTCATCAAACGCTGCTGTCGCAGCGCGTCGGATGCTAGTCGCTCGGCATTTATTAGAACTGCCAGTTCTTTTTCTTTCTTTTTTTCCTCGGCAATGCAGCTGTTTAATTTCCAGCATAACTTACTGAGACGTCTAGGCCAGTTGTCAGCCATAGGGAAAGCTCGTTCGATACCTCGGCAATCTTAGCATCGAAAAAATATAGTGACGATGCTCGACGCAGAAGTAACCGTTACATTATTGTTGCGGATAAATAATTAACGGTCAGATTTTGGGAGCAACCGTACGGTGATCAGTAAATTTGTTCCGCGTCTGTCGTTCCAGCGCCTGTGCGCTGGTCTTTAACTGTAGGTCTGTCGGTTGAAACTGGCTTCCTAAAGCATCCAAGGCGCACCCTTTCTTTATACAGCATATCCGTTTTGAGTGCTTGGTTATCTATACGAAGGCACAGTGAAGGAAATTAAGAGTCTAAATCTGTATAAACGCACCTCTAGTGAATTAGGACAGCGCACGCATCGAGAACTCGTCGTTATCCTAGCCAGATATGCCAGAAGCGTTATAACGCCAGCGCTCGCCGCCGTGCAAAGTTTTACAACGCACGCCGGAGTGGGCGCCGAGGACCCGAAACTATAAAGGATCTCCCACTTTAGAAAGGAAAAGCAACCGCGCAACACAAGCGCTCGATTGAGGTTCGTGATCGAGAGCTATGCAGTCCGAAAGGAAGAAAGCGTGCAGAAAGGAAGGGGGCGATATATATATATATATATATACGTATCTCGGCCTCCGGCATTCTTAGCTCACGCGAAGACGAATGGATGACAAACGAGGCGACGAGGCTTGTCAGAAGACCAGCCGCACGCTCGCAGCGAAGAACGAGCTGTCGCTTATACGATAACAAATCTTCATGACCGCTTCCATTCTGGCCGTTCAGAAAGAAAGCAACGGCGCTGTCTCTTTCTCAGTACCTCCAGGCATTTCGCAAACAGTATGGCCGCCGTTGGGCAACGCGGAGTCCAGCGGGACACAAGAGATTAACCTTGGCGCGGTCTTGTTGATTCTGTGGCGGCCCGCGCTGCGTCGATCTGGGTCAGCTTTGCGACACAAGCGTCGTCCTTTTGGAGAACTCCTGTATGTACACACGAAGGACCTCTTGCGGGGGTATAGGAGAAGAGACCAGAATGCGCACGCACGCGCACGCGAGGCTCGATGACAACGAAGGGAGAGGAAAGGCCTCTGCCGTGACATGAACACGGCGGTAATGCGGGCTGGCTCTGCTTGCGCAGTTTTGGCTGGCTATAGCACGTCGTTATCAGGCGCGTTGAAGGGATCATTGCCCGTTTTTGAGTTCTGCAAATCGCCCCTCCCCTTCCCCTTCCCTACGAGCAAAATGTTCCGAACGGATAATCTGGGTTTGAGAGCGTTGCTATATAGTGCGAGATTTAAGAGCAGCAAAGCGTGTCAAGTTGCATATTGCCGCGTACTGGTATAGTCACAAGAGAGAGAAGGAAGGAGGGAAGGAAAGGCAGAGATGCTAACTAGACTGTCCAGTTTGTTACCTACACATGAGGAGTGTGATGGGGGAGTGAAAGCGAGCGAGAGAGAGGAGAGAAACGCAGTTGAGATCAATCTCGCGCACCCGACGAGGCGCGGCGTTCGTATATATATATATATATATATATATATATATATATATATATATATATATATATATATATATATATATATATATATATATATATATATATATATATACACACACGTATGTATGTATGTATGTATGTATGTATGTATGTATGTATGTATCCACCAACGCCTAGTCGCTGACTCAAGTCACCAAACCGCAAGGTCAGGGCACCTGGCTGACTTTATTGAGCCGGCTTTAACGAAATCCGACAGCGAGGCTATGAACCGAGGGCCTCTGAAAACCCAACAACTTTGAGAAAGCGTTCTTTCTCTGCCTCACGATTGACTGGCATCGGTTCTTACGAACAGCTTTAGCCTGAGAACCTTTTTGCGAATACTATCTCAGAACAAAGAGCAATAGCTCTCATTTTAACATGGTTGCATACTTCGCTATACACGTACGCGTACAAGAACGCACGTGCCGTTACAACTACACATATACGACGCAAAACAGCGCCCGCGCGCGTGTCATTACTGCGCAATTACATTAGGCTAAGTCTCGCGAACGCAACTTGCCATCTAAAAGGCAGAGCACGCACTTCCTGTTTTTTTGCGCCGCACAAAGCAAGAAGCCGACGCCGTAAGCGTTGTTTGCGAAGAACAGGAAGAGAGCGTATTCTCGTAAGTTCGCAGAGCGACAACACAGAATACTTTGCCGGGAACAAGCGCACGCGTTCGTCCGCTTCCGGGTCTCTCCTTGCGGGTTTCGTTTCCGAGACCTCCAGGTATGTTACGATGTGCGAGGGAGATCGTGATCTCGTTGACGAGCACGGCAAGTAAACGACGACCGCGTGCCCTTGAACTAGACAGAAACGGAGAGAAACGCGGAAAGGACGGGGAAGAAATAAACTCAACTACCAAAAAAAGAAAAAAAAAAGAAATTCAGGGAGGAAGACCGTGTAATAAGGTCCTCACGACTCGAAATGTGCGACGCGTGCCTTTCTTATGCGTTTAGGTGGAGCGGTTGAACAAATATTTTACTGGCATTTCAGGTGCTTTAACTTATATTAAGAAGAAAAAAAAAACTGTTTTAATTCGCTATGCCTTTCATTTTATAACCAAGTAAGGTGGTTATTGTGGTTGTTATAGTCATGACAAAAACGGTTGTTCAAACCTTCCTTGTTTTATTAGAGAAGGACAGGGATATGCAAGTTTGCCGTGTTCACGAAGCCCGTCCTTCGTAAGTGCTTTTTGCCATTGACTGGACCCATTCGCTAACAATATATCCAGCACCCAGGACTGAAATGTGTTATCATAAACAATCACACTGTAAGAGCGTTTTCATTTTTTTTAATACGGGTCCTAGTTTACATTTCCCAAATCCAGCCAGTATGCATGTTGTACTGCGTCTAAAGCTTCGAAAGTTCTTTCGTGTATGAGTTATTTGCTCACGCAAACAGCTTCTCTAAAATCGTTCAAATCACCAGGCTCTTCACTTCACTCACTTCACATTGACTTCGCGCTTCGCCAGGTTCAACCTTGTTTCAAATTTAAAAGCTAATTCTAATCGAAGCTGTTTGTTAGCCGGCCTATCTTTATGGACGGTTTGTCTAATTGCGAAGGAGTAACGGTCATCACCCATGATGTCAACCTTTCATAGACACACATTTATTTCATGAAATGGTATTTGTTCAACTGATAAGCGGGAAAGTGGGTCCATTCTCAAATTCGTTCTGTACTCAGTACTGGACGAAACGTGAGTTCGTATGTTAATAGTAATAATAATAATTGGGGTTTTACGTGCCAAAACCACTTTCTGATTTTGAGGCACGCCGTAGTGGAGGACTCCGGAAATGTTGACCACCTGGGGTTCTTTAACGTGCACCTAAATCTAAGCACACGGGTGTTTTCGCATTTCGCCCCCATCGAAATGCGGCCGCCGTGGCCGGGATTCGATCCCGCGACCTCGTGCTCAGTAGCCCAATACCCAGTTCGTATGTTCAGGGCGTAATCTGCGTAAGGAATGTTTTTGCTATATTGTTATAAGCACGAAATACGTAAACATATTGAACTGGGCTGGTTGGGATAGCCTGAAATTTGAAGCAAACCGCACAGTAACAGACCCCCCTCCCCCCGTCCGCCCCCTCGCCGCCCTCCGCCCCCGTGCGTTGTCGGGTGCGCGTGACTGATCTCAATTACTTTTCTATTGCCCCCCCCCCCCCACCAAAAAAAAAAAAGAAATGAAAAAAAGCAGAACATACAAACGCAGAAGTCAGTACACTGTGTTTGTCTATTGTCGTTCTTGTTCTGTTTTCGCACTGCTTAAGTCGATCTGCAACGAAAGCTTTCGCGTATTATCGCAGTCTCTCACTATAAATATAATGTTTCTTTTTGCTGAGAAATTCGTCCTTTTCACTTTGCCCGTGATCCACGAACTTTATTCACCAACTGTGCGCACACTTCGACGCGAATTAGCGTTGACATCCTGGAGCGGCATAAGCGCCAGAACGAGTGCGCACGCAGGTATAATGCAGCCAGCAAATAGCGTTGTATAGGCACCAGCGCTATCAAAAGACAGCGGGTGTTCACCAGCAGCGCATGCACGAAGGAAACGCATGCGGCATACGCGTAGCCTTCAGCCATACACTAAGCCGCCGTTAGCTAAGCTCCTTTTGTTTCCCAACCTATGCAATTCGACAAAGCTAGAGAAAGTTCCCACACTTTTGTACAGCCGACACCACGCACTGGCACCAACTTAATTCCTTTTGCGCCAGGTCTTGGTGCTGTCGCAAGCGTGCTTGCAAAAGCGCGCCACTGTAATTGTTTCGCGCGATGTCTCCAACAGTTTGTACCCCGTCACACGTATAGTGTCTCGTTTATCCGCTCGCAACCTGCGCATGCATCCGACCCGTACGTCGTTTACTCCACAAGAAAGGCGCGGTCGTGAACGAGGTTCCTTGCCGTCTACGCGACTCGTACTATATACAAGTGAACTCGACCTTGAAGGCTGTCTCTCGGTTTTATTCAAACGCTAGATTTTGTTATTCGAAGCATTCGTGTTCCACGTTTGCCATGGGAACGCAGTTGCCCTAATTTGCATAGGCACACAAAGACTGGTCCGTTGTCGGGCTCGTCGCTCTAAGGCAGTCGTGTAAAGCTTTCCCCCGCTGCGCTTTTGTCCACTGAGACAGTACTCCTTCACTTCGATAGAAAGAGAAGATAAGCCTGTTGCAACTGTATACTGTGAACCTAAAGCCCACGTCCGTGTTCCGTGCAGCGACGAATGCGCGACCAAATACACGACAGGGCATGCGATTCTGCGGCGCTTTGTTTGTGCGAAACAATAACAATAACTGCGATCATTATCAATCAGGCACTATTATACATGAGCCATCAGTGTGAGCATGCCGTTAAATGACAAGCGATAGCACAAAAGGGGGTTAACCGAGGGGCCCGATTTTATTAGTCATATCATGAGAAGCCAACAAACATTGACACCAAGGACAACATAGGGGAAATTACGTGCTTAATAAATGAAATAAGGAAACGATAAAGTAATGGAAATTAAAGTGGATGAAAAAACAACTTGCCGTAGGTGGGAACCGAACCCACAACCTTCGCATTTCGCGTGCGGTGCTCTACCAATTGAGCTACCGCGGCGCTGTTTCCCCATCCACTTTCTTGGGTATTTGTGTGTCCTAGTAGAACCCTGGGAGTACTAGCCAGCGCCACCACTCACAGACCTTGGCGGCGGACGTGGAACGTCCTTCTTGCCGCAGGCGTCACGAGAACGTGATCTTTTTGGGTGAAGGCAACTGGTCAGTAAACCCACATATGCTACCTGAAGGCATCAATGTAGCCGGATTCGAGACCCTCGTTATGTAATGAACGAGAAGAAAGGGAGTTAACCGAGGGGCCCGATTTTATTAGTCTTATCATGAGAAGCCAACAAACACTGACACCAAGGACAACATAGGGGAAATTACTTGTGCTTAATAAATGAAATAAGGAAACGATAAATTAAAAAAAACAGCGCCGCGGTAGCTCAATTGGTAGAGCATCGCACGCGAAATGCGAAGGTTGTGGGTTCGGTTCCCACCTGCGGCGAGTTGTTTTTTCATCCACTTTAATTTCCATTAATTTATCGTTTCCTTATTTCATTTATTAAGCACAAGTAATTTCCCCTATGTTGTCCTTGGTGTCAGTGTTTGTTGGCTTCTCATGAAGCGATAGCATAGGAAATTGATAACGCTCCGCGGGAGCTCAGCGTTCGTGTTGTTGAGCGCGCAAGGGCGTGGTATAATTTCGAGCCGCGTGAACGGCATTCCGATGGAGACAGAATGCAAAAAGCGCCCATGCACTTGTCTTTCAGCGCACGTTGAACAGTCGCTGAAGAACTACGGGTGGCCAAAATCAAAGCGGTGTAGAGAGGCCAGTCTAACCTTAATATATAAGCAAACTTCGGTTTTCTGTACTTGTCGAATTACTTAAAGTATTCTTTTGTCGCGGTTATCAAGGTTTCTGTTCGTTCGTCATTTTTCTTTTGTTTTTAAATTACTCTAACTTGCAAAATGATGCAGCCGCGCTCGCGAGTCTGTTTGCTTAGCAGCATGTTCTATTCGCGTAAAATGGCATTTCATTCAACATGCGTATCTGCCGTGGGAAACACAAGAAAAAAGCCTAGGAACGGTTGCTGTGATGAAAAGTTCCGCTGTCCAGTCTATCATTCCTACGCTACTGCTGGTTATTTTTTGTGAGTTTTATTACAAAATATGTGCAAAGATTTTAGCCACGGAGTATCTTCTTATTCCTATTCTTGCTGCTTTTAGACAAGACGCAATGTTTAATTTGGATGTGTTTTAAGATGGCAATTCCCTTGTGGTACCAACTGCGTCTGGATACCGCGATACGCGGCTCTCGATTCAGGGTCGTTGGCGTGAAGTCGAATAAATAGATTAATCAGGCCATGGTGGAATGCATAAGCGTCCATTCAAAAAAAAAAAAGGAGAAATGACATCAGTAGGGCAGCACACTCCGACAACTTGCTGCATACCAACCGCGAATCCATGGGCTGAGAGGGGTCCCGGAGTATTATCGAAGAAAGTCAGTGCCTGCTCATCGCAGCTTTAGCAAAACATCGACGTTCCTTGCGTGTTCAATTATTGTTTCTTGCACTGTACTGCCGCTTAAGGTTACTTATGTTTCCTTTTTCTCTGTTCTGTTCTGTCGACCCAGCGCGTAACAACACAGAAACAGGCTCTGTGTTGCTATTGAGAGCGTTCATATAATCATAATACCAACAGCGATGACCAACTATATGACGCATTGACTGAAGCATATTGACATATTCATTGAATATCATACTCGGTAATATCGATACCAAGTGTATCGGTTGTTTCATGTTATTATTATTTGTGGTGGGTGTGTGCCCAAGTGGGACGGGGATAAGCTGACACTGTCTTATTTTTGTTTGAGATTATTATTCATGTTTTCTTACGTCTGCACAGATCAGCACCTTTTTCGTGGCCATCGGCTCAGTGCCAGCACTATGTTTCTAATAACGACAATCTTTGTTCTGTTCATTAAACGTGGTCCCTTTCCCATCTTGTGTGTGTTTTATTGGCATGACAGATAGCAAGCGGTCCACTTACATTCGTGCGTGTGGCACGCAGACACAGTTCTCGCAGTGTCCTCAATACGGTGCAGATCGAAAGTCTGGAAAGAGCTACGAGGGAGCAGCTAGTAGGACGGCATCGGTGGCGACCGGCGTGTCGGCGTGCCTCAGAGCCAGTGACGCTATTAATCGATAACGGACGAGCATTGCCAGCCTCTTCTCGCACGTCCTACGCGGCCACACCTCCTGCGCCCAACCCTGCGTGCCACAGGCATCGATGCTGCAATAAGTGGTGTGGTTTCTTGATTTTGACCCGTCCTCTTTAGAACCAGCGTCCTCCTTTGATACTTCATTGCACTCTAAATTGGGGTACACTAACAAGGCAACTTTAAAATAGCAACTACCTTCTTTCTTATTATTTTAAGGCGCGCAGTGCCGCTTATGCCCGCGGCAATCGGCTGTCTCTACAAAAGACAGAGGCCATTGTTGTAAGCACGAACGGAACAAAGGAATCTGTCGTCGTTGTCGTCGTCGTCGTCGTCGTCGTCGTCGTCATCGTCGTTACTCAAAGGACCAATTCCCCTGTGTTTTCGTCTTTGAGTAACTATTACCGTCACTTTTCCGGCAATTATGTGTAAGCTGAAAGAGGGCTTATCGTGTAGTTGGTCGCGCCATTCTCAAGTTCATAAGCACGACCCACTCATTCACGTCCCTGTGGTGACGGAAAAGTTGGTCATAATAGGCGCTTTCATAACGGACATTTTGGCGACCATCGCGGAATTGTCGGCAATGACAGCGCAGATGAAGCTGCGCGTTCGGCTCATCAAGAACATCAGCGGGTTACTATACCACTTTCAAGAACTAATGCTGCGCGGCAGCTTCAATCGCTTACTCACCACATCACACTTATACGATGGGATTCACCGGGTTTCATCAACTCACGCTTGCACCCTCTCGACTCTATCTTGCGACTTCGACTGCCACCTGGACTCTTCCGTTGCGAAACAAGTTTACTGTGTCGCATGTGGTTGGGCGTCGCATTTACCAATGGTTATTTTTTCCTAATAAGGATGGCCAACAGCGCGGCGTGTTACTTGTGCGGGTGCGATGAGACTCTAGAGCACCTTCTGTGTCATTGCCCATCCTTTGACACTCAACGACTTGCACTACAAGCTAAACTCAGCCCGTGTGATAACAGAGCGCTCTCAAAATAAAAGATACTTGGACCGTGGCCTGTGCATTCTTGCATGCAACAGGCCGCAAAAGCCCTTCTGCACTTCGTGAAGGATACGGGATTGTATGAACGCTTGTGACAGTGGAGATTCCTCTGCGACTGACTGTGCATGACTGGCTATTATTTTGCCTTTTCTCTCGTCATCTATTCTTCCATTTTCCACCTCCCCGAGTGTAAGGTAGCCAACCGGGCACGTCCTTGGTTAACCTCCCTACCTTTCCCTCTTAATGTCTCTCTGTTCTGGCGACTGGAAAATTCTCACAGTTAACTGAGATTAAGCAAGCGCACCATGCATGGGCCGCGCATATTAACGTCGTCGCTACAGCCGCTTGACTAACGTAATTAAAGAATGACGGGATCAAGAAAAATTTGAGTCTAATGTCGAACGCGTTCGAACTTGTATATCCCCTTCCAGATCTAACGTTTCTACCTATATGCAACCGGGACAACAGGATCTCACGTGCTCTTTCTAGCTCTTGGTCTGCTCACCTTAAACAATTTGTGTAGTTTCTTCCTTTTCCTTTCATAGGCACGTGACAGATGGTAGTCGTCCCCATTGTGAAGGACGGACGGCTATTATTCTATCAGATTATCATCACTCTGATTACACTAGATTACGTAAGAAGGTTTCGATGATACAGAATTGATATGTCACTCAAAGCTGCTTACATAGTACGTGATTGCCCGGAGCCTTCGCTACTTTCTAGCTGGTACCAGTTAGCCCGATATGAGTTAGGCTATTAACACAACTGCGACAACCGCTTTCTGTTTTCGTGAATATCTCGACTGGACAAAGGCCTCGAAACAGTACTTCACTCGTAAGCTGTGTACCTCATAATTAATTCTAATTATAAACGCTGTTTTCGTTCGTCCGGCAGTGGGGACCACTTCTATACGGATTCCTCTGCTCCAATCATCCATTACAGATGTGGCGTGCGATAGAATTCCGAGGGAGGGTGGTGTCGGAGTGGCGCGGCGTCGCAGAGGAGAGCAATGTAGGTTAGCCGTTCCTTTCCCCTCCGCGCTTCCTCTTCGCTCGAGTTTTGCTTTTGGCTCTTTTGTCTCGCCTCGCTCCCCTTGCCCGCCGGCTAATGCCCTCTCGGACGCAGTTCCCCCCCTTCCTACTCCGTTGCCATCGCCGCTTCGCCGTCAAGGTGCCGTTAGTCGTTTGGAATACCCTCATGGCGACGGCGCGGATGGGATTCCTCGGCGGCTGGGTGAGTGGCGCGTCGCAGCGCGCGCGCGCGTGTTCGCGCTTTGGAGCGTGCCGGCCGTCGGCAGTGCTGGCGTCTCACACTGCGACAGGGTTTCTATATAGAGCAAAGTCCGAAGCGCTTGTGGTTCGTTCCAACTGGCATTGCAATAAACGTAATAATGAGAATGGATAACCTGCTGGCGCTTTCCAGGAGGCAGTATATACAGTGTTTTGAGTCACGAATTAAGTCGTTATTGAGTTCTGAAAAAAGAATATCTTTCTTCATTTTGCATCTTACGTTAACGACCCGGTCATAAGGAGTGGACGCGTCGCCAGCAAACATCGATAACTCCTCTGTTTATCTTGATCTCGATAAAGAAGAAATACAGTATGTAGTATATTTTGCCAGAATTTTTTTTTTCCTGTCTTCGTGGCAATGTGACCGCCGCTACGGGGAATCGAACCTGCTAACTCGCGCTCAGCAGCGGCACGCATTTCAATTTGAAGTTGCGTCCCTGCGAGTTTTTGTGTACATGGCTGCAATGTTATGTGCGCACTTGCTTGTCGTACTGTATAGTTGAAAGCGGAGGAAACGCGATCATCGCTTCGCGAAGCACTTAATTTGCAGTGGGATGTGAGCTTGTCGCAAGCTGATTGATTCGGTTACGGTTAAAGTAAAACTTGGGATCTAAACCTGAACCATCGCGCCAAACGGTTCGCTGAACGGTATATTAATTGCGATCACTGTGCGATTGCGCAGTCGTGTCTTTATATGGAAGTTCGTCGTGCTATAGGACGCTTTCTTTTCTTTTTTTCAACTCATACATTGCATGCATGCAGGTGGAATTCACACACCGGTAGCTGGAACGTTGCGCCATACACTTACTCGTAATTTAATCCTCGCATTCTTTCGATAATGCGAGTGAGACCTTTCGCCGTGAATACCTTGCTTGGGGCGGGCACGTCTTCCATTGGCGTCGGGCATTTGTTACGCACAACTAACTGCGCGTTTCTAGCCTGGTACAATCAAAAGACGTGTGTCATCCTGTAGTCCGCAAGACATTTAACTTAACGTTTTCTAGAACGAAATAAGCTAAGGAAGACCGACTTTTTTCTCTCTTTTTTTTCTAATCACATAACGGCCTACTATGTGGCTGGCTTAGTGGAAGTATCATAAGTCGGAGCATTTGAAGTGTTTAATATTAAGGAGATTTCTTTAGAAGTGTGGGCCTGTGTCACTGTTGTGAACTGTTCATTGCTATTCGTACGTTTATCATCTCTCTTTCTTCTTCTCTCTCTCTCTACCTCTATATCTATCTATCTATCTATCTATCTATCTATCTATCTATCTATCTATCTATCTATCTATCTATCTATCTATCTATCTATCTATCTATCTATCTTTCTCTCTCTATTTCTTTATATATATATATATATATATATATATATATATATATATATATATATATATATATATATATATATATATATATATATATATATATATATATATATTTCATTTCACTGCTGTCTCTAGCGCTTTCAATGTCTGATTGCTATTCTTTCTTTATTTTTTTCGTCTCAGAAAGACCACTGCTAACGAGAGTATATGTAGGGCACGCAACAAATACTTAAATGATCATGGAAATGCGCTTAAATCCTTGGCCATTCGTGTCGGTCGTTCACAGCTGCGCGAGCTGCAGGCTTCAGGCAATTTCCATTCCATCGCACTTGCGGTCTCGGTGTTTATACCATCTTACGCCCTTGCAGCCTCGCCTGTCAACTGTCCACGCCCACCAGCCTCCAGTGGCGGCTGAGAGTGTGTGGTTGTCTTATTCATTGATTGTTTCTTGGAGCGCGCGATCGCTAGTTGCACAAAGGCGAGCTACACATTTCCCAAGAGCGCGGCTGCTTCGACCAAATCGTGGAGCCGAGAGTATCTTTTCTCTTTTTTTTTTTTTTTTTTTGTCCTTCTCCGATGCTCACCACATCAATTCACTGTAGGCAGTGTTTACGGCGTTCCCTGGCTGCAGAATTCATTTACGGCCGGAGCCTGCCTCGCGTAGGGGGGGCAAACAAAGCGTTATTTGTTCTTCTAAAACGCACGCGAAAACTCAATGCGTCTCTGTTTTGTCGGTGAGTATAGCCGTCAGGGTATAGACGCAGCCGATTATTTTACTTGAAGCGGAATTTTTTTTAATTCCTACTTTGCTTAACCCTGATCGCAACAGGCGGCCTTAGTCGAGCGCTAAGTGTCATGTTTCGTGTATGTTGCGCATCTTAGTTGTGAACTGTGCGCATCGTTTCATTTTTCATCCTATCCATCTGGAGTAGCATGCGACAGACATGCCGCCAGGCAAACCTCTCCAGGAACCATTAAATCTCTGTCTCTCTCCCGTTCCTCCCGCGTTTCGAGTCAATACAAGAAGACACTATGAAATCGAATACGGTTGGTCGACCGCACTTGCGAAAAAGGAAATACTTCCCTTTTACAAACATATAATGACGTAAATAGGAAATACCGTTGGTGGCACGGACTTTGACTTTCCAGGGCGCGGTCTACAGTGTGGTATATCCGGCGCCGCGGGTGACTCCGTGCCAGTTTTAGTTCCTGTTAAACCATACGGTCTAGAAGAAAAAAAAATACGTTCATAGTGCGAACAAGACGGTATTTCACAGGAAGGTGAAGTCTTGAAAAAAATTGACATATGGTCGAACAAAAGGTGTGCCTGGAGCCAATGTGTCGTCGAAATAATTGAGGAAGCTAGGTTCCCTTTTCGAAGCGTTGATTCCAGAGACATATACATCTTATTTGACCCCTGTTGATCATTTGTGGTGCCGCGTTTCACACTTTAAAGCTGTGTCAATTATCGTGACGTCTAACCCTTGAGCGTGATACACGTAACCGATTTGCCTTTGTTCAGCTTTGGTACAGCTAGCCTGCGCCTAAGGAGCATGTCATGTACGTCTGGTCGAAGTGAAAGAGCTCTACGGTATAGGATACGCATCCACCCACATAGATACGCTGCCTCACGTTTTGTCCTGCTTCATTTCTTCCTTTTCTACGCGTAATATGTCCTCGCCATTGAACATCTCCTATGTACACCTTACTCCCTGAAGGTACAGCATCACGTAATACAGCATTTATCGCTTATCTAACCATCATCCCAGCATGATTACGCGGCGGCACTTTAAAAAATTGGCACAGCGAAGCTTAGATTGTATCACACACTAGTTCAGGAGCTTGCTGGGCACACGATGGAAGCGCTTCTCCAACATCGAAGCCGAAAGCTGAGATCGCGTTGACTCGTACAAACTGCGCCTGCAGTTTGTATACGATTACTAGTGTAACGCATGCAGTAGTAGGGCTACTAATGCAACACACGCGCTGCGGCCAAGCATCGTGTGGTTTCGTGACGACGTTCCGAAGACGTAAATCGTACGCGGCAGCAGTGCCAATGCTCAGCGCGGAGATTGCATCTCAAGTGTTCTGGCTCGTGCGCACGGCGAGCGCCGTGAAGCGGATGAGATCGCATCGCTCGATAAGACGCCTTTCCATCGTGACTGCGACGGCTAAGGAGCTCGTTCCATCGCCGTTCAGTCTTTTATCGTTTGGCAGTTAATTGCTCTGATTTTCTTATATATAATTACTAGCTTCGACGCGTCTTCCTTTTTATTATGTTCGGATATGTCTGCACATCAGTGGGTGAACTTAAATACCACTTAATAGCCCCCGATGCCAATCGATACTACCGTAAATGCTCGGTGATGCTTCGCATATCATTTTTCTGCTTGTCTATACATAAGCAGGCAATGTTCATGAAGACAAAGTCAGTCAAACTCAAAGTGGAGTTTATTTACATTGCCAATAATTTAACGATGCGGGTAGGCCCCGGGCAAAAAGTGAACACAATCACTTGAGGGACGCCCGAGCCCCCCTTTACAAGGTATACAGCGACAACGCACACTGTAAATGACATGGTATTGTTCTGGCTATTTAACAAGGGCAAAAACATCTCGTATATACATGAGTTTGTGAACAAAGCATGAAAACAAAAAAAGCACAGCATGATAGTCAAAAAAAGAAACACAGAAATTCATCGCAGCAGGATTCAAGGATTCCAAGGATATACAAGGATTCCTCAACCATGACAAGGAATGCAACATACTATTCCAATGGCCTCCAGGACATCGCAATATCAGCGGGAATGAACACGCCAACGAAGTCGCCCGATCTGCGCATGAAAGTGGTCAATGTGTCGTGATTCCAAGTTGGCGAATAGATGCAGCGGCTAGGCTGCGATTGATGTCCCGTGAATGTATAGTCCACCCCTGTGGGACTCGAACGTTTTCGCCATGTGTCGTTTGTATTCGTTGTCTCCGGACATACAGATGCATCTACCGCATGGGCTGCCACGACATGAACAGACCATGTTGTACCGTCTGTGGCTAGGCCTTGCATTTACCAACACTGCCTTCCTTATTCGAATGGCCAACAGCCCCACGTGCGACACATGCAGCTGTGAAGACACGCTCGCACACATTATTTGCGTCTGCCAGCGCAATAGTGCCGAGAGGCAAGTGACGTGCAGAGTGATGGACAAATTGGACAATGGTCCGCTATCATAACTAAAAGCTCTGGACCAGTGCTCCCAGAGAACATCCGCCAGAAGGACTTATTCGCGTTACTGAGATTCCTGCGGTCTACGGCCCTTCACGATAGACTTTAAGAAAGCCGCCTTCTACCGCTCTATAGTGTACGCGGTTTGTTCGGGCTCGTCCCTCTTTCTCTCTCTCCTAATTCTTCTCTCGTTCTCTTTTTATCTCCCTGCTCCTTCCACCTGTGCAAGGTAGCCAACCGGAGCTACCTCTGGTTAACCTCCCCGCCTTTCTATGCAACTCTCTCTCTCTCTCTCTCTCTCTCTCTCTCTCTCTCTCTCTCTCTCTCTCTCTCTCTCTCTCTCTCTCTCTCTCTCTCTCTCTCTCTCTCTCTCTCTCTCTCACTCTCTCTCTCTCTCTTCATAAAGATATGCGTTGAACAGCATTTGCGGACTGAGGCCAGTATAGCCTCTCCTCAGTCAGCGATTTTAATGGAGCGTACATGCAGGTACGCCTTAAAAAAGTGAGTAAACAAATTTCGTCGGAGCGCACGGAGTATTAATTGGCCAGGTTTTCTGAAGAACCTAACTAATGGTGCCATCATTCTTTTAATCTTCCCGGTTGCTAAAGATTAGGACAAGGAAAACGGAGGAAAAAAATCACCAACAATACAAAATTATAGTTACAATAGCGAATGATGAAGTTATACACACCGTGTTAGTTAAGACGAGAACGTGTAGTGAAAGCCTAAGTCGCGTTATCCTTATTGCCATCCGCGGGGCAACTGTTTTGCTCATGCCCACGGCGAACAAATTCCTTCTCTTCCTGCATACTACGTACTGTGGAAACAGGCCGTCTGAACAGCAACCGGTGCTTAAGTGAGCTGCGAGATTGTGCCAGGTGATGAGAGAAGGCGGTTCCGATCAGTTATCGACCGAAAGAAGCGATGACAGACTTCACTGCAGCGTAAAATGAGGCCACCGCATCCTCGAGCACAGCATGTTTCAAACGTGGGGGCAAGTTTGTGAACGCAGAGCGAGCGACCGGTCCCGAGAGATCTGAAAGGCAGACGTTTTGAAGAGCTGGCGATGTGAACTGCCATCCAGCCGCGACAATGAAGCTATTTTAGGCGCCGCTTCGTCTCACAGGGCATTTTTCGGGAAGCCCTCTGTCACGTAAGATGCCGGGTCGCCGCGAGCAGTATTTCGATGGCTTCCCTCCCTCAAGAACCGAAACTGCGCTCTGATGATTGCGCACTCGTCAACAGGCGACAGGGTGGGAATCTGCGGACAGCTGTTACGCGTAACACCCTTTCTGAACATTTCCTTGTCGCGGTAAGCTTTGGTGAGTTTTGTAGTTGGTCAGATTTGTGCGCGTGGAGAATTACTGCTGAGACAGATATACAGTTGCACGAGGGGAACGCGGGCTTTCATTCTCCGGTTCATCACCTCTTCCACACAGCTGTGCCTGCGTTTATTCAATGGATTGGGGAGGTACGTCTTGCGTCTTGTGCATATCAGAGAAAAAAAAAATTGAGACAGTCAAAATCAAATCCCATTCTCCTTGCAGCATTCTGCTGCTTTGTGACAGGTGGCAAGTTATCTTCCCCAAGTTCTTCTGCACTTTGCTAATTGCCCCTGTACCCTCCTGTCTACCTTAAGTCAATAGTGAACCCACCCGATAGGAATGGCCGCAAAACATACTCCTTTAATGTCATTAACTCCACGACGCACGTATCGCCGGCACTTTTGTGAGGCTTTTCGTGTTGCGTGCAATATCAGGCGCTCGCCCTGCTCAGGTGCATCAGAATTAACGTACGAATGTGCAAAGGTCATCTTTTACTAGTCACGACTATTTAGCTGGTGTAAACGCTCCAACTGAACGCACGTGTCTCTGGGCGTAATGAACAGCAACCCGCATTCGCAGCCTAATGCAATCAGACTACCGAGGCTCCTCAACGCGGAATATCGTCGGTTACGCGTTTTAATGTAAAAACATTATACAGGATATATAGTAACTGGTTTCGTTACGATGACGCAAAGCAGGCGGTGCAGTCGAAGCCTTGGTTAAGCCTATCCTATACAAGAGTACGACATGTGTCTTCCCAGGAGTTCTAGTGCGACAAAGTCACCAAGAATGCAAGGACGACGACTGCGATTCGGCGCGCTGTTACTTCACTGGTGGACTATATCGCCAGTGGTGCGAACCACTCTGGATCACTGTGGTTTATAAATGCGATGCATCGTGAGTAAACAGAGTCAACAGAACGCAATATGCCGTGAGGATAAGGTAGGCAGTGCGACTAAGTCAATGTCGCAAAGGGGTTGGTATAGGCAACATCAGTATAGATCGATGATCAGTTCGAAATAGTTCACGGATGACCATGGGAGGAGGGTGGGGAAGTTAAGGCGCACGATGATGAACAATAATCGAATGATATAGGATGTCCTTATGTCATCGCATTCTATAGTCGCTCAGATGTGGCATGAGGACCTCCGAATATTGAAATGCGGTGGCAGCGAAGAGGTATAGCAGTCTGTGCCCATCAGTGGAGCCGAACGCTTCGCGCATACGGAGATGTTCAGTAGGGCAGGTGCTGCGCGTCATTTTGATGTAACCCAGACGCATAACCGAGTCGAAGTCACCGCGCTCGCGTCCCGCCGCCTCCCCCGCGCGCTCCGTTTCCGCGTGCCACAAAAGCGAGTCAATCACGCGCGTCGTTCCGACGGGGAAAAGAGAAACAAGTTCAACGGCTCACGAAAGTGAGTCGCTCGTCCCACGCCGAGTCTAGGCCGACGTGTATGTATACCCGCGGGCTCGACGAGTCGTTTTCCTCAGTGTTGGTTTTGTGCCTTCTCTCGACTTCGTTTACGTGCTTGTTGTCCCTGAGCGCGCCTGCTGTCTTGTCCTCCGAGAGCGCGTGCGCCGCCCACAGCACGAACCGATCATTGTTTTTTCGCAGTCGTCTCCGTTGCTCTCCCACGACGTTCCCGCAAAGGGTGCATCGGGCCGCCCCGGCTGCGGCCGCGAAACTCCGCGAGGGGGCGTGTTTTCGCGTGGCATTCCGTGGCATGCTCAGTGAACTGAACCGGGGTCGCCGAAGTGTTACTTATTTGGCTTCTTTTTTTCTTCTCCCAAGTTGGCGGCCTCGGGTGTTACGTCAGAGCTTTGTTAGTGGTCGGTCGGGTCACCTTTTCATCGGCTTCGGCCAGGTTTTGTAGCACCGCTGGATCGATTGGTGTCGATGCCGAACGCTCAGAGAGTGCGAGTTTTTTTCTCGCTGGGTTTACCTGTCTGTCGGAAAGTGTGCACTCATACGTGAAACAGACGTAATGGTGTGACGCAAGTTACATGACAGGTGATAGAAGGGGCAGTGCTGCCTGAACATTATCGCCCGATGTAGCAGTTAGTTGGGAAGAGGCCTACTCGTGCTGACTGGGATACCGTCATAAGAATGCTCTCAAAATCAGAACCACACGTTGAAGTAATGGTGATCGCTCTTATTGGCGCCGCCGTGCCCCATTAAAATGCGTATATGCTGTCGGCTTTCTCACTTGACGTCACTGTCAGGGTCGAGCAGTTACCGCCTGTTAGCTAAAGGACGTTGGTTGCATAAGCACAAAACAGGTGACTGTGGTCCAGCCTTACCACTTTCCGTCTTATGTGGTGCAGGTCACAAGAGAAAATTTGTGTTCATTTTCGAATATGTCAGGTATAAGGGAACAAAAGCTTGTGTTCTCGTTTTTTTTTTTTCGAAAGTTGATTTTGCCCAAGCTTCATGTGAAAAGCAAACTAATAACGCACGAGAGCGTTACTATATTTGCATGACAATTTTGCTGCTATGGGACTGCCGCGCGTTCTCTCTAAGGTATAACGTTAAGGTCCACACTTCAGTTATACAGATTTTTGCGATACATTGTGTTGTGCTACCAATTTCCGTAAAGACAACATCTGAGCTCTGTCGAGCGCACAAAATGATTCTATTTTCATATATTTACGAATATATGACGTGCCGACCACCGCATTGATTGCCATAGACAGAAGCTACTCATTACTGTGGACGAGCATTACAGCTTATATTTGAATGTTGTCACAGACACCTGATCATCAGCTTGCCTGCTTTCGTTTAGAAAGACCGCCGACTACACATTTCGGCTGAAGTTCACGCAGGCGCGCTCACATGCACACACACACACACACACACGCACAAACTCAGCCACAGACTCAGCCACCGCAGACTACATATCTGTGGCTAAGTTTCGACTCCGCAGCAAAGTCATCATTACCCTTTCTGACGTAAAAAAAAAATGCCTTGCACGCCTTGCAGTTATGGGACTGCGAAGGTTGACACACAAGATCGCTCAATTGCATTACAACGTCGCTGTTACACAAGTCCGACGCAAACCAAACATGTATTCTTCCTCATATCCTGCAGGCTTAGCCATGGTCCTGACTCGATTGATCATACCCGGATTCAAGGCTTCGCAGAACAACTCGCTACCTTTCTAGCAGTTGTTCAATGCATCTGATAGTATCCACTACCACACCAGTGGACAATGTTTGGGGGTCAGTCCGCGTTTTTCGTATTTCGTCTGTTGCTGTTCCTGTCATCTTCCTAACAATTTCGCGCTGTACTGAACTCCCTGTCGCGACTATGGTTTTTCGTTTAGTCACTTTCCTATATTTTTGCGATGAACAAACAAACGAAAAACAAAACACCAATGATTGACTATATTCTTGTTTTTTCTTTTGCGACTAGTCCTCCGTCCGCAAAATGTTAATGACAGTCTCTTTTTAACAGTATATAGGGGGCTCCCTATTTCTACTTCAAATTCGTTGTCCTTTATTTTCACCCGCATGTACGTCGTGGCAGCATTAAACCCACTGCTAAAGTTGTTAATGGTACGGTCCGTGCTTTGTCTTAATATTCTTGAGGTACTGGTAAAATTTATGCCGAAACGTCGACACAATAAACAGTTTGAAGTAGTAGCTTAGCGCGAATAAAACCACGGACACAAGGAAGACAGACAGGGTCAAGCGCTTGTCCCTGTTTGTCTTCCTTGTGTCCGTGGTTTTATTCGCGCTAAGCTACTACTTCAAATATGGACGACCAACTAGCCCAACAGTCAACTCTTCTCCAACAAACAGTTGTTTTTAAGAAATGAATCAACTTTTCAATGATAGCTTTGCGGCAATCGAAGACAGTTATATATATATATATATATATATATATATATATATATATATATATATATATATATATATATATATATATATATATATATATATATATATATATATATATATATATATATCACGTTGCAATAGCAGACTTAACCGCTAAAAGAGAGAAAGATAGATATAGGCTATGCCGAGACTAAAAAGTAAAAAGTCACTCAGTCGTGCGAGCACACTATACCGCGGTCGTCATTCGTATACATCTTTTTTTTTTCATTCATTTTATTTTTACAGCGCGCTGGTTTACTTTGCTCTTGCTTCGTTTAGACACAGGTATCACTATATGAGTTCAAGATTCCTCCAGTCCAACGCGCCTTCATTTTCTTCGAAACTACGTAAAAAATAATTTCGCAGGACACTTCAAGCATTTCAGATATCGATGGCGCTTTAGTAGCAAAGCTTCGCGTGCTCCCACAGCTAATAAGCAGCCAAAACTGTCATTCTCGAGACTTCCTTTCTTTTTCGGAAATTACGTGATCAGCCCGAAAAGAAGAAGGAGGAGGAAAGAGAAAAGTAGAAGGCAGGGAGGTTAACCAGAATAACGTCCGGTTGGCTACCCTACACCGGGGGAGTGGGAAAGGGGGAAACAAAGATCGCAGGGAGAGAGAGGAGGGAACGAAAGAAGGAAATTGCGGCGAGTTCACTGACGCGTGAGGTCTTACAGAAATTGCATTAAATGTCACAGATGGTCGCACAAACCCGTCGTCCTTAAGAGACACAAAAGCGCCTTCACCGCTTTGTGGGCCGACGGGCCTGAAAAGAAGAAGCATTTCACAACGATGACGTTGTCATCAACGTCATCATCATCAACATCAACAACAACAACAATAACAGCAACACAATGTCTGTTTTTGCCCGTATGCACTTCTTGGCGACTAGCGACCGTAGAAGGACGAATAAGAAACCTGCCTGCCACCGTGCCACTCAAGCGAACATCGTCACGGGTCTGCATGGAAGAGCCATCACAGGATGACCCGCGGTCGACCGCGCACTTTGCCCCAAGAGTTTCAAAAGGCGCTGGCAGACAAGAGACAGACGCCGAGCAAAAGAGAACGGCTCTCGAGCCACAACGGGACGGCTGGCTGGCTGCATGCTGCGCGCCGCTGAAGCTAATGAGATGGCGGCGGGTCCGCCGTGATGCGACCGCTCGAGTTGGCGTCATTTTGCCTCGGCACTTACACGCCCCGCCGTCTCTCTGCATTGCGTGCCGCCGAGTCAAGTTTACTGGGCGGCACGATTTCGGCGTGTGAGAGTAAAGAAGGTCCTTCAGGCACCTGGTTGTTTAGAACACGCAACGCTTGTCTAAGGGCTGCGTCGCCGAGACCCACAGGCAAGGAACGTGTACGCGTCCGTCAGAAACGGCGGTAAACAGGGAAACGAATGCCGACGCCATAAACCTCTGCCTGAATATGTGCGCCGTGAGGTTCGGTCGTCATTCCTTGGTGGAACACTCGGGTCTCTGCAAGTACGTCTGTACTAAAATTTTATTGAAATTAAGATTAACAGGCGAAATTTCCTCACTGTACAGTACAGAGGTGGTTTCTGCGTTGTACTAGAAAACAATAAAAATGCATCGGAAACATCAAAACAGAATGCAAAAGTAATTCGCGGGAAGTGATGCAATACAAACACACACACAAAAAGACCTCATTCATTCTCCGTTCATGCCATATTGGATGGCTACCAGGTCTGCGAACACGTCTTTCAAAGTGACACCTCGCATACGAAGTTCAGCGCCATTATATTTTGCTGGTCCTGATGTTTCGGATTATGGAGGAGGAGGCCGTGCTGTAGACCACCATCGTAGATGTCTGACAGAGCTGTATCTGGATCTCACATGAAGATCGCTTTAGAGCTTCGCAGGGATTGTCCTTTCTTAATTACCTATAAAAGAAAACGGCAACCAATTCACGTGAAAGACGCAATTGTGGTGCTATCCCAAATGTCCGAAATTTGCTGACCTCGAAACAATACTTTACGAACTAATTTGTAGCGGTCGCCATAGCCCGTCAATATAACATCTTTAAGACTCATGACACATAGACGAATGATGATGGTCGAGCGATCGATCACCAGATTCGTCGCAATGTGACGTTGTATGTATAGATCGTCGCTTTAGATGAAAAGTGATCGTTCGTTCTCTGCTTAAGTGAACGTGACGAGAGTCAGAAAAAAAAAGACCAGTGAAAATCAAGCGTTTTCGAGATAGCATGCAGACGGCTTGTCGGCATAGGTGGTAGAAATCTCGTCAATTTGATGTAAACGACAAAAGCTGGGGCTTCTGTTTGTGAATTGCTTCTTTTTTACAGCGAAAACTGTATATGACTAACCTTCCGTAGTTTTTTCGGTGTCCTGCAACAGAAACGGACTTAGCGATTTCCAAAAAACCCATACGGGTGCAGTGCGGCGGCGCAGATGTCAAAATGCGGAACAGATTAGAACGCTCGCCGTGGACAATATCATGACGTCAAGGTTAAAGCACTATATAAGCAGGAGAGGTATCGGCTCTAAATACAGCTGCGTTATCGATGGGGCGGACGCGTATAGTTCGTACACCTGAAGAACAACATGCGTACGAGGAGCGCCGGAGGGAACAACAACGGCGCCGGCGTGAAACGACCACAGACGAAGGACGTTCCCGCGATGCTGGACAAAAATGACAATCGCGAGCCCGGGCACCTCCGAACGAGCAACGACGCCAGACTCTCTACGCAAAAAATGACAACCATTCCACTCTGTGAAGAAGGAATGGCAGCGCAAGCGCTTTGCTTTTCGTTTGAGAGCTATGACTGTCGTCAGCTTTCGCTGCCATTCCATATTCACAGAGTGGAATGGTTGTCGTTTTTTTTTTCATAGTTTAATTGTGAATATTCTAACCTGTTCAATGTGAAAGGGAGCGCGGGTGGCACCTCCAAAAAAGTTATTGTGAATGAGATGATAGATTCGAGGTTCACTCTTCAGTCGTTATCGGTCATGCAACATCTTGCCATCGCCAGTGTGAGCCTGTCAAGTTTTAAAAGCATTTGACACATGCCGAAAAGCGTCGCGAAGGCGGTGTCTCGCCTCTCGACGCCAAGCGTACGGAGCTTATTAAAAGACCACGGCCGCTAAATACAGGAGAGTTCGAACACAGGTGTCCTCGACTCCTGTCACAGCCCACGTCGTGTTCAACACTGGGCGATTGCCAGTGCTAGAGCACAGAGAAAGGCCCAAGTCCATGCCTTCGCGTTCGCATGTCCTCCACACATCCTCATGGAGACGCAAAGCGCGTCGGAGGCCCATGACATGGCGGCTATGAGCCCTTCCCAGTGCTGTAATATGTCAGCATTGACAATGGGTGTCAAAGAGAGGCAGGCTGTAATCCTGATCAGTCCCGATAATGTCCCTCATTTACCTTCCTTCCACTTCGCACTCCCAAAGGAGCTTGGACGCGATGCCGCACTCGGACATACCACACTCGGACATACCAAACTCGGACATACCACACTTGGACATACCACACTTGAACACGCCATGA
The DNA here is from genome assembly GCF_050947875.1 of Dermacentor variabilis. Taxonomy (NCBI): domain Eukaryota; kingdom Metazoa; phylum Arthropoda; class Arachnida; order Ixodida; family Ixodidae; genus Dermacentor; species Dermacentor variabilis. The sequence continues at coordinate 43,338,942 of NC_134572.1, forward strand.
AACTCGTTTCTTTCACACACATGGCCATTGTGGTAACGCCGTCATCAGTGTTGTCATGGATGTCGTCCTCCTCGTAGTTGTTTAGTCATCATTGACGTCATAGTCGTGCACGACGTACAGTATATGTACAAGTGGTTCCCCCTTTCATAGTGTAGTTATGTACAAGATGGTTTCTTAAACTACTGCTCTTCAAGTTCGTGGGCGCCACAGAGTACCTTAGCTTGCTTGGTTGTGTGTTTTCTTGCTAGCTTGCTTGTTTGTTTTATTCGTTTGATTGATTGATTTATTTGTTTGATTGTTTCTTTCTTCGGTCGTTCGTTCACTTGCTCGCTAACTCGCTCGCTCGCTCGCTCGTTCGTTCGTTCGTTCGTTCGTTCGTTCGTTCGTTCGTTCGTTCGTTCGTTCGTTCGTTCGTTCGTTCGTTCGTTCGTTCGTTCGTTCGTTCGTTCGTTCGTTCGCTCGCTCGCTCGTTTGTTTGTTTGTTTTTTGTTTGTTTGTTTGCTCTCCCATCTGTGACGGCTCCGCTGGTTTGCTCTCAGCAGTTGTTCCATCCAATCAGGTATAATTGGTGCCCGTTTTGAGACTGCGTCAAAAGAATTCTGGCATTAATTCCTCCTTTGCGCAAAGCAAGTAGCAAATGGTAAGCGAGTTGGCGCTAAGTATGCTTGAAAGAAACAAATGTAGCATCGCTGTCCCTCACTCTCGGACCTTGCCGAGCACTCACTGACACTGGTCACGAGAGCTGCATCGCATCAGACATCCGCTTCGGACATTCACCGCAGGAGGGCGTGATGTCCAGTCGGAGCTGAGCGTCGGCGCGTGCCCGTCACGTTTCTGTTCCCTCTCTTCTGTTTGGCGCAGCGTCGCTTGTGCAGCACGACTGCAAATGCACAGCCCCCTCGGTTATGGTTCAGAGTTTCGTTTCTTTAGCTCGGGATCGGTCCAAAACGATCATTCACGCGTAAATTTCTCGGTGGATTCCGAAGCCCATGCTTGTGAAGTTCTGGCTCTTGGTCGCTTGCCAACTGCCAAAAAGGGCTACGCGCGTAAAGCTAAATGGCGGAAAAAGAACACTATATATATATATATATATATATATATATATATATATATATATATGTGTGTGTGTGTGTGTGTGTGTGTGTGTGTGTGTGTGTGTGTGTGTGTGTGTGTGTGTTGTTTCGTACGCACCTGCTGTATCGCAACCATATATATACGGGGTGTTTCAGCGAACACTTTCAAAAATCTCTAAACGTTGCCTGTGGCAGATATCACAATTCTAGTTCATTAGCCTGTCCACTCAAAGCGGCGGACAATACTTCCAAAAAATAGAGATCCAAAATGGACTCATCAATAAAAATTCACTAATTAAGTTTCTAACTAACTATATAATGGCCCATATTGCAATTTACAAATTCTAGCCGTGGAGTTCCCAAGGCGCGGATCCACTTGGAACGAATTTTCAGGATGACACCAGTTTCGAGATATAAATTCCCGAACTTTGCGGAGAAATGCATTGGCATCCTAGTTAATTTGTTAACAAACGTCGTTTCATGCACTGAAGCACACAAGTAACTGGAACTCCTCCTCCTTCTCCTCCAGCACCACGTTGCCAGGAGAAAAGGACAGCAGCACCTATGGGCTCTCTTTTTCTTTTCTTTGCCCCTAGTCTGCAGTTGAGCAGTTCGAGCATCTAGGCAGACCTTTAGGCTTCTTCCTGTTTCGCTTCTGCCGTGACCTTCTCACACGGACCTCAGGCACGGACAAGCACCTGTTGCGCTTGCCGCCATCAGGTGACTGCAACCAGTGGCAAAGCCATAAAAAAAAGAACACCAGGAAGACGGAAGGGATGAGTGATTGACCCATTGCGCGCATTGTGTGCACCGAGGGCACCACAATTGGCACGGTATACGACCACGGTAACTGCGAAAGCGCAATTCAGCTCTTGAGAAGTACGCTTCAACTATCCATTCCGTCTCGCGTCACTGCTATGTGTGTCATCCAGGAGCGCTGGACGCCTATGCGGACCAAAAGCCACAGAATGCGTTAGTTTAAGAAGAAAAAGAACGCAAGATTTTAACGTGTCTGCTCTCAAGAGTGTATTCGGCGAAATTGCACTGTCGAATCGATGAATAGTTTAAATGGAATGCCTCTCACACTACTACTGAAATAACACTCCATCTGTGATATATCGCTTAATGAACAAGGCATGGTTACTTCACGAAATTATAAGCTGTCATGAGCAATGCATTTTCTTTAAAGCGAAGCTTTCTATCCAACTTTGCGTGGACAGCTGTGTGGCCGAGTAAACAGAGGCGATCTCAGAAATGGCGTTATGTAAAAGCTGGGACAATCCTGGAGGCCACGTAATCATGGGTGGCGACTTGGCGGGCCGATCGTGATACCAATGCACGTTGCGTGTCCTCGCAAGGGTTTTAACGTTTTTGTTACGCAAGCCTGGAGGCAGTGCAACGTCGCAGCGTCCCCACGCTTGATGGCATGAACTAATGAGGTGAGCGAACCAAAATGTATCCGCAACAACACGTCTCAGCAGCGGGATGCTATCGATTGTCGTTGACAATCACACTCCAAAAGTTTCTGCCGTTCTTTTTCTTTTTTCTTTTTGCTCCAGTAATGTGCCTCCAGCTGTGATGCACAGAACTTGAGGAACAGAGCGTGATTACTTCATGAAATGAGGCGCCGTCGCAAGGTGCCCCTCTTTTTTTCAATCAAGGTTCTTTTGTTCGTCCACGTGGTACCGCATGCCGCGCTGACACAAGCAGTCGTACACGTAGCTAGACGCTAAGCATATATATGAATACCCGTACATGCGGTCTCGCCTACATGAGCGAGTGTTTAATGCAAACCATAGCACAAGCATCGACTCCATCTCGAAGGAGCATGGATCGCTATGTGAATGTATACTGCTCCTTTGTGCCCAATGAAATTTGCATCTGGGGCATGCGCGAGTTGCAAATCGCGTCTAGACGAGGGTTTGCGTCAGCCGCTGTACAAGGCCTGTCGGCTAATAACGACCGGTCGCGGCTTCAAGAAGAGCCACTCGTGGAGTTACACGCCGCCTGCATCGTCACTGACTGTTTCAGACGAGGCGTCAGCGCCGTATTCCGGCGCTTGCATTTTATTGAACGCTCTGAGCCGTAGTGAATGCCACCGATGTGCGCACTGAAGAGTTGCTGTTGTCTACGCGTGTTTTTTTTTTAATCGTGCTGAGTAACATGTATGCGTTATGCCATGTGCGTTTAAAGTGCACTTTTAAATATGTATATTTATAGTAAATTATTCATATTTAGAAAATACACAGAGAGCGGGAAAGAGAAAAAGCAGGATGCTTAGCCACATGCGAGTTTCTGGTTGGCGACCTTGCACGGAGGTAAAGGGAGGTTAGAAAAATAGAAAAAAGAGAACGAAGAAAAATATCCGAGGACACCTAAGCACTTATAATTTGTGAACGCGAAAGCATTAATCTACAACTAAACGTCGCTGAGCTGTCTTTCAGGTTATGAACTCCTCGCGGGCAAGCGGGCTCGTTGAGACGCTTGGCCAACGGTTTAGACAAGTGGGTAGGGCACTCGGCTTGAGTGTGGGATCGTGGATTCGAAACTCACTACAGCCAACGTTTTCTTTTCTTTCGAATTTATTTTCTGTTTTTAATACATTGATTTCATTTATAGCGATTACTGAGTCGACGTTTGAACGCAGGCGAGTGCTTGCGCGTACAAGGAACGCGCGGATAACACAGGCTTCCGAGAGCGATGGTGACGTGGCGTCGCGGCGATGCCCTCTCCCCTCTCACTCAACACCTGCCGCGCCAGCGCAGCAGCAAGTGTGCGCTTTCACCCGCTCCGCTGCGTCGAGGCGCACACATGACGTGGCGTCGCAGCCAGTGGAAATCTATAGGTGCTGTTTCGCTGCTACAGACGCCGGTTTTTTTCGCTCAATGAGCCATTTTGTGCTTTCTCATAGAAAAAAAAAAAGAACGGGAAGGTGTTCACAATATGGAAGTACACTCGGCCACAAGATTTTGCGGAACACGAAATATGAGACAAAGCTGAATATCTGCGCAGCTTCACAACGCAGTCTAGTATCGGAATTTGCAGCCCCTACCACGTATATGTGAACAACATTGCGATGTTCGCTTTTACTGACTACTGTTACAGGCTGATCGGAAATTGAACGTTTTCTGAGATCCTGTGGTCCGTAAACTTTTGTGGTCACAAGTGGCCAACAGCCCACCTTGTGACTTCTGCGAACATGCAACGAAACAATCGCCCACCTTCTTTGCGAGTGCCCTCGTTCCAACCCGCAAAGAACAGCCCTCTCAGCCACGCTAGACCAACTGGACAAGCGTCCAATAACGGAAACCAACATCCTTGGAAACTGGCCGAGGCGAACACCAGCGCGAGCCGCTGCGAAGGCGATGCTGCGTTATTTAAGGGACACCGGACTTTGTTACAAATTGTGACTATACACTGTGGGACGTAGGATGGGACGCTGACACTGTGTAACACTAGGAACGCCTTCGCAGGCTGCGTAACTGTGCCCAAAGAAACATTTCTGTATTGTGTGTGCGGTTTTTCTTCCTATTCTTTTCCTCGCTCTCACCTATCGCATCCCTTTACCCTCCCCCGGTACAGGATAGCCAAGCGAAGATAACCTCTGGTTAACTTCCCTGTCTTTCCTTTTGCCTCTCTCTCTCTCTCTCTCTCTCTCTCTCTCTCTCTCTCTCTCTCTCTGTACATACTGGCCGATGAATTGCAGAAAGCACAAGAATGCTTGCACGGCCTTTTGATGTGATGATTGGTTCCATTGCGATGGCTGTTACTACGTTACTCGAATTCTCTTCTTTTTTAAACGTTTTCTCCTTTTAGTTATAGACAAGAAATTGTAGTTTACGAGCAATCGTGTGTTATTATTTATGCCTATGAATATTGTATATAGTTTGTACAATGCTGCGGCCTATTATCTGCGGGCGCTGCAATCATATCTGATCTTTTTTTTCTTATTTACGGATATGTGTTTTGAAGAATTTCGATATATCAGTGTACCTGTTGTATATTGTAAAGGTATATCTATTCATACGAGTTAATCTGTAGTTTCGTTAAACCATGCTGTCTGGCCGGCGGACAGGCACTATGTGCTTTAATTGGCCAGCAAATCGCAGTTGTATGAATATCTTGCAAGTTCATTTGATTTTGAAATGTAGTTAAACACAGCGGAGAATGAGCATCCCTACTTACAGTACTGCTGGAAGTGACATAGGGTGTGAGTGGTAGTTTGCTTGACGACAAAATAGCCACAGGGCTGCGGTGTTGGCCGCCTCTGTGCGAAACGCGTGGGCATTTGTGAACGTCATTGTTTAGGAAAGAGCAACGTATTCACTATGGATGAAGTGAGTGCCGGAACGGGTGTGGTCGCCTTCTATTGGATGAACGAAATCCAAAAAGTGCAACAAAACATTGATCTTTACAGGACTATCTACAAAAGGAAGGTATGAACGGGGGGCATATTGCTGTTATTTTATTATTATTATTATTATTATTATTATTATTATTATTATTATTATTATTATTATTATTATTATTATTATTATTATTATTATTATTATTATTATTATTATTATTATTATTATTATTACTATTATAGCCCTTGGATGGAGCGTCGAACCACGTCTATGCTGAATGCGTACGCGGCTTTAAGCAAGTATACTAAGCTTAATTTCCAGTCACAGACATGGAGTTAGTTAAGCCATGTGAAAGACTGCATCTACTAATCTTCCGAAGGGCAGTGCGCCGTACACGGGAGCACGTAAAAGCTGCCTGCCCGAAAATTAGGTGAGAAGCTGCTGTAGTGTGAACAGCTCACATGGTATACACAGCATCGTTTAGGGATCTCCCTATTCGAGGCTGCCGGCCCTGACTGTGAGAAAATTGGGCTATTTCTTTCGTTTGGTTATCTTCATCTTTTATGGTTTTGTAAACATCAGCAAACAGCAAAGGGGTCTCAGAAAGTTCAGTTTGGTTGAGTGCGAGTCGCGCGTTCACTGCGTACCCATACACCTGACGATATAGTCAATCCGGCATTGTTTTGTATAATGCCAGCTTCTGCGGGCACTTAGAGGCTTCATCTTTTTTTTTTTTGTGTGTGTGTGTGTACTCCGGTGACATTCGAAATCTTTTGTTGCTTGCTCAGAAATATATTTTCTCACGCTCTGTTTAGTCGGCGACCGTCAGGCATCTAAAGCAACTATTGTCACAATCAGTGCCGCTGCCTACATATACGCGTCTAATAGGTGTCAGGGCGTTCTGACTTCTCATAGTGATTCAAGCGCGCATGCCGCTATGCCCGAAGTTCAATACAGCACGCGCGTGTCGAAGGAAATCCGTATGCAACTCCTTACTGCACCCGGCCAGCCCGCTCGCTCTCCGACTATGTAGTAGCTAGGTCCAAGAACACGGCAAGAGCGCACTACGGCAGCCAATCCACCAGCACGCGCGCACACACGCACACAATAATAATAATAATGATATAAATAAAGAAGAAATAAAAACTCGTCTCATGTTCGTGACTTGTGGGAAGTGCTGTGACATAACAATCGAGACCCGCGTCGCTGCTCAATCTGACGTCTCCATCCTTGGTTGTTTTCTCGGTCCTCCTGCAGTGCCGGCTCCTGGTCGGCGCGCTCCCACGGCACCGGCGGCTGCGGACGAACGTGTCGGCGGCGGCTGCGTGTCCCTTGCTCGTGCTGGCCGCGTGCGCGCTGGCCGTGCGACAGGCGGCGTGCCAGCCGAGCCGCTCCATGGGGCCAAAGCTGGTCGACCTGTCATACGTGTTCGACAAGAACACCGTCTACCCGTCCCCGGCGGCGAACTTCTCGCTGGATGTCCGCTACCGAAAGACCAAGCACGGAGTCCGGTAAAGAGTACGCAGGCGCTGGCGACAACGGCGGTGATGCACCATTCGGTGTTTCCGCAAATTCATTAATGTTCCTGTTTTCTTTTTAATTTACTCGCCTTCTTCCTATCTTTAATTTCAATCTTTCTATCGACTCCTTCCCGAAGAGTAGGCAGGCCTTTATGCCCCTTCCGACCCAGGCAAAACAAAGGGATGGTAGGCAAAGAAAGCTTCGCTTTAATAATAATTGAAACGGTCATTGAAGCAAGTCAGTGCGCGCTACTTATTCCGAGACTCACAGTAGCTTCAAGATATCTGTCGGCAAACTAGGGCCGATATTTTTTGAAATGTCAATCAATTTTGCCACTGGATAGCGGACGAATATCTCGATGTTATTTGGAATCGCGGGATAAGTAGCAAGCTTTGAACACTGACTTACTTCAATTCCGTAGTTGTAAGTGTTCCCAAAAGTGATCACTAAATAGTTAATAAATGAGCTTTCCTATGGTTCAAAAGTTAATTAGGGATTTATCACGCAATTTCCCGACGACACAATATTCGCAAACGCCAATAAAAAGAACTTTTTATTTTACTGAGAGAGAGAGAAACAAGCTTTAATGATATGCTGGAGATGTTAGCCTGGCTGTTCGCCTGACATGCTAATCCAGGTTTATTTTACTGCGCTATTTCTTTCGTTTGGTTACTTTGATGTTTTATGGCTTTGTATATATCCGTAAACATCAGAGAGTCTAAGAAGGTTCAGTTTGGTAGGGTGTGAGATTTGACCTAACAATTTAAACAACTGTGTCTCATTCTCTGGAACACCCGATATAAGCATACAGAGTGCTAAGAAAACAATATCAGTAATATCACGGTGACATGTATAGCATAGATTTTACTGTCTGTACTTTTACGTTTATTTCAAGGCGTAACAACGACTGGTCATTAGTTAATGCTGCGTTTGTCTTTAGAAGCTTCGTTCCTTCCTTCGCTCTGTTCGTTGCCCTTTTAGTGGCGCATCCCCATCGCTCACTCTCACACACCTTGCACTGAGTGCAAATGCCGCCTCTGTATGTTATTCAACAGGAAATATTTAGTGTAGCCGCTATTGTATTACCCGCCGCGATGGCTTCGCGGTTATGGTGTTATGCTGCTAAGCACGAGGTCGCCGGATCGAATCCCGCCTGCGGCGGCCGCATTTCGATGGGGGCGAAATGCAAAAACGCCTGCGGTCCCGTTCATTGGGGGTACGTTAAACATCCCCTGGTGGCCAGAATTATTCCGGAGTCCTCCACTGCGGCGTGCCTCATAATCGAATCGTGGTTTTGACACGTAACACTCCAAAAATCCAATTCACTAGTTTATTACCAAAGGTTGTAATTACGTATGAGTACTGAATCCGGCCTGCGACAAGCCACTAGAAAAGGATAAATGCCTAGACGATGTGCGTATCCCCCGTGCATGCTATGAGTAAAGTCTGAAAGTATATATATATATATATATATATATATATATATATATATATATATATATATATATATATATATATATATATATATATATATATATATCGCCTCGCTGACGTCGTTCTTATGTCGGCTGCTCAGCGCACGTTCATCCGGGCACTTCGGAAGGATATCTCGTACTGAAGACTGAGCTTCCTCGCAAGCGCGAGTTAAGTGCGCGCGCCTATATCACCGAACGCAGGAAAGACGCGTGTGAACCAACTTCCACGAGACGGACGAAGTAGCGTATTTCTGTCGTCCGAGGAAAAGAAAGTCCGCCGAGTGTTCCGGGAGATCGCAGTCTGTAGTGTAGCGAGATGCGACGTTCAGTTTTGGTTTTCTCTTACTTTTTTTTCCCCTGTGACCTTTAAGTCAGCTCCAGTTTAGCGCCCTGTAGGAAGCTCCGCGCTCCTATATTTTCGGAAGACGACGAGACCTGCAAAACGCTTTTCACTTTCCTCAAAAATATATCTCCTATTTCAAGTCGGAGTAACGCTTCCTATACACTCTCGTCTTCACGCCTAGTTTTCTAGGCCGTATATAATGGGAGATACGGCGTTTGCCAACTTCCGTCTTTGTCCGTCCGCACTGCGCTGCACCGTTTCGAGTCGGTAGAAGCGCTTGCTTATCTCGTTTATTGCCTTGATCGGCATGATGTTATCTCGTGGACTAGTAGCGTTTAAACAAGTTTTTTTTTTTTTTAAAGGTCGCTTTCATCGCAATTGTTCTTTCTGTGGCCTACAGAAGGGAGGGTGGGAGTCGCCTCTACCGATGTAGAACCTGAAAGAAAAAAAAAAGACTAGCGTAGTGTTGAGGAAACTTTCCCGCTGAGACGAAAGTCTGGTAAGAGGGAGGTTCAGTGGGTCACGCTTAGAGGCCAGCACTCCTCGGGCGGACGCGTCGAAAACAGCTGGATACCATCCGTAGAGCTTTTGGAAACTTCGCTTCACCAAACTGCGTATAAGAACTCACGCTGTGCGATCGGGGCTCTTTACGTTCTTTTTTTTTTCTTTTGATAGAACAAAAAAAAAAGTGTGTATATAATTTTCCTTTCAAACTACCCGGCCGCCCGTGGAAAGTTAAACGCCGGTTTCCTGGAGTCATCGAGCGGAACGGCGTGGTCGTTTCGCAGTCTGAATCCTGCCACGATGCTCCGCGTGCGCATCGAGACCGACGACGCGAGAGCGAAACAAAAGAGAAGGCTTCGGATACTGCTGAAAACGTGCAGCCATGATCTGCGAGAACGAAAAGCGGGAATCAGCTATGCGGCGAGGAGGAAGGGAAAGAGAGGAAGGCACGACGGGTGGAAAGTGTGAAAGCTGGACGAGGTCAAGGCAGTGTCTATAGCTGGGCCAAAAGGAACAACCGCCCATTCTTGTTCTCCGCAACGCCACGGCTTGGAGAGCCAGGGAGGCTTCAACATTTCGAACGCGCGAGTAAGCTCGAAACCACGCACTTCTCCAGCGCGTGTACCGCAGTCATACCGATGCGGTGCGCGCGCTCGATGGCGTTTATTAAACGGATCACCGTCATCATATACGTCATCATCGTGAGCACCATTGCCTACAGTGAGCGTTTCTATGTCTCTCGTTTCCCCACCACTACGTTCAATATAGCAGACCATAGGTACGTTGCTCCGAACAACCGACCTCTCTTTCGGTACGTTCCCTGTGCCAGAAATAGGTTCTGACAGAGAGCGATCAACCAAATCGAATAAGCAATTCGGATCACTTGCGTTTGTGTTTTAGATTCTGCAGAGTCATGGCTTGGAAGCGCTTGCTCGCTTTGAGTAGAGCTCCGACCCTTGAAGGAACAAAAAAATGCAACGCAGTATAATCTACCGCATTCCACATCGCAGACTCCGTATACCATGTGGGTGAACTGCTACAAAGTGTTCCTAAACAAAACTATCCTTCACAAAGCGCGCGTCTATAGTTCTGTAGAATGCGCCGCCAAGGCGAGCTCGGCGCCGCCTATTGAAGGTTGCCGCAGTTCTTGTGCAAACCGTGTGAAGCCACTACACTAAACACTTCCCATTCGCGCTGCGCGCCCAGGAGCCACAACAGAATTTTGTTTAGTCACAGCCACGAGTATGCTATACGTTTAGCATCAGCTTGACAAAGAAACCAGATAAGATTGCTTAATTATGTCATCTTTTCATATTAGTAAGGCGATAAGGACGCGTTTTTCTGACGCACTCTGTATAGGTATATAGTTGTAGCACGCGTGAAGCCAATCCTGCAGAGCTGTGGTACGCAACCCTTCAAAAGAGCCTCAAAAGCGGAACACACTTGCGCCACGATCAACGGGCCTTCGTTCAAAGGAAGCCGATAAACGGTGCCACAAAAGCAGCGGCGAACTTCAGGGGGCCGCGACACGGCGCATTCCTGGAACCAGGCAATTAACCGCGACCTGCCCGTAGGCGTGAATGAAGCCTGCGGGCACGGTTCTCAAGCCAGGCGTGGTGCAGGTTTACAAGTGAGCAACAAAGGAGCTACGAGCGGTGCACGTTGAAACCCGCAACGACATGGGACGTGAATATATACACGCTCGAGTTTTCCCTTTCACTTTTATCCTGGGTGAGAAAGGTGCGCTGCGTCATATATTGTTGTTTGTGCGGCCGAGTCATCCGAATAGGGCCAACAGCATCATTAATTAGCAAGCTTGCACTGCAGCACTTACCCGGCCTCGCCACTGAGGCACGCGATCTTCAGGCCAAGGCGCTGGTGGCTTTAGCGTTCAACAATAACCACTGGCGATCGTGCTGCCTCGTGGAGGTGGCAATGTAGGAATTGTCCATTGTTGCGCTCACCGGCATTCCACGCAGTGCCTGGCTCATATAATTTTTCATTCACTTAATTCGGGAGGCATCAGTCGAAATTTATGCCTGAGCACTTTTATCACCAGTGAGCACATTTATCGCCACATGCATTTCCTGCGCATAGATTTCATTTTTTAAATTTTTTTTAGCCACAGCAATTTTTTTTAGATTGCCTGGGGCAAATATCGCAATTCTAGCCCTTGTTCTACATTACTCCATGAGGTGGTCGCTACTTCTACGAGAAAACAATATGCTTAATTGAATAATTGACTTAATTACGATAATTAAATTTTAACTTAGTTACCTTACGGCACATATTTGAATCTACGAATTGTAGTTCGGGAGATTGCAAGGTATTTCGACTTAGAATGAATCCTGAGGATGGCACCGGTTTCGAGATATGCGCCATCAGGTTTGCGGTAAAAATGCACTGTTGTTCCACTTGCTTTTTTGAGAAAACACTGTTTTATGCATTGAAGTACAAAGGTAACTGGAACGCCAATACATTTCCTCGGACACACAATATAAAAAATATATATATATTGAAGCTGGCGTAATTCTGAGAATTCGTTCCAAGATACATACTCATTAGCTACAATTTGTATAGATTTAAATATGTGCCGTAAGTTAATTAGTCGATAAGTTAATTATCATCATTAGGATAATTATTCAATTAAGCCTTTTGATTTCTTGCACAAGCAATGGCCGCCTCATTGAGTAACTTAGATCAAAGGTTAGAATTGTTCTATCTGCCACAAGGAATATTTAAAAATTTAGCGCAGCTAAAGAAAAGAAAGAAAAACACCCAGTATACTATAAATATAAGAAAAGGAATCTATAATAGAAGCAGTCGAGCGGAGGTCTCACTGTGTGTACAAAAAGAAAGCAGTTCATTTCCAATCTAATGGCTGCGAGCATCCAGGTCAGTCAGTGTTTGGTTATAATTTTAGCGCCTAATCGACACTTGAATTCAGTATACGAGAACGCGAAGAAGGAATGTACCTCTTTATTAATTAATGACTTCAGTTATTAGTGCCAACACGGCGAAAATAGCGCGTAGACAATGGCACTGTCGACGTGACAAAGGATGTGTCTTGTCTCTGTTATTTTCTCCCTTTGAATACTGTTCGCCAGGTTACTTCAGTGCATTTGCCAAAGAGATGGACACGCTTAATGATAGGAAAGGATCGAGATATCGGCCTTAAAGTCTTGTCTCTGGCTTCCTACTCCTCAACTGGGGTAAAGAGTTAGCGAGAGACAGGAAAAGGAAGAGGGAGAGTTTTTTGCCGACAAGAAATAATCCGGTGAAAATAACACAATAACTCATTTTTTTCCCTCATACTTCCGTTTTACGGCGCGAGCGCCTAGGAGGAAAGACGCGATCAATTTTCTTGTATTACCACGCTCCCATTTCTGAAAATGCGGGACTCTCGCACGCATTCACACGTGCACATACGCGCGCGCTCACTAGCGCACGGCTATGTCTGTCCTTGAGGGAGCGAATAACAGTGATTGCACAGCTGACAGGTCACGTAACCCGGGGCGTGTGTTACGGGAGCTCCGAAAGTCGGTGGTAGAAGAGGGGAGGGGAGTGGGTGGGCGGGGGGGGGGGGTGTAGCGTGCATACTACTATGGTGGGAATTAAAGGTGGCTCATTCGGCGCAACCTCCGAAGGGCTTTCCCCCAAGGCAAATGCCGCGGCACCTATATCACCGCATTTCGCCGTCTCACTAATTACACGCAGAACTGCAAGGGCTACAGCTGTGTCTCGTTCAATAAAAAGAATAGCGTACAGTAGCTTGGCCGTGTGCTTAGTCATGGACGCCGTGCCTTTTTGCCTATGTTGCTGCTACGAAGAAAAAGTTTAGCGCTATTGGTTTTCTGATCTTCGGTTTAAGAAAATGATCGACAGCTTTACGTGACGTATACGGCATGGTAAAGCTTGCGTGACGACAGACGCACAGACAAACCCCGTCAGGCTCTCAGGAGTTGCAGCGGTGCACCGAACTAGAGCACAAGGCGCTCAGCGCAACGAGTAGAGGAGAAAGCTGTCCTATGAGGTCTAAACGAGAAAAACAGCCTGGAGGTCGGAACGCATAGCACGTTCGTAATTGCACTCGTGACCTTTTGTCTTGAGGCAGTAGCAGACGACGCATGATGTGGGCTGGAAACAAAGCACATGAATATGGGACGCCTTAGACATCTCTGCGCAAAAGTTGTGCACACGCTTCTGGTTGACTTCCCCGTATTAATTTTACTTCAAGTGCATTAAACTAATGTCCGCGCGGGCCTCGAATGAGTAGTGAAATGAACGTGGTCGCAGCTAGGATATTTTCGGGCAGCTTTCAACTTTCACTTCTTTTCATTTTGTGTCTGCACCGGCATATGGGAAAATAATTTAGAGGGATCCCTGCCAGATGTCTTCGAGGCAACATTTTCATTAATTATTATATGAAGGAAAATAAAAGGAAGATATTTAGACACCTATAATGGTGACAGAGTCTCCTATTCACGTGTTAGCAGTAATGTTTAATGAAGTTATTTAATAGAGGCGACGTAAAAGAAACGCAATACATTGATTCATAAGTACAGGACATGAAGCGGAAAAAGCAATAATGTTATACGAAGATGTCACTGTATAAAAAAATACGAAAGCTCTAGAATCAATTGACTGCCTAGAAAGAAAAAAAAAAAAGGAAAGGAACCAGCTTGAAGCCAACGAAAGCTAGAAATGAATTGACCAAAGCGATTTGCTATATGCATGGTTAACTGTTTTTCACTGCTGAATAGGTTTGCACTGCTTTCTCAATGCTGGATGCCTCAGTTACAACGCTCAGTTACAACTGTTACAACGCGCGATGGTATTGGATTGTGTCCATTGATGGATAACACCAAGGGCGCGTTCCACAGCTCTAAGTACGTAATAGCTAAATTCACAGCATTAGAAGTCCCTAAGTGCGACTAGGACTAACGCATATTAAACAGTCGGCAACACGCAGGCCGCGCGAGCAGTTATCGCACTTGAGGTTGTTGACAGCGTACAGTGTTTGCTCATTACCATAACACAACCTGCGTGTGCTACCTTTCATCCAAGCACCTCAAAAAAAAGGGGGGGGGGCGCAAGAGCAACAGAAAGACAAAAAGGAAAAAGTAACGCCATTATCTCGCTGAAGCTGGGCCTCCATGCGCGCTGTATCGGAACTGAACTTCTTTAGCAGAAACGTGCACCCACACTTTGTTTTTTTGTTTTTTTTTTTGTTTTTTATTGTGCCTTCTGCACGTCTGTCTTCTCGCTTTTCCTTCAGGTACCAGGAGGAAAACTTGTGCTCATCGACGCAAGGTGGCACGCACGTGATCGCGCCCCGGCATCTGCTCAAGGGCCGCTGGTCCGTGACCGACCTGCCGCTCAACCGGCTCGTGGTGCCCGGCGCGGTCATCGACATCGCCATCCAGGTTTTGCGCAGCCGCGATTACCGGCTGCGCATCACGGACGTCATGCGCTGGGAGGACATCCACGGACGGCTTCCTCAGGGATGCGTGCTCTTCGTGCGCACGGGCTGGTCCCGGTACTGGCCCTCCTGGTACAAGTACCACGGACACCCGGCGGCGGCTGGCAACGGGACGTTGTCCTACCTGCCGTTCGACACAAGGCCGCACCACCCGGGCGTCCACCCGGATACGGCCACGTGGCTAGTGTCCAAGCGGAAAGTGTACGGCGTGGGCATCGACGCCCCGTCCCTGGACTACGGTCCCTCCAAGGATCTCGGAGCGCAGCACATCTTGCTCGCGGCCAACATCTACGGGCTCGTGAATGTGGCCAACCTCCAGGAACTGCCGTCCGTCGGGTCGACGCTGTTCGTCTTTCCCATGAAGATACGAGGAGCCGGAGCCGCTCCCGTTCGAATATTAGCCGTGGTACCTTGAATCATAAGCGGGTGTGTGACATTTCTTTCAGCCAGTTGCGGCGCTAAAATGCACTTGAGGCCAAAACGAAGTGGCAAGCCTGGAGTGTGAAGGCCTGCCACGATTGCCCGCGTTAATTTTCCAGAATCGGTGTGGTCGCGTCCGCACGCCGTTGCAAGCTTTCCATTCGCAACACTCGGCGAAGCCTTCAAGTGGAGGAGATAAAATATGGTCTCGTTTTCATAGTAAGACTGGCACGTGCTATAGCACATGAGACAACTAGCCCCAATTTCTTCATTGTGGACTTGTTGGTACGGAACTGTTCTGTATGAGTCAAACCACCCAGCACTGGCTCGCAGCTTAGAGCTAGGCGTTGTGAACCGACCTACATAGCGTTGCCTTATATAAAGCTGGAATTTAAAAACTTTAAGATTACCAGCTGGGCATTTTCTCAAA
Organism: Dermacentor variabilis; assembly: GCF_050947875.1. NCBI lineage: Eukaryota > Metazoa > Arthropoda > Arachnida > Ixodida > Ixodidae > Dermacentor > Dermacentor variabilis. Next base: position 43,354,539 of record NC_134572.1, read on the forward strand.
ACCCCATTGTTTACGGTAGGTTATACATCTTTTCTTCGGTCTTTTTGTTTTAAGGCGTGGAAATATTTCAGTAACACTGCACGCATTGTGCTCTGAAAGAAAGAAACGCACTGCGCAGGTGTTTTATGGTGTCTGTGTAAAACGAAGGTGACGCTGTAAACGATTATTTTGGCGACCGAAATTTTTAATGCTACACTATGATCCGCTAAAAGAAAGTAGCTTGGCTCGCTCATAACATTTTGGCGCCACGCTTTCGAATTCCCTTTCATCCTCAGTTGTGACTTGTTCTTGCTTCTGAATATACTCCAATGTTTGCCTTCGATGAAGTCACGTAAAGTGAGAAGCTTCATACCATTAACTAGGCGTTCTATTGGCCTGCGATTTGCCATAGCTGTGATCACGTGGTGAGTTTATTCCCTTGTACTATATACCATGCATTTTCCCGGAAAGTATGGTCACCACTTAGGGTGCCGAGGTTCGATGTTCATGCGACGAAAACGACATCATCGGGTGCCTTTCAAGTGTATGCGTTTTTAGTAGTGCAAGCCACCTAATTCAAAAAACGGTACAGAAGCTTGACGCATCTAATGACAACCATATTGAACATATTTCTAATTATGTTTTGTCCGAAGTCATGTTATTTCGCTATTTATTTCACTCGAAAGCAACAAGCAGTTCATTTCAAGAGACTACTTCACCGGAAATTGCTCGCCCAACATTACAATGAAAATCTCGCTATCAGGCGTGTGCTTTCAGGTGTAGACCACGTAAAATACTGCAAATGTGATCGTTTTGACCACCAAAAATAAGACTGCATCTCTATTCACATACATTTTTTTTTTATCTCACGCCATTTGCATTTTTTTCCTCAGGAATTTATCACGAGTTTAGCGCTGAGGTATAGCGATCACAGTGGTTAACCTGAAAATAGTGCAGTAACTTCCCGATGACATATGCCACTACACACTCGCACCATAAATGATCTTAACATTTAAAAGGAATTCCTGTGGGCCAAGTTGCTACATATTTGACATTACAAGAAAGCACGAAAACACAGATACACGACCAAAAAAAAAAATGAAACGGACGGACAAGCGGCAAGGCGTTGGTTTGTTTCTTTATTTTCGTGATGTGGTGCGTGTTTTCGCACTTTCTAACTATGTCTTATACTATTACAGTTACTGTGTGCGATGTTGCTGGTAATGTCACGCACAGTGGTCTACACGTGACTGCACATGTGTTCACGTCCTAAATGCAGCATCAGGTTATTTGCGAAGCAAACACAATTCAACTGTTCTGTGCTTCGGTTGTTTGTAAATAAAGGCCAATTCTCATTAAGCGCTTCTGCTGACGACTCTTCCCTTTCACGATCGATGTTTCACAGTCGACAACTAAACGTCGCAGTGTTATTACAGGCAAGCGTCGCAGGTAAGCCATCTAGGTAAATGAGTGGCAAAAGATTACTGAGCATTGTTCTACCGCCAAAGATTACGGCAAAATAAAGCTAAAACTTAATTAATCAAAAACAGTATCCCAGCGTAAGAATGGGACAGTGCACAGAGACTTCTCTGCGCTCGACATCAACCATCATGAGAGCCGTGAGTTTGTGAACAGTAATTGCACTTGTACTTTTACAGCATTAACTGATGGTCCTATATTTAACTCTGTTACTCTACTTCCCTATGATATAGTATACGCTTAGAGTCCCGAAGAGTTACTGCTCCCTGCGTTGGTGCCTAAGCAACAGTGAACCTACTCGGTCGCGAGAATGAACATGCTCCTTCGAACATTGCGAGTATCCTCAACAAGCAGTCGCTGCCACAAATGTAGTTGCCAGCACTTATTGTTCTAAAAGCAGCGCACTTGTGGACACAAAACCAGACAAACCCGAGCGCTCGTGTTTGTCTTCTTTTTAGTGTTCCTCCATGTGTCCACGAGCACGGTGCTTTTAGAACAATAACCACAAACCAGCTAGCCTGCCAATATCTCCTCAACCAACACTTAATATGTTCTTAAGGTGCTTTGACTTCGAATGTTCGTTAGATGAAAAAGAACAAGCGAGGAAACAACGAGAGCCGCGACTGCATGTGATTTTTAATCATTTGTTTTGTGTTGAAATATCCGTTGGGTAAAATAAAAAGACAATACAGGCACCTCTCAGTTGATAATCTTACCGCATGTTTCTTCTTCGTGACTTAATGCATATGACAGAGTGATGAACCATCAAAAGACAAGTAATGTGCGTGGAACACTAAAGAGAACTACACAGCCCCCTCCTCCTTCCATCCAGTCGTGCTCCATTGGGCATCGTCAAACAGTAATTACTCTAGAGGGTGGCATTTTTGTTTGTTTTTTAACACCTTCTGAATAAAAGGTTTAAGTGCGCCAGTATAGCCAAGTTCTCTGCCCCATATCTTGCTCTGTACACTTTAAATACACTGTAGCTTCTTCTTCATCGGCATAATCATTATAGTTATTATTATCATCATCAACAGCAACATGGCTCGGACTGAAGGTATCATTCTGCCTGCGTCGTGATTTGGGGAAAATTCATTTTTGAGGAGTTATACTGCCTCGTTTTTAACGCCTTGTTAGGGAGAGACGGCAGAGCGCTACAAGCGAGAGAGAGAGAAAGCAAAGAAGGCAAAGAGGTCAATCAGACGAGCATCCGGTTCACTACGCTGCGCTATTAGTAAAGGAAACGTGGAAGAAAGAAGCAATAAAGCGAGAGAATGAGCGTGCACACAGCAGGACGCACAGCAGTACTAAAATCGGTCATTGAGGCCGGTGTTCCTAAAAAAATGGAGTAACGCTACAAACTAGTACACAAATCAAGGGTAATGAACGAAGCAACCCAAATTGCCGCCACACGTTTTAATTCATCGCATGCGAGCACTATCCCTGGCCGCCAACGAAAGGCAACAGTCCACCCAGGAGGTCGCCGTTCAGCAGGGTGCCAAGTATGCCGGTGAAGATTTCTGGAATCAATACAAGCGCCGAAACTAAGTGTCAAAGGATATATATACTATCCTTTTTACTAAACACAGGCGTCCGCAAGCTATTAAGGGCTCATTCACACCGGCGACTCGCAGAGGTCGCGTGACCAAGTTGGTCGCAAATGATCGATTTGGTCGAAAAAAGCGACTGATCTGAGTCAATTGCTCGCTTCTCGATTCTTCAGTAGTGCCACTGCAGTCGCAAGCCTACTGAACCCGTCAGTTGCACAGGGGCAGGACGCCCGTATACGCCGACGCTCGTTTTACGCGGCGATGAAGGTGTGAACAGGTGTGAACGACACCAATTGCGAGACATTTCGGTGTGGCGGCGGGAAGGCGCGCGCTTGCCGGTGCGAACAACGATCGCCGTGAGTCACTCATTCGTCGTCAGTTGATGTCGGTCGCGCGACCTCTTTCAATCACCAGAGCGAATGAACCCTAAAGCCTGGCCGTCAGGAAGTTATTAACGTGAAAACGCAAAGGGCCCCGCGACGAAGAAAAATTGGCGTCGGCGTCCGGCGTCCCGCGCCAACCGTCTTGTGAGCGAAAAATCATTTCGAACCGCGCATACCCAACCGCGCAGGCCCTCCGTGCAGCGCAAAGGCATTACTGAACTAATTTAACTTCTCAAAGTAAAATGTGACAGAAAAATTGTAAAGTACGGCGTGCAACCTACAGACACGATAGCGTCCGACTGTAATTTGAATATGCAAGAAAACACGTCTGTTACGCGGAAATTCAAACACAAACCCATTTTCCAGCGTTTCTACCATTTATAGAGCGGCGCGCCCGGTTCCTTGCAACGCCATCCAGATGGCGCTCGCCTCCGCGCATCTTCGGCCCACGCAAGAGGCCGCGGTTCCACCAGAAAGCTCGCCTTCGTGCATAGCATTCGCCACCAACGTTTGCCGCTAAACATTACGGTTATATAAGCTGCAGTTGTTGGGAAGCGTGAGAAGGCAGTCGGTGATCTTTGAACGCTATCGCGTTCCGCTCTTAGAGGCGAAGCTTAAGAGTCCTCCAAATGTGTCTTGCTGCCATAATCGTACAAGCTGTAAAAATAACTAAACAAAGAATAGGGAACAAACGAGGACTGGTTGGAGTTACTACGACCTTATGGTATATCTGCAAAAACACATGAGATTGTTATGACCACGAATTTTCCATATGAGTGATTGTAGTGATCTGCGGTGCGAAAGAACGTGCGTTGTACCACATGTATCGCATTGCAGTGGACGCTGCACCTAAATGAAACATTTGCGTAATCGCACTACATTTGCATAAACATTGCATTGAGTTTGCGTCATCAGCGTTAAGTTCGGACATTTGTTTTATTATTTGCTTAAACATCGAATAAAGCTTGACCTAACAGCGATTTCCACACGTGCGCCGTACTTTCTTCGCCACCCCCACCCCATCCTTCCCCCTCTACTTTTTTTTTCCCGTATAACAAGCACACCACTAATATTAATCGCGCAGTTTTCGAAGCTCCAGCTTTCGGGCACTTCATGGGCATTAGTATATTTGATATTCAAGCTTACTCGATGCCGTCGAGAAAGGGAAATGTCACTGACATGTGAGTTTCTTCTCAGAACTCGGTTGTTAACGACAAACGTAATATACAGAAGATAATAGACTGAAAATAATATTTTATTACGAATTTAAAAATAAAAATAAAACATATTTCGCTCCATATTTTGTCTTGACTACATAAAAAAAATCTAAGTTGGTTAAGTAGCTAAAGTGCTGGCAACCTATCGTAACTGTAATACGCGGTGTATATGCATATTGATAGCATTCGACTCCAGGTGACAGAATTCGTTCACTTCTTCAAGCTTTTTCAAACAATACTTCTCCAAACGACGTTCACTGTGTATGGGTCTGCAACTAAAGAAAGGTGTGAATGTAATGTGTCGCGGCATAAAACCGGTCCCCTCAGTTTGATCCATGACATTGCACCAACTGGACGAAATGCGAAAAAAATCCGTGTACTTCGACTTAGGTGCACCTTAAAGAACCCCAAGTAGTCCGAATTTCCGGAGCCCCCCACCACGACGTGCCTCATAATCAGACCATGGTTTTGGCACGTAAAACCTCCTTTTTTTTCTGCACCTCCTGGACGTCGCGTACGCTATAGCAGAGAAAAAATTTGTGCGTTTTTCGACGCCGTAAGTCGGCTGACTCGGCAAATCAAGCTTCTTGTCACTGCAGGACTCAGAAGGAGAGTGCACATTTCACTCACAGAAACAGAAGAGAGGTGAACTTGTACATGTGCACTCTAGACTTCTACTTTGCGCCAAGGAAAGGGGAACAAAAGAGATGAAGAGAAAGGCGTATGACGTTTGCGCATGACATAGTGACGTACCTATTAAAGCCGCGCGTGTCAATCCCTACGGAATGCAAAATGTCCGAGAAGGTTTTTCCGGTCTGCCTTTCAGTTGCAGCGTCAATCCACGAGATCAAAAGTTTTTATTTTTCGACACTCTTGCATGCGCCAGCACCGGTAAACTATTTTTTACACTAAAATGAAACCTGGGGCGCTATAATGTAGAACTATTCCAAACTTTTCTATTCCAATTCTGCTATCAGCCCTCCACAATTGGTCAAAAACTTTTTCCACCACCCCCACTTCACCTGTCTGTCACGCGACGTCACGAAAACCGCGATAGCTCCCCATCTGATATGATGTGTACACACTGATTTTGCATGATTTGACAGAAAAAAGAAAAACAGCTATTTCTGATTCGACCCCTTTTCGCCATTAGCCCTCGGCTATTGGCAAGAAGTTTTCGGGCTACATCCACTTCACCTGTCTGTCACGCGACGTCACAAAACTGCACAAACTCACCGTGTCAAAGTGACGTGTACGCGATAAAGATGCATTAATATGCCGAACAAAACTGAATTTGCTTCGGAATAGCCGCAGGCTGCCCCGTTCCGAAAGTAACGAAATATGGCTGCCGCCGATCACTCAGACGCTGGCTACTGCACCTGCCGGAGAGCATGGGTGTATTTGCGTATAATAAAGCTTCTTGCGCGGCCGTGTAACGTTTTCGAGCACTTTCGGCACGTTTACCCCCTCATTCCGCCAACTCTTCTTTGCTGAGGGTCCGTTTTAGCGTTATTCTTGAGCTTCCGTTGCATGCCACCGCGATTTTCGACCAGCCACCGCAAACTAAGTAAGGGAACGCCGACCAATCGTAGACGCCACCACTACCCTCTTCATCCGGTTATCGACTTTCAGTGCAGTGGCTCGGCCCCATCGAATCCCTCTCCACTTGAGCGTTCTCCTCGCCTCTTGTCAGCCAATTAGATACGACAATCCGCTCAGTGTAGGCAATGTTATTCGTTTTTCAAGCAAACAAAAGTGACCTCCTATGAACGAGGATAGTGTTTGACTGGTCTGTACAGACAACCCTGTGGGTGACCGCCCGGTGCTTGCGTCGGTGGTTACGCAAATTTGACATCAGGAGATTGGAATAGAAACATATTGGAATAGCTTTACGTTATAGGGCCCCTGATTCGATTGATTCTGCCCTTTTTGTCTCTGGCTATGTTTCAATATTCGCTAAGTGACTTGACAGCGTCCGTCTCAAATCTCATTCCAGTTCTGACGAAGCCGGTAAAAGAGACAGCTTCGCGAGGACAGCATCGAAGTCCAGAACGATGCAGGCTATTCTATGCTGTCCGAAGAAGATGGCGGCTGAGCAAGACACTTGAAAACACGGCGGGAAGGTCGCCTGCGCACAAGAAAACCTAGTCCTGCTTTCTTATGCACTTAATATGAGCTGCGTTGTGGTTTTTGTTCTTTAGTTCGCAAACGCAAAGCGTTAAAATACAACGATAATATGTGCTCTCTTTATCTCTTGTCGACGCGAGGTGGCGTCCAAATACGTTCCGCTACTTAGGCTCGAAGCTGTTTTCTTAGCGGTCACCATATATGCTGTCTTCAATGCTGGCCAGCATTAAAACATGGCCTTCGGTGTTCAGGTCTTATTGATTTAGGCCGTGGTGGTCCAGATGTTCAGCCGAGCTTTTAAAACGATTCTGTATTCGTTCTTCAACCTCATTCTGCAAACTCAGTGGCCGCCGTCACTGCCGAAATCGGCAGCTCGAATCAAAATAATAGAATAACGCAGCAGCGACTACGGCGAATTTGGCTGTGTATGTATGTATGCCCATTATAAGCTCAGCGCGACGCTGCCGATTCAGTGCCGATTACAAACGCGCCCTAAATAGTGGTAAAAACTAACCTCTTCAATTCTGTCACGGTTCCCATTAACGTGTGTTTTCACCTGCTATACGTAACAATTTTCTGCACAGTCATGCGTGCCCTCAAGGCTCGCGGACATACATCGGCTGGCTGTTTTTCTCTGCTACAAGGATTTTTTGCACAGTCATGCGAATCCCACCAACTTTCCGTCACATATTGCGTGTCGGCGGCGCTGCGCGCTGACAATCTGACTCTGACTGCGCATGCGTCGAAAGCGGCAAGCGAAAGAAAGTCGCTTACTGTGGCAAAGGGCAGACGGTCTCGAGGCTGAGGCAGACACTTGAATCAGGAAAAATTCATTTTTGTTCGGTCTTTTTAGGCGTTGGTCTGGAGACGCCTGCTTCGTGTGGAAAAGCCCCTCGAACGCTTTACTGCGGCCCGCTTATGTGTTTGTGAAGTTTGTGAAATTCCGTTGTTTCTGTTCTTCAAACAATGGTGAACCTAGCCAGCGGAACGCACACGCTCGTTTCGAAAGTGTTTGCTGACAGATATAAGCATGGGTGAACACTTGGGTGGCGAGCAGATCACGTGACTTACATCGAACATTTTGTGTGTGAGCGACAGCGCCCGTTTTCCTACTCCGGAGTACGACCTGCACGTCATCCCAGCTGCACCACCACGTTCTCGGTATTCCGGTAAGTCAGGCAAATAGGAGCTTGTCACAAAGCTGGATGTGCTTTCACTTCGGTGTGCCCGCGCAGGTTGCGCGAGCTGCATGTGGCTTCCTGAAGGCACATACGCTGCATGCTTATCTTATCTGCAGCGATAACTTCCTCACGAAAAAGGTAAAACCAAAAGAGCCCCAGAAAAAAAAAAGTGCTGTTGAACTTACTGACGCGAGCACAGGGCACATCATGTCGAGACCCTTTGTTTATTATACTGCCGCCGACAGAAACGAAATACAACATTTCTGCACTATAATCTAATAATACTAAAGAGAGTGGGGCGAGGTTGTTCGTTAGTGGCCCATGACAGTTTACCATCCCAAAGTACTGCTCCAAAACAACCTGCAGCACTAACCAAGAATCGTGGCTCGTATTATCCTTGTATTGGTTGTCCAGGCTGCTGTGAACAGACAACGCTCGTGCCAACTAGTGCACACTTGGTCTCTCGCCATAGAAAGATCATTGCTGGGAAGCTGACGTTGTGGTTCAAGGTTAGTCTAACATAAAATCGAAGCCTTCGAGCAGCCAGCACAGATGTATTCGGCAATGGGTTGTGTTCACCTATGTGCATTTCTGTGTGCATTCAACTCTCGTTCCCACGTCTGCGCACGCCGCAGCGTTGTTTCTCGGAACGTCCGCTTCCAGGCACACTTGTCCAAACTCAACGGCGGATCTTGTCCCGCTGCACGTGCGGTTTACGTTCGTAAGTCAATTGTGTTGGTGTCTAGAAATATTCTAAAGTTCAGCCTTCTACAAGTTTCCAGTCTGGTGGTGATTCGTGTACACCAAATTGGAAGCTGTCTGCAGCTAGAAACGTTCTAGAGGGGCACCCACAGTGAAGTGTTCTGCCTTCATGCGTAAGCAGTCGGTGCTAAAGCAAGAATATGCATATAGTGAGCGTTTCAATCTCACGCTAGACATTATATTACGAAACGATGGAGAAAGTCGGCGTATTTCTACGTACAGCTATGCTCTAGTGACTAGTCACATGGGCAACGCTATATAAGCGTGCGATGCGCTCGGATGGACCCACGTATACAGGTATCCAAGGTTACGTATCGTTTGTTATATTTTCGTCAATCAGCAATTTCGGGCACCTCCGTTTCCTTGCATAAAGTTAGGCGGCGGAGTGCAGTGCTTGGCGCAGGAGAACAGTTCATTCACTCCGATGTCTCGTGTACAGCAGCGTCAGAGTTTCTCCGTTTCAAAAGCATCTGTGCTCATTTATGCAGCAGCGGCCGGCGCATTGAACGCTAAGGCAGATTTAGTGTCTTATACCAGTCGGACGTTAGAAAAAAAAGATTGCGTTTGCGCAACACTGGATCTTAGGGCGTGCGATAACTGACGCGTTACGTGTGGAAGCTCTGTGAGATAAGCTTTCTAGCCAGAACTGACAAAATCGCCGGAAATCTGGAACATGAAGACGGCGATAAACGCCATCACTTGGTCTTTCATCCCTTCTCCTTTTAAGGCACGCTGGCGACGCAGTCTGTGCTTTGAGCGCAAACGGCGCCCGTGTGTCCGAGATTATAGCAGAAATACGGTGTAGTGGAAGGGCTACAGGATACACACAGAAGACAAGCCAAAAGGATTCCACAGAGCCAGGATAAATTCTGCGGCTAGTGCAATTTGTCTGGAATATACGAATCCAAGGCGGTGGCACATAGGTTAGTAAAGTCCAAAAACAAATGGGGCGCTTGCAATTATTTTTTAGAGAGTAACTGCATGCTTCAAAGAGAGTAACTGTATCATATGTAACTCCATTTCAGAATATTCGTAGACCCATTGGAGTAGTCCCACTTTGAACAAGCACGCTGCAAGGCAGTCATCTTCAATCGAAGTTTAGGGGAGCTATTCAAGTTGGTCATCCAGTTACTTAGTAAGGGAATCTAGAGTGTTACATTTGCTCTTGTAATATATGATGGACCCTTACTCCGCGGCCCTTAACCTTGTAGTGTGCACCAGGACGCTGGAGCATCTATACATGCGTACAAGGAACAGGAAAGCCATCGAACCACACAGGTCAACATGGTCACATGGCGGAGCTAGGCATGCACTTGGTTTCCGATGGTAGAATGGTCGAATAAGCGCAATTAGCAGAGAGGCGTTTCACCAGATCCAATAGAGAGAAGGTTTAGCATTCCGCTGACGACACCACCGATGCCTTCGTCGCCTCCCAAGTTGAGCATGCCTGTGCCCAGCCCGGCGATGCTTGTTCCGGTATCTGCGCAAGACATTTGGTCGCAGTGAGGGTTAGCCGACAGCGGCCAGCGCCCGCGTCTTCGTGTTGACACATTAGAAAAACAACCGCGCTCGATTTTGTCGTAACTAATTTTTAGCTTATTCAATAAATTGCTTAACAATGTGCTCCATTCTTAGCTGTACGTATTGCGATAAGCAAATCCGCTTATTTTATCTGATCTGCTAAAATGAAAAATTAAAAGAAGCGTTCCATTCAGAGTCTTGCCCCTGAGAAGAACCGATGTTTGAACAGGAGTCTCCCTATACACAGTTCTACATCTTACCGTTACGGAAGACTTGTAGTGAATGTTAATGGAAGTACTGCAGAGACGACTTTTAATGCAAACCACGCAAGGACAAAGTCGTCAGCGCCACGTAGAAAACATTTCTGGGACCCTTGACCTCTTATTGTGCGTGTTTCTATATATAGCCTCGTCGAGCGTGTTCCCATAGAAATTCATCGTTATAGCTTTGGGGAAGCTTCGTTGTTCATATATGAAGCTCCTATAGCTCCTATAGGAGCTCCTATAGAGCTCCTAAAGCTCCTATAGGAGCTTTAGAAAGCGAAGTTAGTTGACAAAAGGCAAATAACCTTTCCACTCGCAATTATTTATATTGCGGCAATTAACCTACACTGTAATCATTTTACAAGGTATTCATTTACACGTGAAACAGGAGTGATCGTGCAGTGTGCTGGGATAATTCTCTGTTGAGGTAAATCAACATTTGCCTTTAAAGCCGAGGGTTTCTATAAGTGTTTATTGCTTATACATACACACCAGTAGAAACTATGAAAGTGTGTTTATGACAAAGGTGCACGGTCAATGGATGCTTTCTTGTTGACGCGTAGAGTCCCGGTGCACGTTATCTGACGTTGAACTATTCTTTTGTGGTTTATGAGTTTGTCCGTGCCTCATTGGTCCTGAAGACTGCAAGACAACAACTGCGTTACGATATGCAGCCAGACGTCCAACTCATTTAACGCCAACTTCTTCACTGTATAGACCTTACAGTACTCGTCACGAGTGTTTATCTCACTGACGCAAACGATTTTCCATAAGTATAGTTCAAGACACCGCGCAACACAACAATTTCAATCAAAGGTGTGCAGAATATTGGGTAAGCCGTATAAGCTACTACGATAATGTAGTGGTAGTAAAAAAGTAAAATGTCGTTCGCATAAGATTCAAGCTAGATTCGAGACGCTGAACGTTGTCATTGTATAGGTGATTGTTTCTTTTTATCAATTTAGTCGTCACAAAAAGATGATTTTCAAGTATAGTAGTACTCACTCACAAGGTTCTTGACTCCATCTAATATACTGGTGAACAGGCCGTTTAGCTGTCGCTTGTGCCGGTGGTTGTGCTCAGCAGCACCTGTTTTGATAATAAGCAGGGGCCGATTTGGACTTCACATCATGCTTCTAACAATGTGGGACAAGCAACTGCAATACACATTCATAATATTTCCACCATTACACGTACGAAACAGGGTCGTGTCGACCGTGTGTTAGAGTGTAATTAAAGCGAGGATGGCTGCACATTACACTATACGCACTACGGGCCTATGGAAATGCACAAGAGCACGCAGAAATCTGTTGCCGGTGGGGGACTTTTGGAAGACGTTTGTTGTTGACCCGTTGGATCAGTGGCAACGACGTCATACTGCTCAGTACGTGGTCGTCGGTTCGATGTCCGGCCATCGCGACAGCATTCCAGTGCTGGTGGTCGGGCATTCGGAGTATGTTGAACACTCCAACGTGGTCGAAAATAATCCGGAAACATCCAGTACTGGTGTATAGCTCTCTCATGGCCCTCGGCGTTGCTTTTGAACCATAAGAGCAAGAGAGAGAAATTAGATATGAAAGACGGAGAGTTTGACCACGGCAACAGCTTCATCACTACGGTATATGGGGTAACGCCCTCTTTAATATCATCGTGCTTACGACACCGTACACATGATGTAGAGCTTAATGGGTTCACATCTTCCTTCAAACAAATCAATCTAGGAGTGCCTCAAGGTGGTGCAGCGGTTCTTTAGGCCCGTTTTTATTTCTTTTGTGTATCAACGATATTGTTACAGCTGATGCAATGCTGAAGTACGTCATTTACGCTGACAATACGGGCCTCTTCTTCTCTGGTCGCTCTACTGCTGATTTAGCAAATCGTGTCAACATTACTATAGATTTAATTCAGCTATGGTCTACAGGGATATCATGTAGGCCCACTCAATTTTGTATAAAACCTACTAAGTATACTATTGTTACATTGTTATATCTACTACATTTTACCATCGTATAATACCTAGTTCTTGAATTTCTTTTGTTTGTTTTCGTGTTCTTGTTAAAAATTACTGCCTAGTTCCCCTCACATAATATTCCTACATGGAGCCTGTGAGGTATTTGTATATAAAACCACCTAAAACTACTCGTAGATGTCAGCAAAACTAAGGATTGATGTTTCATCCGCCTCACAGAGAGCTTCACATGTACCTTCTATTTATCAATGGTGTATCAGTTGAATACGTCCAATGCTTCAAAACTCTCAGCATCTATTTGTCTGCAACTATGTCATGGGATGCACACGTTGACTTCCTGGTTGGTAGGTTTTCACGTGCTCTTGGCTTCTGGCAGCAGAATTATGCAATGTTCCCGGTATTTGTAAATCTACTGCTACATAACTCATTATTCTGTTATATTCTTAATTACGGTATATATATATATATATATATATATATATATATATATATATATATATATATTACGACGCTATTTTTATAACAAAAGCAAATTATTAGATGAGTTAGCAAAATGCCTTGTATATTTTTCGCAGAGTCGAGTTATTTGCGAAATTACACATAGTTAAACTACCTTCACTTTATGAATTTAGGCTCCCTCGCTACTGAAAGTTATATGTAAGGAATAAATACACTGTATTCCAAATTCTTGCCAATCTTAAAACAAACAGTCACATATGACACACGTAATCCGAAACTATGGCACTTAACACGTTGTATAAACTATGCAAAACAAATTATTCGACACCGGTTACTTCCGCTGTTAAACAATTTGCGCCAGCAAAATGGGATTGACTTGGCAAAAATACTTTTTGCAAGAATTTCGTGACGTGTTCTTGTAACAAACTTTCTTTTATTATTTTTCTTTGTTTTACCGAACTTTGCAATTCTCTTTCTTTCAGTCTTTTAATTTGTTGGACTGTTTCCTATGCTACCATATTACATTGTCGCGTTATCTGTTGCTGTAGAATTTGTTTAATTCCTCTAAAATTGCCTGTTAGACACAAAGGTTGCCTCTCAGTTCTGTGTTCAAGAAATTTCAACTCTGTAACATCTTCACTGCGTACTTTGTTTTTGTTCTGCGAACTCCCCGTTGCTGTTATTTGGAGGGGGCAGCCACCTCGTCAAGCTACTTCCTGTAAAAGTTTTTTGTGACTGCTCCTTTCTTTCGTAGAAAGATGAGCAAAACATTGAATGGGATTGAACTGTCCGGTCGTCTACTCTGCACTGGTGGAAGCGTCGAAAAGATGAGGAGAACAACGGGCAATATATGAAATCTGCCCGCACAAGCACGAAGAAGGCAAGCGACAACGACTATACAGTATTTCATACAGTCCCGACGTTTTTAAAGAACACACTGATGCTTTATGGCTGGGACCAGTGTCCAGGAATTATTTTTTCCGTTGAGGGACGGTATAGTCAATCTTGTCGAGTCGGGGTGCAGAGCGCTTTTGTACACTGCAACGAGGATACTGGCACAGAGTACGCGCAACCGTCTCGGTGCACCTATACTGGAGTGTACTCTAACCTATACAAACTATACATTCTCGGGACTTGTCACCATTCCGATGAAGATGCTATACGCCAAGCCATATAGACGACATGCGAGAGTTACTTAAGAGGAAGCTTTAGCTCGGGCCCAACTCCGACGCGGCCTATTCAAATACATGTAAAACGCAAAAACGTTTTTATGAGATAACCTCTGCACCGATTTTGACGAAATTTGTTGCATTTGAAAGAGAAAGTTAAATTCTAGTGAGTGTTGGAAGCGGAATTTCGATTTAGGGCTTGAATTTTCTTAAAACGATTTTCAAATATTTGACCGTTTGAAAAAAATAGAAGCACGAAGTTTACAAATTCATAGCTCTGCATCAAGAACTGATATCGCAGATCTGTAAATGGCATCCATTAGATCATTCAAAGCGGACAAATTCAATATGTCATTTTACATCTTACGTGAATTTGTTACGTTGGTTACAACGGTTTTGCAAAAGTTGTATTTCACTATGATTAATTTCTTTTATATTCATGTGTAACATATCAATTTTGTCCGCTTTAGATGTACTATTAAATGCAGTTCACAGAATTGTATTATCATTTTTAGTGGTTAAGTTACAGAGTTGTAAACTTGATAGTTTCGTTTTCTGAAAATTTTCGATTTTTGCCAATTTTAATAAAAAATTAACGATCTAACTCAAAAATTCGAAACCAACAGTCACTAGATTTTAAGTTTGTCTTTTAAATGCAACAAACCTCGTCAAATTTGGTGCAGTGGTTGCCGAGAAAAACGAATTCTCCTGTTACATGTATTTAGATAGGAGCACTCGAGCTAAAGCTTCCTCTTAAGTCGTGGGCGCTCAACTCAATTAATGAACGAATCGATCAAGCAGACGTTGGCGGTATGTGGAATTCACGGTATGCGGCGGGATTCACTTACGTGCGTGTAAGGGTCTTGTGCAGCCCTTCTCTATGCAAAAGGATATAACGAAGACTGCCCAAAGGGCTGCGGCCCGGCGCGATAGTCTGGCCTCCTTGCCCAGTGCCATGGTCTACGAGAGACCAGTGTACGCCACGTCCCCGCAGCCCGCACAGAGGGACTCCTTGGAAATTAACGTTCAGCGAAAGGCTGCTTCTGACCTCGCAGTTCCATTTCTGCGCTTGCGACGGTATTCGCTCCAACTCGCCTGAATCAACGCGACCCGTTTCACGCACTTGATGTAAATTCGCTGTGGTTTCAGCTGGCATTTGGCAGGCCGCTTAGTAACCGCACGCGGTTTCAGCTTTAATAGGAGCGCGTAGTAAGCCGCTTGCTTCAGCGCTGATAAGGAAAATAACAAATACTGCCGAGAGCACAATAGAAATTACCACTAGTTATGAAAATTATATATATATATATATATATATATATATATATATATATATATATATATATATATATATATATATATATATATATATATATATATATATATATATATATACATGGCGTTATTTTTTTAGCTGCACTAAACCTTTTTAGAGATTGCCTATGGCAGATTGCACAATTCTAACCTTTTATCTAAATTACTCGAATTAGGCGGCGATTACTTCTACGAGAAATCAAAATGTTCAGTTGAAAAGAAAACGGAACCGTAACTACGCAAATTCACTTTTAGTTAATTACTTTACGCCACAAGTTCAATCCACGAATTATAGCCGCTGAGTTCGCACAGCGTATCCATTTGAAACGAATTATGCATATATATATATATATATATATATATATATATATATATATATATATATATATATATATATATATATATAGAGAGAGAGAGAGAGAGAGAGAGAGAGAGAGAGAGAGAGAAAGAGGAGCAGTCTAGCACTCTTGTGCGACCTTGCAGAATCACAGCCCATTTTCTAGCGAAGGCCGAGCAGTTCCGTTAAAAACTTCAACTGCCTGTAATTGAACCTCAACACTTTAAAATGTTGCCTACTAGGAAATCCACCCTTTTGAAAAATTGTCTGCATGTAACGTTTTCGAGAAGTTAGGTAATTTGTTAGAACGACATTAATTAATCCACGCAGTTCATTTGCGAGAACGAATTCATCAACAGGAGTGAAAAATTAACGTATAAATTACACATATTTGAGGAAATAAGAAATGAGTAATTAGTGAGAATCGCTGCGTCAGCATGTGGTCTGCGTAGCTTCCACACTCGTTATCGTGACAGCCAGCCTGTGGTAAGTTAATTTTCATTATTATTTTTTATTTTTTACTACAGGTCTGGTGGTGAGCGAACTGTGGTATACAGGAACTTTGAATATTTTGCTGCACGTGTTCAAAAAAAAAAAGATTTTGCGCTCACCGCTGCACTGTTCTTGCTCAAATCTTGCAGAACGATCGCATTTTTCCGTCGACTTCGTTCAGTGTAACACTTGGCATGATTAGTCACCTGCTTTTTAAGACGAAAATGGGAAACTGTTTTGGCCTATGAGAAAAATGTCGTCTGAAAAGCCGGCCCTGGCACATACTTGTGTCGCCCCCTGCCGGCAGCAGCAGGTAGGGACTGCTGTCGCGTAAGCGGCCGATTTCAAGATGCCGTTTCGTCTCTAAGCAGCTCCTTCCTGCTGCTGCCGGCAGGCGGCGACACAAGTCTGTGCCGGATTCATTTTGGAATTATGATTTTCTTAGTAACCTTTACAACTTAGACTGGAAGAAAACACTTAGCCCTGCTGGTACTCATCAATGGACTCCTACTAATGCTAAACAGGAAAATATGGTTCCTGATACTCACAAACCAGGCGTAAAACATAAACCAATTATGCATACTACTGATTTGGCACTCAAAGACGATTCAATATTTAATAAATATGCTCAATAATCCTACAAAAATCCTCAAGAGTTCAAAGAAGAGTTTGCTAAATCATGGTTTAAACTAACCCACCGTGATATGGGGCCAAAATCTCGGTATATAGGTCCTTGGATTCCTAAACAAGACTTTATCTGGCAAGATCCTGTTCCAGTAGCCGACTATAAGCAAGTATCTACACAAGATGTTACTCAACTTAAGCAAGAGATCATTAACTCTGGTTTGACAAATCAAGAACTTATCAGAACAGCTTGGGATGCAGCTTCTACATATCGTAAAACTGACTATAGAGGCGGTGCAAATGGTGCAAGAATTGCTCTAGCTCCAGAGAAAGATTGGCAAATAAATGAACCTGCTAAACTTGAAAAAGTTCTTGCTAAACTTAAAGAAATCCAAACTAACTTTAACAATAGCAAAACTGATGGTACTAAGATATCTCTAGCTGATCTAATCGTTTTAGGTGGTAATGTAGGTGTCGAACAAGCAACTAAACAAGCTGGCTATAGTATAGATATACCATTTGTACCTGGCAGAACAGACGCTACTCAAGCACAGACTGATATAGAGTCTTTTAGCTACCTAAAAACCAAGTCTGATGGTTTCATAAGCTATACAGATGGCAGTGTACCTGCCGATAAATTAGCACAAGCTTTGGTAGAAAAAGCTAGCTTACTTAACTTAAATATCCCAGAAATGACAGTGTTAGTTGGTGGTATGCGAGCACTAAATGTAAACTATGATAATTCTCAAGAAGGTGTATTAACTACTACTCCAGGTCAGCTTAATAATAGCTTCTTTGTAAACTTGCTAGATATGTCTACTGAATGGAAAAAAATCTGATAAAAAAGATGGTGAATACATTGGTATAGACAGAAAAACTGGTAAGCAAAAGTGGGTAGCGTCACCAGTTGATCTAATTTTTGGTTCAAACTCAGAGCTTAAAGCAGTAGCTCAAGTTTATGCTGAAAATGGCAATGAGCAAAAATTTGTTAACGACTTTGCAAAAGCTATATATATATATATATACATATATATATATATATATATATATATATATATATATATATTGCCTTCGTTTATCCATAGATCAAGTCGATGGATGAATGAGGCTCAGCCATCTGAATCGGGCGGCGGCGGCGCGCGCCACCTAGCCTTGAATGGTACTATATGCATTCATACCTATGTATTTATTCCCTTACTTTTGCGTTCATATTATCCACCAATCAGATAGCCTCCGTTTAGTTATTTCTACCTGTTCAAAGTCTATTTTACTTTCACTGTCTTTGAAACCCAAAGCTTTGAATAGTTCCCCGTTACATTCAACTGCAGAGTGAAGTTGTTTACAAGCAAGTATCAGGTGTTCAGCCGTTTCCTCCTCCTCTCCACACGCCCCGCACAACAAGTCTATCTCCTGGAATCTGGCTCGGTACGTTTTAGTCCGCAGTACACCTGTCCTGGCCTCAAACAACAATGAGCTTCCCTTAGAGTTATCGTAAATATTTTCTTTGGCTATTTCTTGCTTAAACGTCCTGTATGTCTCTAATGCTGATTTGGTTTGCATCTCTGTTTTCCACATACCCCTCTCTGTCTCCTTAACCTTTTTCTTGACGGATGATTCGTTACCTGTCCCCCCACTGCTGCCCAAGTATTTGCTTGACAATTTTCCCCGTTACGCAGTGCGAAGAAAAGTGCTCGTGACCGCTCTCGCAAAACTATACAATCGCCCCTTTACAGAGGAAAAAGCTCTAGGACATTGGTCCAGACGGGCTTCGGCACTCAAGGCCTTAAGGGCTTTGTTGAAGTTTTTAAGGAACTGCGAATTGTGCGACCGCCTTTGAACGTTGTAGCGCGTAGTTTCGCGTTACTGTGTGAATTTTCTCTTTTTTTTCCATTTTTTCCCTCTTCTTCTTTCTCCTTTTATTCCCTTTACCCCTTTCCCCAGCACAGGGTAGCCAGCCGGTACTTACACTGGCTAACCTCCCTGTCTTTCCTCTCCTTTGTCTCCTCCTCCTTCTAGTTAGCTTCCTCCACCTTGTGTCAACATTCCTCGTGTATAAGTAACTGAAAACCTTGCTAGCCCACCGCATTTCCCCAATTTTTCTCAGTCACTCCTCAAACGCTATCTTGCTACTAGCCTCTCTGCCCTCGAAAGACGATCCCAGATCCCCTTGCACCCCAAGATTTGGTGTCTTGCCATGTGCTCCAAGAGCGAGCCTACCCACACCACGTTGCCTAGTTTCCAACTGTGCCCGGATCTCTGCTCTCATACATACAACTGCATTGGCAAAAGTCAGGCCTGGAACCATTACCCCCTTCCATATCCCTCGTACTACCTCGTACCTATTGTAGCTCCACAGTGCCCTACTCTTCATAATCGCTGCGCTTCTTTTACCTTTAGTCATTACATATCTTTCATACTTTTTCAGATACTCAATGCCATTATTTATACATACCCCAAGATACTCGTACTTATCGACTATCTCCAGCGTGGCCTCCTGTATCTTACGCTCGCCGCAAATGTTACCATTAAAAATCATGACTGCTGATTTTTCTTTGCTAAATTTCAAGCCTAATCTGTCTCCTTCTGTACCACATATGTCCATCAATCCCTGCAGATCTTCTGTATTGTCAGCCATTAATAAAATGTCATCCGCATACATCAGTCCTGGTAATAACTGTTCAATCAATTTTCCTTGTTTGAAAAATGATAGGTTGAATTAGCCGAGTACGCTTTGTTGTATTTTGGCCTCAAAACCTTGTAGGTGCAGCTTAAACATCAGAGGTGACAATGGCCATCCCTGCCTAAGCCCCCGTTGAATCATTACAGGCTCCGAAACCTGCTTTTCCCATTGTATAATCACCCGGTTACATTTATAGATATCTTTTAAGAAATTGGTTACTCCATCTTGCACTCCTAAAGTTTCCAGAATGCCCCACATGTTAAGCTATGGAAAGCTAGGGAAACTGTGGAGCATGTTTTATTAGAATGTGAACACGTCTGCCCAGCGGTCGATTTAGGCACCACTGGCATCCTTGAAACCCTTGGGTTCAGCGAGAGCAGTGGAAAAGTAAACATGCCGCGCCCATTGACTCTAGCCGCGCCGGTGTGTGAGCGCCGCATGCGGGGCAAAATTCAACTAGTGAATGTACACAATGCCTCATTTAGCGTAGACCATGGCGTAGACCTCTCCCATCTCTCGTTCACACCGCCTTGATAGCCTTTTGCACTGCGCGTGTTTGGGCACGTTTCGTACAGCGTGCGGTGTCTGCCTACGGAATTCGAAGGACGATGTATACACGCTTCTATTTTCCTTTAAGAAGATCGGTACGCTTGACGATTATTTTCATGGCTGCAATGCGGCGAACGGGCAGCGTCTGCTTAGCCATGTAAGTGACACTGAGCAGGTAATTGGAAATGACATCGTGTGTGCCGCCGTAAAAATCGTCGGCACATACGATGCGTGTTAGCTAAAGTCATTTTGCAGTTTGTCACAAAATGTTTGCTACAAATCCGCGTAGTCTTTGTTGGCGACAACGAACTTCCATCGACACTGTGAGGAAATAAACAAAATATATCACCGCATAGGACAAATATCAAATGCGCAGACAATTTTAACTAGTACATCCCCTACAATATAGAATAGAGGCAGCAATGTAGATAGCTTGGCCATTTTTTTAGCAGTGTTCAAGAGACGGAAGTTGAAAATATTAGTAATCATTTCTGCTTCAGCAACGCCGGCGCGTATCGTCCAGTCGTCACTCGATCGATCGGTGCAGTGGTGATGCAGAAAGGAAATCCGGTAATGTCCAATGCATCGTGCGCATATTCCATTTCTCGGCGTACGTGAACTGCGGCCACTGCTAGCGCATGCAACAGAAGTGGTTTCCATTCTTGGGCAGCGCACACACAGACGAAACACGAGAAAGAATACAGAACAAGCGCTGGTCGAACAACTGAAAGTTTTTACTTCAATAAAAGGATTATATACCCAGTAATCATAAAATTGATGCGAATTACATGTAAAAACCGTCATACACTCACAAGTGATCAATGAACGAGATCGCTTCGTTTGCCACTCGTTTACTTTGTTCGGCGCACAACAGTAATCCATGTAGGTGGTCTGGTTTTTTCGTACCATTTTCTTGTGAATCGGCAGAATTTCACTGGTGGCATCAACGCTTTCGTGTTTACATTGCTGTTGTGGCAGTTAACAACACAATAATAATTTGTAGTCATCCTAAGAGGCGCCGTCGCAAACGAGAGACGTTTCGCGTGCAGCGCGAACTAAGCGCGGGCGCGGTCTTGAAGGGAAGCGGTGGAAATGTACACCCATGGGAGGTGAAACGCGTCCACCAGGCGAGAAACGAGCGCTGGCGTCTAGAATGAAACTTGGCGTGCGGACGTCTATGGTCGACTTCAGTCGGTTATGGTTATGGGCACATACTCATCGTCTGTCCACATTATCGCGCGCTACGCACCTCGTGAGTCGTAACAATCTGCTAGTGGGGTGCGCCGATTGAAGACGTAGTTGTCAATCAATCAATCAATCAATCAATCAATCAATCAATCAATCAATCAATCAATCAATCAATCAATCAATCTTGATCAGTGATTTAATACAGGAATTCGAGGTTATTCGAAGGACCGCGCAAACTATTGAGCACACACGTTGTCATCTTATTTACGTGCTTGATCCGTTTCTTATCGAACCGGTAAACTCGTTTCAGGTACGGTTCGGGTTCAGGCACGTTCCAAAAATATATCAGTTCGGGTTCCGGTTCATTTCCCCCCAACAATTGTAGTTCAGGTACTGTTTTCAGTTCAGGTTCTGTTCGACACCCTGCTTATAAGAAATCTTTCTAAAGGCTGTATTCGATTCACATACATTAACCTGTATGCAAAAGCGGGGAAAAAGCAGGCACGTGAACAAGCAATTGGCAACTACGGCGTCGATTCTAGGAACGCTAGAGGAGAGATGCTGGTAGAATTCGCAGAAAGGAATAAGCTTCGAATAATGAACACCTTTTCAGGAAGCGTAGCAACAGAAAGCGGACCTGGAAAAGCACTAATGGTGAAACAAGAAATGAAATTGACTTCATACTTTCTGCTGATCCCAGCATAGTGCAGGATATATAAGTGATAGGTATAGGTAAAGTGCAGTGATCATAGGTTAGTGAGGGCTAGGATTCATCTCTATTTGAAGAGAGAAAGAAAAAAAATTGGTCAAGAAGAAACAGGTCAACCTAGAGGTAGTAAGGGCAAAAGCAGACAAATTTAGGCTGTTGCTTGCAAACAAATATGCAGCCTTAGAAAAGAGAGATGATGATGACATAGAGCTAATGAATGAAACCGTAAGTAGGCTGGCTTCAGAGGCCACAGTTGAAGTGGGAGGCAAGACACCAAGGCAACCAGTAGACAAGCTCTCCCAAGTAACAAAGAACCTAATAAGGAAACGACAAAAAATCACACTTTCTACTCAAGAGATAATACAGAATTCGCGGAACTCTCAAAACTGATCAACAAGGCGAAAATAAGGGATATTCGAAATTATAACGTGAGAAAAGACTGAAGAAGCCGTAAAAAATAGACGCAGTCTAAAATCAGTGAGAAAGAAACTTGGTATAGGACAAACCAAGATGTATGCACTGAAATATAAGCAGGGTAATATCATCAGCAATCTCAAAGATATAGTAACAGAAGCGGAAGAATTCTATATTTACCTGTACAATACCCAGAGGAGTCAGGATACCTCCATTAGAAACAGTAATGAACAGGATACAGAAACTCCTCCTACAAGCAGCAGGAGAAGATGGAATAACAAGTCGATTTAATCAAATACGGAGGATACATAATGCTTGGAAAACTGGCGACTCTATATACGAAGTGTCTGTCGACTGCAAGGGTCCCAGAAAATTGGAAGAATGCAAACATTATACTAATCCACAAAAAGGGAGACGTTAAAGAATTGAAAAATTATAAGCCCCTTAGCTTACTCCCAGTATTATATAAAATATTTACCTAACTAATATCCAATAGAATAAGGGCAACACTAGACTTAGTCAGCCAAGGGAACAGGCTGGCTTCAGGAAGGGATAATCTACAATGGATCACATCCATGTCATTAATCAGATTATCGAGAAATCCGCAGAGTACAATAAGCCTCTCTATATGGCTTTCATAGATTACGAAAAGGCATTTGATTCAGTAGAGATACCAGCAGTCATACAGACATTACGTAATCAAGGAATACAGAATAACGCTTACGTAAATACCTTGAAAAATATCTACAGAGGTTCTACAGCCACTTTAATTCTACGCAAGAAAAGCAGGAAGATACCTATAAAGAAAGGGGTCAGACAGGGAGGCACAATCTCTCCAATGCTAGTCACTACGTGCTTAGAAGAAGCATTAAAGCTATTAAACTGGGAATGCTTAGAAGTAAAGATCGACGGCGAATATCTCAGCAACCTTCGGTTTGCGATGTCATTGTTCTATTCAGCAACAATGCAGGCGAGTTACAACAAATGATTGAGGACCTTAATAGAGAGAGTGTAAAAGTGGGGTTTAAGATTAATATGCAGAAGACAAAGTTAATGACAAATAACCGGGCAACGGAACAAGAGTGCAAGATCACAAGTCAGCCTCTAAAGTCTGTTAAGGAGTACGTTTATTTAGGTCAACTAATCACAGGGGACCCTGACCATGAGAAGGAAATTCACAGAAGAATAAAAATGGGTTGGATCGCATACGGCAGACATCGTGAGCTCCTGACTGGGAGCTTACCGTTATCACTGGAAGGGAAAGTACACAATCAGTGCATTTTACCAGTGCTGACATATGGCGCAGAGACTTGGAGACTGACAAAGAAGCGTGAGAACACGTCAAGGACCGCGCAAAGAACGATGGAACGAAGAATGAAACGGGTATAGACGATATTCTAATAGACGTTAAGAGAAAAAATGGCGCTGGGCAGGTCATGTAACGGAAAGATTAGACAACCGTTGGACCATTAGGGTGACAGAATGGGTACAAGAGAAGGGAAGCGCAGTAGAGGACGACAGAAGACTAGGTGGTGCGACGAAATTAGGAAATTTGCGCGTGCTAGTTGGAATCGGTTGGCGCAAGTCATGAGTAATTGGAGATCGCAGGGAGAGGCCTTCGTCCTGCAGTGGACATAAATAGGCTAACGATGACGATGATGATGTAACGTCAAGTTCTCTCGGGACACAGGAAAATTTAGCATAAAAATCGCCATAAACAGCCTTTAAACACCGGCTAAATGATTTTTTTTACAACTGCTATATTTTATCCACACGCACAGAAATTCACAATAGCATTCCTTTTGTGTTCACTAAATATGATCTCGCTGGCATCTGTAGTTATGCAGCAGCGGGTTAAACCTTGCGCCACTGTAGAGCACTCGTAACGCTATACGCATAACGCTCATAACGCTGCACACTTGTATACGTAATTTATCGCAAAAGCAGCGAACAAAACTCACACATTTAGAACTTTGCTTACACGCTACCCATAACGTGCTCCTTAATTTCTGCAAACATAAACTAGATGCATAGCATGTTCACCTAAGACGCCAGCAAAACAAGTTACCCGCCTCATAAGGCCTGAAAATTAGAGGGAAATGAGCGTTTAGAAATTCTGCGTAGTTAACCCACACACTGAAACCTTCAGTACACGTCACCCATAAAGTGGCCCCCATTTGCCTTGTGATATTACTGCTGTTTCAGGTCCTTTCAGCGAAGCAGGGCAACTTTGTAAGCAGCTGTTTCTTTAAAGTTGTATCCTACGAGTGCCTTCAAAACGTGCAGCACTGTGGAAACTGGTTAAGAGGAAGCTTTAGCTCGGGTGCTCCTGTCTAAATACATGCAAAAGGAGAATTCGTTTTTCTCGGCGACCACTGCACCAAATTAGACGGGTTTGTTGCATTTAAAAGAAAAACTAAAAATCTAGTGACTGTTGCTTTCGAATTCTTGAGTTAGGTTGTCAATATTTTATTAAATATCGGCAAAAACCGAAACATTTCAAAAAGCGAAACTATCAAGTTTACAACTCTGTAACTCAACAACGAAAGAAGATAACACAATTCTGTGAATTGCATGTAATAGTACATCTAAAGTGGAGAAAATTGATATGTCACACATGAATATAAAAAAATTTAGTAATATGGAAATACACCTTTTTCAGAACCCTTGTAAACAAGGTAAGAAATTCACGTAATATAGAAAATGACGTAAGTAATTTGTCCGCTTTCATTGATCTAATGGATCCCGTTTACGGAACTGAGATATCTATTTTTTATGCAGAGCTATAAATCCGTAAACTTCGTGCTTCTATTTTTTTCAAACTTTCGAATTTTTGAAAATCTCTTTAACAAAATTCAGGACCTAAATAGAAATTATGCTACCAACAGTGACTAGAATTTAGCTTGCTCTCTCAAATGCAACAAATTTCCTTAATATCAGTCCAGGAGTTATCTCAGAAAAACGTTTTTGCGTTTTTACATCTATTTGAAAAGGCCGCGTCGGAGTTGGGCCCGAGCTAAAACTTACTCTTAAAGCTACAGGTTTAAGTGACCACTTAAAGCTATGGTGGACGGATGTGGGACATTCTTTTTTGCCCAATCGCGTCACGTAACACGTGAACGTAGGAAAGCAGGCTTAGTGTAAGATACAACTTACAAAAACAGCAGCTGGCAACCAAGGCACACGGACCGCGCGGGGTTGTGTTACTTCGCCACCCAATCACAGCAGCAAGCAAAAGTGTCGTCATGCGAATATTTCAATATGGCGTCGTACTTGATACCTCCAGAGTGTCTGCCGTTCTTGAAGCGTCTTTTCAATAGGCGGAAGCGATGAGGTGTGCAACAGACATAGACAAAGTGAATGGAGTCTGACCATTTCACTCTTCAAAAGTTCACGATACGGTTCGTTTCATTACTGAGCCCGTTTTACTCATGAAATTTCACTGCCAACTGAAGTGAAACTTGACAATAAATAGTTTTAGCGAAGCAAGCGTTTTATTTCAGTTCAATAAAAAATTAGGCTTTCACCTTTCCTCTATAATAGACGAGTGAAAACACGTAAGATCACGCGCTAATAATATTATTTTTGTGGTGGCCGGCTTATTTAGGTAATAGGGAAAGTTTGAAGAACGAACTATTTGCAGCCTCGCGGAGGAACAGTGGCGCATCGGCGTATACCTTAGTATAACTCGCAAGCTTCAGAAATATAGTTAGTGTAACTTGGTATAACTGAGAAGAAAGGGGGTTAACCGAGGGGCCCGATTTTTATTAGTAATATCATGAGAAGCCATGAGATCACGAGGGGCCCGATTTTTATTAGTAATATCATGAGAAGCCATGAGATCACGTTCTCGTGACGCCTGCGGCAAGAAGGACGTTCCACGTCCGCCGCCAAGGTCTGTGAGTGGTGGCGCTGGCTAACACTCCCAGGGTTTACTAGTACACATAAATACCCAACAAAGTGGATGGGGAAACAGCGCCGCGGTAGCTCGATTGGTAGAGCATCGCACGCGAAATGCGAAGGTTGTGGGTTCGGTTCCCACCTGCGGCAAGTTGTTTTTTCATCCACTTTAATTTCCATTATTTATCGTTTCTTCATTCCATTTATTAAGCACAACTAATTTCCCCTATGTTGTCCTTGGTGTCAGTGTTTGTTGGCTTCTCATGATATTGGTATAACTGAGGTATACTAGCTGTATCTCTGAAGGCATAGAGTTTCTCACTATAACACCTAGAGGGAAATGTGGCGCCACCATCTATGGGAGTTTCTTAAGTGGCGCCGTGCCGTCATGGGAATGACGGTATGTGTGTCTGCGAGGCTCGTGTTGGCTGGTGTTGTAAGAGGCTTCGTCTAGAACGTGGATTTGGCTGCACAAATAACGCGTTCTTAAAGTAAAATCTTCATGAAATCTTTCAATTCACGCATACTACATCTTTACTCATCTACAATGCATGACCAAGCGAAGAAAAGTAAGAATAGACGCCAAACTCTTCCAAAGCGAGCGCGAATCTTGTCGTCTGTCCTCCAACTTTAGCGGCCCGCTGATACTTTTTGCGTTCTATATAATTATACATGCAATAAAGAGTTCTCATAGTTAAACAAAACATGTCTTTGTGTAATAATGAAGCTAAAATAGCTTTTTATGTGCAGTTTTAGTAGAAAATGAATCATTGTGACAGACGGAACGGTGCTTGCCTCGCTCTCCGAGAGCGATGCCAATCCGAAATCACAACATACCGGCATTCCCCAAGGCATTCCCACGCATACCACAGCGCAGCAGCGCCAGATTTCCCTCTAGGTAACATGGTGAGAAACTTTGTGTCTGAAGGTTGCGATTTGGACACCACCTATGGCACCTGCAACTTGCTCACTGCCGAAGTCTCGGAGGCCATGTTCTACGTGGCGGCAAACGTTTCTTTCTGTGAGCATAGCTGTGAGCTTTGTGAGATCCGTTCTTCAGAAATCAACCACCAAATAGCTGCTAAGACAATACTGGCCCTATCATTAAGCTGAAATAAATTAATTTTACTATCTAATGCCCTGTTGTTATCGTGCTTGACAATATTTGAATCACAGTAGTGCTAAACTTTCCGCACATAGCGTAACAATCGCAAACTTTAAGCGCGCCAACGGACAACGCGACCAACAACGGCGGGAGTGCGAGAAATGCATTTTGTATCCATTCGTGCTTGCTTTACCTGGTTCCATTGAGTTAAGTCTGCATACGAATATCAACTTCATCAAGAAAACTTTCTACTGTGCGTACTGCCGCAGTGACACAAGATGGATGTGACATCGATGACAACGCTGTGTGACGTTTTAACCGTTTGTCAGGACAGGCCGAATGCATTTGAAAGAGGACTGGAGGTTGCCCGAAAAGTGTACGGTGACACGCCTTTCGACGAATTCTTGAAGGAACTCGTATTGTGTCTGCAGTTCATCATTCCTAACACCGACAGCGGCGAGTACGTTGAATGCCTTCTAGATTTCACTGCCCGTTTCGTCGCCTCGCCGACTGCTTCACAGGAAGCCGACAACACTTCTATGAAGAACGAACTTTTGGAGCCCATCCTCCGTAATGTGCTGGAGTGGAGCGGAAGCGGCAAGAAAATTATCCGCGAGAGATGCTGCCTTTTCGTCGAGAAGCTGCTCGGCTACGTTACGGACGACAGCGTTATCGACGACAAACTCTTTGAGGAAATTGAAAGCGCGATGCTTACAAGGCTCCGCGACCGCATCGGAAGCGTTCGAAGTCGCGCCGTTGGCGCCTTGTCAAGGCTTCAGGACCCCAGTGACTCAAAGTGCAAAATTGTGAAGCACTTTCTGTTCCACATCGAAGCTGACCCGTCCGCAGACGTCCGAGTGGCCGTCGTTAGCCACATGGTTCCGTCTTCACGTACACTGGGGGCATTGGTTGAGCGGTCTAGGGACACGAGAGAAGCAGTCCGGAAGCGTGCATACGAGCGCATCGCAGAGAAGGTGCCGGTGAGGTATCTAAAGATAAAACAGAGGACAGAGCTTCTAGACAGTGGTCTCAATGATCCGTCGAACGGAGTCAGGCAGGTTGTCGTAGCAAACTTAATCCCTGCTTGGCTCAAGCATTGTCAGGACAGCGTTGCGGACCTTATAAAGCTTCTCGATGTCCATGGATCAGAGAAAGTCGTGGAGGCATTACTGAAGGCATTACTCAAGACACATGGCATTGAAATGTTCATCAAAGACATCAAACAGCGCTTGCTTGACCAGGACAAACTCATTCCAGAGGACAAACTTAGCTGTGAAGGCACACTGTACTGGCGGATTCTTGTGCAGACTCTTCGAGCTCAAGGGTCGGCCGAATCAGAGTCACGCTTGGATGAAATCTTCCCTGACCTGACAGTGTACTGCGGGTTTGTTTCAAAGTATGTGCTGTCCTTTAGTACGGAGTGGGAAGCACTACGTCAGCTTGACCATCAGTTTGTTTCACAGCAGCTCATACTGCTGTTGAAGTCCGCTGACCTTGCCGACACTGCTGGGAGGGAACGCCTCCTTGAGACTGTTCGGAGATTGCTGCTCTCAACGAAGGTAGGTTCACTGCAGATACCTCACTTGATGAAACTGATCAGATACATTCACCCAGAGCCATATGATACACTGCAAGAAGTTGAAGCATTGCTACCTGAAATCCAGGCACCTCTAGCAGCCACCCAAACCTTCCAAACGCAAGAGGCACCACAGAAGGAGCCTGCATTAGACATGTTGATTGCCAAGATTAAAGTGCAGCTGAACATACTGAGAGAGGACCTCTCGACTTGTATTGAAGAGCAAAACTTTGATGCGGCTAAAGAGACTAAAAAGAAGATTACTGAACTGGAGGGTGAACTTTCCAGCCACCAGTCTAAATTGGCAGAGCTGTCGGCTGAGCCAAAGGAAATTGAGTGCGAAAAAAGTGAAGCCATCATTCTAAAGTGCCTGATACTGATTGCTGAAATGATGGCAGTCACACCCCTCACATCACTGACTCCTTTCCTTCAAACATGCCTTGAGGACATTATTCTCCCCGGGATTGTCAGGATGGACATGGCCATCCGCAAGCAGGCAGTACGAGCACTATCCTACTGTTGCGTGCTGAACAAAGACGTTGCAATGCGAAACCTCAAGCTTCTCTTTGAGGTTGCTCTTGTGGACCAACCACAAATCCAAAGTGTTGCCTTGGCTGGGGCTCTCGATGTTCTTCTAACCTATGGACTAGAGACTTTCGACAGCATGCTCAGAAGTGTGTTTGAAGGGGAGGATGACGATGAGAGTCCAATACCATGTAAAATATCATCAGGCCTACTGGTGGACTTCTTGACCAAGTGTACGGACATGGAAGAGGAAAATATCAGGGCTGTGGCAGCAGAAGGTATGGCCAAACTACAGCTCTATGGTCATATATGTTCTCCGACACTGATGTCTGCATTGATCTTGCACTGGATTAATCCAGATGCCGACAAGAACAGTCGGTTTCACCAAGTATTGGGTGCCTTTATGAGAACATACTCACTAGGTGGGCCAAAAAATACCCAGTGCTTCGAAGAAGCATTTATGCCCACATTAGATGCCATATTGACAGCGCGCTCGCAAGACCCTCTGACTCATCTTGACCCTGCTGATGTCCTGAACTTCCTTGTTGAAGTAACTCTGCTGAGGTCACCAGAAAATCCATTTGAGTATGCCTCTGATGATGAAATAACCGAACTGACACCACATGATCGTCTTGCCGAGCTACTTTGCCGAGAAGTGCTGAAGGACCCAGACTCGCCTGATTCCTTGGTCTTTGTTAAAGCACTAACCCTCCTGAGGCTTACCCATAGGTGTGCCATCTCGGACCTAATGTCAGCAGTGCATAAGATGGAAAAGAGAGTGACAGCAAAGCGCACTATTGCACTGGTGAAGAGGTTCAAGGAGAAGCTGTTGGCACTTTCACCTGCTGTGACATTGAGTGAAACAGACGAGATGTCATCCATGAGTGTAGTCATCGAGAGCACAACCTCAAACGAAAGCACCATGCTCTCAGCTACAAAGAAAAAACGTGCCCTTACTAGAAGGACAATCCATCAAGGTAGTGTCCTGTCAAGCCCTCCAAAGACAGAGTCACCAGTGCTGCAAATTTCTCAGGAACTCTTTTCATCTAGCATCAGCTCATAACATAGCATTCTCATTCTTGATGTATTGACATTTTGTTGATGTATGTCTCATGTTAACAGCACTGTAGTGTGCATGTGTGCTGAAGTTTACCATCAAGTATTTTTCAACCATCAATGATTGGCCCTTGAATATAGCTGCCCTTTTCATATGCATAGTGTATTGTGGCCAGTAAGCTGGACGAAGTGCAAGAACACACTGTTCAGTGCACAAGACTAGGCATCATATGCTGCATGCTTGTACTTTAAATGCCTTGTTTACTTGTGTGTGTTGTATTCGTTCAGTGTTGTAGTTTTTGTTATCAGCATCCAGAAGGTTTACTGCTTGCTTTTGAAAAGCTAAACATAGGTTCTTGCATTTTGCTCATGCATCCACTGCTTGTAAAGCTGTACACTATAGTAAACTTGAACAAACAGCCTGCTACATAAGGCAGAATGTGGTGTGCATGCCAAAACGGTTTCATGTTGCATCTCATGTATGTAGCTGATAATACCAATTTGATTATTTTAAACTTAACATACCCGTTTCTTGATGTTCAAGATAGCGTAACATTTTGATAAATTTTTTTACATTTACATTTTGACATTTAATGTATTATTGCCAAACATGTAATTATGAATGGCAAAATGCGTGCCCAAAGCATAAATGAAGGTACAATGCGTGCTACACGTCTGTCATCGTCGGACAGATGTGCACATTCGGTTTGACCGCCAGACATGAGAATGCTCACCCTGATGCAATAGTTTTGTTTCTGTCTTTGGTTTTCATTTTCTCTGTTTTAGATCAAACAAAACAAAAAAAGACCAAAATTTACAGCAAGGGAGCACCCTCACATTCAGCAGCCTAACTCGATGTTCATGCACTGTACATTCAGTTATGCTTCAGGCACGTGCTCTACTGTTCGCATTTAATCTTTTGCTTATAGTACCAGTGCTGCATATATGTTTGTCTAAATACATTGTACTTGGAGTAATTGAACTTTGTACGTTTTTTTGCATGAAATATATAGCAACATCGCTATACACTTGAGGCTGGTTTATTCCTCAAAGTCAAAGAAATTGCCCTCTGTTGTTTAACTATTAACAAGCTGGTTCGTTGCATTATGATGAAGAAAATTGATTCTGACTTGCCATTTACGCCTATCACAAGAAAATCTTGCTCTAGAAAACTGCCAACAATGGGGCATTGTTCCCATCCATATTACTTACCACTTTCTTTCATAGCTTGGTTCAATTTAAATGAAACAGCATATTCTGGGTGCACCATTAGCAAGCGTGTTCAATCAACTGTACACTCTATGTATTTCTCACTTAGCAGGCGGCTCTACAAAAGCTATGCAATTAGTGTGGTCACAGAAGTCTTGCTCTGCACATATTGCAGTGCAATTGTTTTTGACCGCCGATGATTTAACAGAAAATAAATGTTTTATACTACAACTTGTGAACGTAAGGTTAGGTCAAATCATATTTTTTTACCTTTGTGCTTCCAGTATGCAACACACTGTATTCTGGTTGTGAGCGCAGACGATACACTGCGGCTGATGGTCGCAGAAACATGTCCCTCCACTCATTCACTGACGAAGAGGTTCAGATCTGTGATGCCTTCCACGTAACAATTACGTCGCATTTTTATACATAAGAGTATGGGACTTGTTGTTTGGATTGAACTATATGACACATACCTGTAAGTGATGTATCATTATTTGGTTAAAAGCGTGACAGTGAGAGAAGTCCCTGTAAACTTTGTAACATTGCCTGCTATGTATGAAACAGTATATTTTACTAGAGATGCTTGTGTACAGCCTTCTGCTGTGAGCGTAGGAGCTCATTGATGGATATATCTGGTGTTGAACTACCATAGCGAATGAAAACACTGGCCAGCCATGCCTGGCACATTGACACCACGATACAAAGCCAGTGCTCCTTTGGGAATGTTTGTAAACATTTGGCTACACCTGCATAGTTCAGAAATGCACACAGGCCTGCCCAGTTAAATGGGGGCACTGCAAAGTTTTTTGAGCATGGCAGGAAAATGTTCACGGTCTGTAGACAGTGCTGCCATGAACATGTGTGCCAAATATTACGCTGCACGTAGCAATCTCTCGTAATAGGCTGCTTACTCTCTCCTGTGACCCCCCTCTTGCGACTGTTGATATCACATACGCATACGTCAGCCCATAGATGCCAGCCATTGGCCAACCATTCATGGCCACAGATTTTTTCGTTAAACTTGCCCTACAGCATGAATCACTCCAGAACGAAAGCTCACGTACACGTGCACACCCCTCCGGTCTTCTTTGTGATGGGTAAGTGGTGATTGTTAAGACATTGCAGACATCATGTCACTGCTCCTTCGTCACTCTTAGATGCTTTAATCAGATACCAACTTGAAGGGTCGTATGTGCACCACGTAAAAAAAGTAATAGTTTGTGCCATGTGTACAGTTATGCACCCTGACTATTTACAGTCTATTTGCAGGCACAGAGGCACAAAACCATCTGATGATCAACAAGGGCTATCATAAAGGATCTGGTTAGGAAGGCAAGGTGTCGGGCGGATGTAGCTGGCTGTTCTGCAGTGGTCAAAGTAGAGGCTGACTGCTATTATGTGCAGGCAGCCTGGTCAACGTATGGAAGAGAGATGAAGAGGAAAGGCAGGGAGGTCAACCAGATATTAGTCTCTGGTTTGCTACCCCGCACTGGGGTTGGGAGATAGGGGTTAGAAAGAGGAGAGAGAGGAAAGGGTTAAAAAAATGCACGCAAAGACATGGACACGAAGGGTGTTCTAGTTAGAGACGTTCACAAAGGCCAGTAGATACAAGAAGTGCAGTAGCGCTTGCACGGCCTTCTTCTGTGACGTTAGGTCCTGTTGATGGTGTATAATTCCTTCTTCCGATAGTGGTCAGTCGTCCAGCTGGTTGAGTTCGTGGCAAAGGGATTCCCTCTGTAGACTGTACTGTGGGCAGTTGCACAAAATATGGCCAATCGATTCACAGGTTAATTGCGGTGTCAGCCATCCTTATGTGGAACGCATAGGCTTTGGTAAAAGCAATGCCCAACCACTGTCGATACAAATCAATGTATGGAAAGTGCTTACATGACTACAGGAACACTGCGGAATGTATGTAGGATCAGGCGGTTGTAGTCGGGAAAGTAGAGCATCACGCATTGAACTGGAGGCTCAGGTAATTGACAATGGCTTCTCTGCTTCGTACAATATCTTGGGTGTAATGTTGTGAAGGGATCCAACAAGTATTCAATTTTAAAGGTGATCGGGACTGACTGTGGCATGTTGGTCTATTCACGCATACTTCTTTGCATGAGGTCCGATAAGGCAGGGTCGGAAAGATGTCAGATCTGTGGGTTGGTCGTGGCAATGCCACTGTTTTTATGACACAGGAAGAGAGTGCCTGAACGTGTCGACACTGCCTGCATGCTCTGCTCAAAGGCACGTAGCGTTGTGACCGACCACTCCAGCAACGGAAGTGTCGGTGCAGTTGAGATTGCTGGCATAGATGCGAAGCTGTGCAGATGTGCAGGATACATTCGCGGCAGTGTGGTCGTGCAGTTGCTGGTTGCAGTGCAGTGCAGTTGACAAAAGCTGCTGCATTCGAGATGCTGGAGCTTACATGACTGCTAGTGTCGTCAAGTGTGAGGGTGCCGCAGGATGAAGGAGCAGTTGATGCAGTGATGGGTGTCCTTATCTCACCCAGAGAGGACTGCATGTGACTGACATCATGAGGAGACCAGGTGCAGCCAGTTGAACAGTTGATGCAATCCACACACGAGAGAACAGGTGATGAGGCAGAGTGGAGCGAAAACTGGGCGCTTGCAGTCGCTGCGCACT
Organism: Dermacentor variabilis; assembly: GCF_050947875.1. Taxonomy (NCBI): domain Eukaryota; kingdom Metazoa; phylum Arthropoda; class Arachnida; order Ixodida; family Ixodidae; genus Dermacentor; species Dermacentor variabilis. The sequence continues at coordinate 43,388,913 of NC_134572.1, forward strand.
GTTGTCTGGAGTCTGTTGTTCCAAAGCGCCCTGAGGAGTTTGCAGCGCTTTTGTCATCGTGCTGTGCAAGGGGCAGGTACATCCACGGTTGTGGCCATGAGCACCCCATCAGGCCTGTTCAAGGACTTGACGGCAAGCGTGCCGATGCTTGAGGCATGAGGCAAGGTAAGCCGAGACTCTAACGATATGGGAGAAAGCAAGGATGTGACTAGAACACAGTCTGGGCCAACCGGCGTCTTGGAAGGTACACCATGTAATAGCTGCAGCCGTTGGAAAACCTGCCAAAGGGCCATGAGTGGTTGCCAAAGGCAGTTGAGGTGACGGAATCTGAGGAGTAATTACCATTGGGCAAAGGCTCAATGTGGCTGGTGCTGTGGCGGACGAAACTTCCTGTCTTGGCTTTATGGCAGTAAGTATGTGATGTGGCACTGCTGGTTCTGTTAGTGCCAGCACAAAAGTCTGGAGCGCAGTGCAAGCGTGTGTCCCTGGAGGTGGGATATCATGGCTCTAAGCAGGATGAAGAATAGCTACCGTGATGTGATATTTGTCCTGCTATGATGTGATGCTATGTAGGTAGAATCCTGCCTCCAGTTTGAGTAGTCAGATGGTTGGGGTCTCCGGCCAGAACTTCGGGAATGGCGATGGCTTGAGGGTGCTGCTCTCTGCCGAGTGTTCAGGCAAGATCGAGCGCCATTCTGCTTACGTTCGTGGTCACCATCGTGGAGATTGCAAGGTCTGTCATACCATCTCCAGTTTATTAATGTATTCTGTGGCAGAGCATGGTGACCAAGGAAAAATGAAGAGAAGGCGGTGCCTCCGTTGCAGCCGCGCCATTCAAAAACTGGCTTGGTTCTCTGCACGTGGCTTGCATTCCTCACGAGCCGATGGCATTGGGGTCGAAGCACTTAAATTGGCTATGAGTGCTTCACATTAAAGGTGATACAGAAACAGTAGCAATAAGGAAGTCTGGCAACAGCATTTTTAACATGTTCACTGTGGTGCTCATTTTCTGCATCCCAATCCCTGTGCACCATGACCCACTAGTTGGTCACATGTAATAACCCTTAGGTGCCACCAGCGAGTCATGCTCCTTGGCAAGTTTCTCTAGCTTCCAAAAGATGGTGCCAGAATGTGTCCTGTCAAAAACAAGAATTTTTCCCATCCATTGATCTTTCATTCCTTGAGCACTGCAGGAATACCCTACACAGGACTCGGAACTGTCCCGACTACTACTAGCAGTAACTACTACTATGCATTCTATGCATTTTGAAGCTGCTTAATTCAAACAAATGGAATGAAAGATTCTAGTTTGTGTGCAAGAGCATATGAATAGGTATCATGAAGTATGGTTGATAAGAAAAGTAAAAGAATGTACCTATTATGATGCTGATGTTTATGCCAACAGCCACCACCGACATTGTTGCTGTGAAAACAACTGGATCACTAGTGTATTTGTCCGTACATTTTTAATTGCTTACCAGTTTAAATGCTATTGTCACATACTTTATGTAATAACTCGAAATTGCTCTTGGTGAAATTTTATATAACATTGTGTTATTCAAACGTCTGACATCCCAAGCAATAACCTCGGATCTCTACATGTTTGATTCAAGGGTAATACCAATTACTACACATCTCACATGTTAAATGTTTATTACATACAAGAGGTTTCTAAGGTCCCTGTATGTTCCTATTAGAGATCCTGCACACAAATAAACGCACACAATAATGTCAAACATTCAAATCAAACGAATTCTCTTGTAATGTGAACAGTTTGAAGACATCTGTTGAGCTTCTCATTGATTCCGTGCACTTCTAATAAAAAGAAGTCTTAGCTGGAGTGTTCTTATTTATATACACAGTAATAGACAAATTATTTTTCTTGGCGACCACTGGACCCAGAGTGATGATAGTAGCATGCTGCTCCCTTGTTTCATTACTATTATTATCTTGTGCACCAGATAATTGAAAGCAGTTTATGATTTACAGGCTTCTCAAAATTGCAAATGGTATTACATGCATGTGCCATTGTATACAAACCCGATTTCTGTTTAAAGCAAATAACTACCTTTGGCTCTTTCACCCATTTTCATGGTGGTGGGATAATGGTCCAACTTCCATTGCCAATACGAAAGTGCCGATGCAAAGCGCGTGTGTGCTCCCATGCGACTGAGTTGCAGGGCGTGCTGAACACCAATTATTATTGCATACATAGCTCCTTGAGACGGACATGCTGTTGTGCAAGAGCTTTGGGGCACTTGGGATGGACAGGCCTATTCTTCTCCTACCCCCCTCTCTCTCCCTGTAACAGCTATGGAAGAGGGCTCTGGGAGAGGAGGATGGTGGTGCCTTTCAAGCAGGCACTCGCACCACTGGACACAACACGCATATGACAAATCTGCTTGTATGCACAGCCACTTATACCACGATAGCGCAGTGGCTGATGTTACCCTGCTGATCTTGAGGTCGCAGGTTCGATCCCAAGCGCGGCGACTGCATTTCGATGGGGGCAAAATGCACAGATACTTTTGTGCTTAGATTTAGGTGCACGTTAAAGAACCCCAGGTGGTCTACATTAATCTGAAGTTCCCCACTATGGTATGCCTCATAATCACATTGTGGTCTTGGCACGTAAAATCACAGAACTTTTTTTAAAGCAACCACGCAATCAAATTGCTACGTAAGTAATGCGTTGCCTTTAAAGGCATCCCAGAAAGCATGTTTTCTGAGAACTTTCTTGACACTGGGCAGTCCTGAAAGATGATACTGGTCCGAAATGTGAGCCATGAAGATACATGCACCCTCCTAGATGAAAATGGCCTAGGTGGATAGCGAGACATATAGCGTCCTGCTTTTTCCTTTTGAACAAAATGTTTCTCAGATTTGACGGTTGACTTTTTGTGAACCATACCTTATCAAGAACACACTCATTATGCTTTAGAAAGAATGTGATTTGTGGTCTTGCTGTGTTCCTGCAAGGGTTAAGGTGAATTGGTAAGGTGAAGAGATTTCCATAACTTATTGTTCAATTTAAATAATGCCTGCTGCAATGCTTCACTATCAGTGTTGAGCTTAACAATTAGGCTCAATAAGCTGGTTAACACAAAGTTTGCTACTACACTGAGGGCTTTATATACCAATCTTGCACTACCCACGGACACAAGACAGAAATGTTTTATTTTCTAAACAACATCTGTGCTCAAGTGCATACGACTTCATATATATTTTTATTCTGATGGGAGAACCATAAATGCATTTTTCAAGAGTACATGGATGAGATAACTGGCATAGTACACAAAAATGAAATTAGGCAAGGTAGTAAATAGACTTAAGGGAGGATGTGCACAGTATGATAGAAACCATATATGAACTGCCTGCAGACTACTGGTGAAGGCATTAAACCATGTTTACGAGAGATATAAGAACAGTAAAATGAAATAAATACATATCAAAAGTTCTTAGAGGCACAGACACCTTGAACTAAACTGGCCTGCTAAATGTTCCATCATAGAAGAATCTCTAAAAACATATATCAACATGCAATGAGTCTTAGAACAGAAAGAAAAAAAAAGGACCAAAATGTGGAGCAATGCCTTTTTTCGAGGCTGCAGAACTTAACAGGTGAACTGTTGTTACTCATGACTTTTAAACAAAGGACAAAAGACAAGTTAGTGATGCTAAGTTAACATAACTATTTGTTGTCATGGTAACAATATTGCATTGTGTACTACTATTCCTAAATGCACACATCACAACTTTGAGCCAGCATCACACATTTTTGTGTTACAAGCAAAAACTTAACTCATCATGCAACTGAAGACATCATGAAAGCAGAAAAAAATGTTACTGGTGAATTAATATGTACATAAACATCAGTCACAATGAGACCGGGCAGAAAAAGCAGCCAGAAGGTGGCACCATGTATATATATATATACAATACCTGTGAGGAGAGTTCACATTGAAACATGTATCTGTTATGAATATAAAATCAACTGCTGGTTTTCTTGCACAAACGTTCATCAAAGGGCAACTACAAGAAAGATGTTACCTTAGCTCACAATTCAGTCAGTTACCCTACATCAAGACACAAGAAATAATGCCTCGCATTTGGACAACGATAAAAATAGTAAAATTTCAAGATTTCGCAGTAATCTTCCTAGCTAAAATAACATGGGCGTTTAGAAAAAAAGAAGGATCTATCAAACTCACTACAACCTACGAATGAATGATAATGATGAAAGGATGTCAGTTCTAATGCAAGAATTGCAATATTACACTTTTGAGGCTCTCACAATAGACACAGGCAAAAAAGACAAGACATTGCACAACACTGAACCTCTTAAAAAAAATACAGTGGGAAACTATTTAAAGCAGTACTGCATCCACTCAAGCGTGGAATCTCCCTGCACAATATCAAACATTCCCATCTTGACGAGCACAGGCATTCAAACAATGGCGGTTTTGGTGGAGACCACTAAACAATACGTAAAAGGAGCACTGCAAGGCAATCATTTACGTGCTGCTTTGTGCAAATCAGCAGCTGTGGCCCACTGATGCTTTTTGAAAGTCGCATCACAGCATAGAGCCAAGAGGGTGCAGAAAACAATATCAGGTAGTGCCATGATAATTCTTATTATCTGCCCCAAAAACCTCCCATCTACGAAAGCTGACTGTGTTACACAGAGTAGCCACGTTGTGCAATGTCATTTGGAGAGCACCACCTTATTCCAGCGAGCTGTGCAACTTTTCCTATTGAAAATTTACAAGATAAGCAAAATAAGCAATGCGTTAAGACTACTAGGTGCATAATTCTTTAAATCCTAAATCTACTAGAAGCGTACTAAATCCAGATTACTAGTAAGTGAATTAAAATTCACTTACTAGTAATAATAATCATTGCATCAGTGTAGGTAAGCCAGTCTGTCAAGGGACAGCTCACAGTGAGCATGTGTTTGGTCACTGTTTATAGCAACTGGACTGCAACCTCTTCATTTAGTATTTGCGGTTTTAGATCTAAAAGGAATCATGCTCTCGGTGGCCTTTGCTTCAATGCACCACTTACTGTGCTTCTTCCTCAGCACTGCAGTAGGAAAGGTTACACAGACTGCTAGGACATATGCATGCAAAATAGCCTCCTCGACCGACAGCTAGTGTCTTCCAAATGACCCTGCATTGTGGTTACTTTGGGCAGCATAGTAAGTTTCATGACCAGAATGAGTTATCAAACGACTCGCGTTTCTACACTAGCTATGTGCGACATCATAAATATTGGCAACTCTTGTTGAGTGTTAACCATTTCCTTATCAATAATAATAATAATTAAAACAAATACACAGCATGTTTCTAAAGTAAGCAACGACAACATTTGTGAAAATTTTCTGCTTGTAATGTGTATAGATTAATGAAATGGCTTGAAAGTTACAACGTCAGACTGACATCACTGGCCTGACATTTATGGATTCCTTATGCTGAGAAAATGGCCTAAATAAAAGAATACAGCTTGAAATTCATGAAAACCGAGTGACGTGATCAGCTCTTGTATTTGAGCTAACGATAACTTCAAAAAATGCAAGTTTGGCTGCCACCTTTTCTGCTGATAATCAACCATGTTGCATGCACACACACATACACACACGGAAACAAAAATATGAAGCGTTTCGAAAGACTTATCCACCAGGCTAGACTTGTTTTGTGTTTCTCTCATGCATACCTTTTTAGACATAATCTTGTTTCCAATTTCACCAAAGTGGTAGCTGCCAGAAGAAGTAAGGCCGACACTGAGACAGTGCGTCTCAGTGTCGTACAGGCCTCACGTGCTAGCGCCACTGTCTGGCACAACCAGTAAAATTTTAGTGATTCCTGCAATTAAGATGTACACATGGCTGTACTGCAATTACTGTGCTCCATTCACCTTTGTTCTGCCACTGCCAAGCCCAACTAAATGCATGCTATCACACTGCACCAGCTCACGGTGATGCTGTGGCAACCGGGTGAAGCCCTCGTCACATCTCGGACTGCCAGCTTCAGGTGACACGAGATGGCAAGCACCACTAAAAACCTTCGTTTTCCCCACAAGGCGAGATTTACACAGTACTAGACATTGTCAACAAAATGTACACAACACCCATACAAAGCACAGTTGGATTGGCTGGACCAGGAGCAGAGCGTTATTTCTACTTTTGACTTTGTCTGTCAGTGCTGCATTTTAAGTATCACGCACACTGCATCATAAACCTTTGAGCCATGTAGCTGCACTCCTTCAGTATTCACTCTTGTGAATGTCTACAGTCCTCACTGTGCTGCAAACCAACAAAAATCTCTTGTGTGAGTGAAGCTGCACTGATTTCCGAAGCGGATTCGGAAAAAAAAGCAGGGGCTGTGCCCTGGAACAATAATTTTGTGTGATATGAATTCACTGTGCACCGAAATCCACTAAGACAAAGGCAGACACTGCAAAAGTCATTATTCATACCTTGCTTAGTAATGAAAGTTGTTAGTCACTGCTTCATGGCAGTGTAATTTTTTATGTTGTATCACTGCAAAGTGCACAGACAGCAGTTGCAGGATGGAACACTCAAACTTTTCTCTTGAAATAGTTGCATGGCCACCTTTATTGATGTGTCCGAATGCACAGGTGATGTTGCTAAGGAAATGAGCACTTACAGCTAGCGCAGGCCCACCAAATGCACCAAGAGGATTTGGTGCCACTTTCAAGGTGAAAACCAAGAACTCTGCGTGTTCAATTGCTCCTACCATTGAACACAATTGAACACTGCAGTAAAGCCAGAAGATGCCAACTAATGGCCCTTTGCTGCAGTGAGTAACACTACATCACTACATCCAATGTTATATTCTTTGAAGCACTGCTCACACAAATTGTTCCAGCATACAGCCACTGAACCACTGCCTCATGGAGTGGTAATGTAATATGAAGCACAAACTACGCATGGCACCTCCAATGACTGTGATAATTTGAGCCACAGCTATATCACAGACAGCACAGCTCATCAGAAGCTTTACTGACTGCGCACATAACCAAGACACAAGTGAAGAATTTTTTGTGTAATACTGTGAGCCATTTAGGTTACACAACTAAATCAAATGTTTTTTACTCATGTGAGGAGGCGAATAATATATACAATCTATTTAAGAAATACAACACATATTTCTAACAGCCTTTGGTAGAGATACTACCCTAATACAAGTCTGATATGTCTCAGTACTGATGGTATTTCACAGCAAATGGCATATGGCATTCTTATCACTAGGGCATAGAAAAATGTCATGGATCCCGCATAGGCCTGTGCAATAGCTGTGTTCTTAACTTAGCTCGGAAAACTTGAAAAAAAGAAAAGAAGAGGTTAATATTTTACCGGGGCAAGTACTGTGCCCCGAGTTAATAGGTGAAAGGTGCAACCTCCTCATGAAGGAGGTTACAAAACCAGCTTGGCTGCATTGAGCTGTAGCCATAGTAGGTCAGTCAGTGCATGTTGTACTTGATGGTGTGATTGCCCTCAGGGGTCAAATTTTCAATTGATCACTTCATGAATACCTTCACATTTCTATTTCCAAATTTTCATGACACCACAGTGATCGAAAGGGCTTTAGCAAATCACTGTTTGCTGAAAATATCTACAAATGGGATTGACTCTACGTTAGGCCTCAGCTTTAAGCCAGCCCACACTCACAGCTTCAAATTTAAGTGAAAAAACGTTTGGCAAATGACAAAAAAATTTTTTGATCAATTACAGTGCAGCCCATTTATAATGACAACACACATAACAAGATATCAATCATAGTAATAAGCCAGGGCAACAAAACCAGGTTTTGCATGACCCCTTGGTGAGAAGGAACTGGACATATCACAAGTGTAGCAGTTTAAGCAAGTTGGTATATCTTGACTTTACTATGTAGCACATGAAAAAACGAGGACAAAAAAGAGATGAAGGTACATGCGGCACTGACTTTCATCTGATTTATTTATTGACGAGAAATTTTGCACGTATATAGAATAAGTCGTGCATGGCCCCTACATTTACATCAAATTTGAAAAATTCAAGTTTTTTTTTTGACAGCATGATTGATGGTTATGATACACAAAGTTCCCCAAGCCTAGCTATCAGTTCCACTTCAATAATCTTTCCAATTAGCTGGTTGTACTTCTCGTTCTATTTTTATTGTGCGTATATATTGAAATCAAGATGCAAGTATCAATAAAATTTATATCACCTATCGGATGTGACAATCAAATTATACAAAATTAAGAGTTATAGTTTATTATGAAGAGGGGCAAACGAGAGGCTCGACCTTTGTTAGTCACAACCATACAAAACCAAGAGATAATGAAGCCAAGGAAGCCATAGGGGAAATTATTTGTTGTTTTTAATTCAAATGTAGAAATAAAGGCAAATGAAAGTGGACAAGAAAACAACTTGCCGCCGTTGTGAGCTGAACCTGCATCCTCTGCATTACGTGTGCAATGTTCTACCAGCGAGCCGTTTTTAGAATGAATTTGGCATAATATCACCTGAATTCTACTTTTGAAACAGCTATGATTATAGTGAATTGGGCACATTTAAAAGAAAACAATAAAATGCCACCAGGTGAACAATCCCAATAAGGACTGCTGTGTTTGCAGATGGCCATGCTTAACTAAGCGCACTTCATGATCCGGAGTTCAACTATGCAATCCAAATCACTGCCGTTGGTGTACTGTGAGGTGAATGTATGTGATGTGCATTATTTATTAGGTACAGGTTGCCATAGAACTAAGCAAGAATTTTGGAGCTTTAGTAATACCTTATGTGCTTTTTCTTTTGTTGTCTGAATGATGAAATTCAGTGGCAACGATTTTTGGCCACAGATGCTGGCAACATTTCCGCAGAGCTGATAGCTGCGGGACTCCGCCTTCTTAGGGTTATTACTCAACAGCCACAACAAGATAAAGGAAATAGCATGACCCTTAGACCGCGGCTGCATAAAAACATTATTTGCTGGACAGCTGTTTCTTATGCCCAGTTCAACAACATCCAGTTACCGAAATAAAATTTTTAGGCTTAGCATCTAAATGAACTGCACTGTAACAGCTAGATGCCAAATTGTAGTACGAGTACGGAAGGCGCAGCTCCTGCACAAGTCTACACAGTACATGGCTGCAAGAAACACTGCTTACCTAAGAGAAATAGCAAACCTTGTCAGAGCGTGATGTATCTTTAAATAAACAAGTAAATGTAAGAACTCCATGCCAAGAGAAGTGACATAACTGCCTTTCCAAGAATTTGCAGAGAGAGAATATGAGCCTACGGCATAGAATGCAAGTTATTTGACTGTGGTCAGTAGCTGCAGTTGGTGATGATTCAACAGTACAGCAACAACTCCGTGAATTTGGATATGTGCCAGCCAATTACATTATCTCATTTTGACATTACAGTGGAGGTGCACTGTTCTCAATATCAGTAACCCTCAAAAACAATATTCTGGAACACGAGAGGCACAGAGGTCAGATGCAGTGTGGAATTGCGGGTGGAGCTTGTACTGAATTCTTAGGTTGTCACCAAGTATAGTACAGTATGCATTTTACCTATTCCCATAAATTTTATGGCTGTTTGGCAACATGCGTATAGGCATGAACATAACACGAGCTGCTTCTTTTGTCCATAAATGGATACTTTGCAAACACCTTTACTGGGAATCGTGCTATAAATCCATGGTAGAGTGTATAAGCGCGACTGAACGAGGACGTAGAAAGAAACAGATACACAGACACAGCGCTTCACTTTCAACCATAGATTTTATTTTCGCATGCATCGATAAATATGCACCGTGCGAGCGGAAACAAACATAACAGCAAAAAAGAACATACAGTGGTGCATTTCGATGAACCGTACATGTGGTCAAGGCAAGAGAAAACATGTACTGCAATGGTCACAAAGATAAACTGTGGAATCGTATCTCCTTTTCCGATAGTGACACTGAAGGCTTGCTTACGCACTATTGCTCTAATTTTGCAATCTCATAGGCCTCCACAATCTCCCTCGTCATCCTGCTATGAGCCCTATACAGAATGGAAGTGCTTTCAAACATGGGCTTGCAGGAACAATCTCAGCAGTGAATACCCAAATGACCCGACATTACCCTAGTGACGTTATATCGATGCTCTTTTAATCTCTCGTTGATGCACCTGCCTGTTTGACCAATATACGTTCTTTCGCATGAAAGTGGGATGGCATAGACAACGTCATGAGTACAGGTTACAAATTGTTTGCGATGTTGGGTAGAACATGCATGCCTTTTGTCGTTCTCTGTGTTAACCTGTTCGCATAGCTACTGTAGATGCTCAGGGGCAGAGAAAACCATGTCTACCCCCGATTTCGCCGCTATTCTTCTGAGATTATGTGAAATGCAATGAATGTACGGTACCACAGCAACTTTCTTTGCTCTAGCATTGGCACTGCTTCCATTTGACGCGCTTTTGCACTTCCCGCTTAAGCCCTCCGCGGAGGGCTTAAGTTGCTGTAGTTGCTTAAGTTGCTGTGGTACCATACATTCATTGCATTTCACATAATCTCAGAAGAATAGCGGCAAAATCGGGGGTGGACGTGGTTTTCTCTGCCCCTGAGCGTCTACAGAAGCTATGCAAACAGGTTAACACAGAGAATAACAAAAGGCACACATGTTCTACCCAACATCGCAAACAATTTGTAACCTGTACTCATAATGTTGTCTATGCCATACCACTTTCATGTGGAAGAACGTATATTGGTCAAACCGGCAGATGCATCAACGAGAGATTAAAAGAGCATCAATATAACGTCACTAGGGTAATCTCGGGTCATTTGTGTATTCACTGCCGAGATTGTTCCTGCAAAGCGCATGTTTGGAAGCACTTCCAATCTGTATAAGGCTCATAGCAGGATGACGAGGGAGATTGTGGAGGCCTACGAGATTGCAAAATTAGAGCAAAAGTGCGTAAGCAAGCCTTCAGTGTCACTATCGGAAACGGAGATACGATTCCTCGGTTTATCTTTGTGACCATTAAAGTACATGTTTTCCCTTGCCTTGCACACGTGTACGGTTCATCGAAATGCACCACTGAATGTGCTTTTTTGCTGTTACGTTTGTTTCCGCTCGCACGGTATATATTTATCGATGCGCGCAAAAATAAAATCTATAGTTGAAAGTGAAGCGCTGTGTCAGTGTATCTGTTTCTTTCTATGTCCTCGTTCAGTCGTGCTTATACACTCTACTATGGATTCTAACCAACTAGCCCGCCAACGTGTTTTAACCGTGCTATAAATGCAATTTTTTAAAGCCTCATTCAGGTGCTGGTGCTGTTTTGAGCGAGAAAATTCTATGGACAGGAACACAGGGAAATTTGTCTTAAATTTTTTCAAAAGAACCATCTGCATGTGAGCTACTGATGACATGCACTAAAGTCTGGTTGAATAATATGTTAGTATGTGAGCTGACTTCTCGGTCCTCACACCTGCCAATCTCGGCTGTTTGTGCATGTAGTATACGGCCATGGTGTGCTCATCGTTGCTCAACTGGTCAGGCACTTTCACTTACGTGCCAGTGCAACCTTTGCAAGAGAACCATTTCTTTAAGTACAGAGTGATAAAACGCAGGCACATCAACCTGTTCGAATAGAACCTCTTCTGCATTCTTAAAATGCCACCAACTCATGAGAAGCCAACCATGGACCAAAGAATGGTCATCACCTTGAACTGCAAATGGGGCCTGCCAGTCTAATACAATGTTGCAGTCAGTTGCTTGTCCATACTTGACTGATACAGTTAAAGGTGCGAGATTTTCTTACAACATGACATCCTCCAGACTAACTGCTCTTGTCCATGTGTTTTTGCTTAAGAGAACCACCTCAGTTTACCATAAAACTCCAAGAATAGCATGAATATATTGGCTCACAGCCCATAAGGAGGACGTTAGCAGCAACACTACATAATATAACTTGCCTTTAGGCACATACAGGCTCTCATAAGCCTTCAACTATGGTTGCTTTTTTTGTATTTACAAACCTTTTGCATGGTTGCCAACTAACATATATGTCAGCTCAAAGGAAATGGAGGCAATGTATATGTTATCATGTAGGTGTCATTTTGTTTTTGGTGAAGGGAGTTCAGCAAGATTCCTTGACAAGTGAGGGGCATTTTGTCATACCCAGCGTGCTCCAGTGATATGTGAACCAAGCGCAGTTTAAATAAGTTTACTTGCACATGCAACTAAGATAATTTGTTGCATTGGATAAAGTTCAGTAACTCTCAACAATTTGTGCCCAGAACTCTCTGAATCTGCACGCCAAGAGCATGCCTGCAGAGCTTGGCTGCTGGCCCCACTTTGGTGTGGCTATTTGTATAGCTGCATCCTATCCTCACTCTGATTTGCTAAGTGCATTTATGTTTTATTGAACTTTTATGAAGTTCTCTTCATAACAGTTTGACTTTTGCCATAAACTTTATACCTTTCATATAATTTTCTCCTCCAACAGTTTGTGCAGCATGTTTATGCACCACATACCAGTCACAGCCACTGTGGCATGCCCATTTTGCTTTATCAGAAAAAGAGAGAGAAGAGGGTTCCTTTCCAACTTTGGAGCAGATGGGAGGTAATAAGCATAACACAATGCTATTGCCATGGTTAAATTGTCGTTCTTGTTGGGCTATCTGATCATAAAGAAATACTGGGTGGCCACAACTGCTGATGCACTGCATATTTTTAATAAACTATTGTGATAACTTTTGCCATTGAAGTTACAGGTTATTTGTTAAAATAAAAAAAAAACCCAAGATCACTTTTCATACTCGGAAGTGATTTCTTTTATCTCTCACATATAAGCTAAACAGCACATAACAGTCCCCTGACAGCATCCGATAAAAGTAAGAGGTAGCGATACCCAACTGCGACTGCTGTGATGCAGAACACCGTTCAAAACTCTCATGCTCCGTTATCTCAGAGGAGCTCACAGCTGCCCATGCGATAGGGGTATTAGTTCACTCTTAACCATATTTATTGTCATTTTTATTTTTTAAACTCCTGAAAAGTCATTCCTAACATATTCATGCAAATGCAGTACGTTAGCAAAACAATGAATACACAACTTCAGCTTAACGTTTACTTGCGTGAAATCGTCAGAACTGATGATGATTTGATCACCAGATCGTGATTGCCAGACTCGCCAATACACTTGCCTCGCCTCCTTTTACACAAACCTGCTCATTTGCTACCCACTTGAATGGCTGGCCTATTTAAATGTTTACTAGCACCAGTTAAGGTAAGAAGGGAAAAGAAATAAAAAAGTTCTATGGAGGGCAGTATATTGCAAGACTGAAGAGCACGGCCATATGATCTTTTCTATAAGAATGTGCATTTCCATGCTAATAGCCAATTGCATGTGACACAAGTGCATTTCACTCAAGACGCACTAATAATGTTCTTTTGGCTGAAGATGCCACATCGGGGATGATAGGTTCCACATACATAAAACGCTTGAAATGGTTGAACAATTGATACGGTACTATTATACAATCTATGCTGTGTCAGAGCATTTCAATTCACTCTGCACAACAGTTGATGAGTCTTGAAGCAACAGCTATTTACCACATACTACAACACTTATTGCCAACACGGTAGCTTTTGCCACAGTACTATAATCGAACGGGGGAACTTGAATATTGTAACAGCATTCTACTAAGATACAAACCAGCTAAAGCGTACATGTTAAATAAAGATCGCATTACTTATTTTCGTTATCGTAGAAAATACACCTGCATGATAGTGAAAATTGTTATCACTCAAAATATACGTTTGAAGTGATTGGTTAACAGCGGTGAAGAAACAACAGCAACACGTATATACTACAGTGCTTCTCTCGCAGCAGACACACACATCCCACAGACTGACAGTCACTTTGTCATAAATAATTAACTGGCAGTGTAGTGGAACACAACAGGCAGCTCGGATGCCTGTTCCACGAGCACCAGGGAAAGGCGTGTCAGCAAGAGTCGTGCCATGGCTCATTCGCTGCGTGGTGGCAACTGACGCAAGATTTTGCCTTTTTCCTTTCCGGCAGTCATGTAGATGGACCTGTGATGAAAAAGGAAAACCAGGGAATTATGCGTTGTGCTGTTTGTGCCATTATAAGAGGCGCATAATGGAGATTTGAAGCCAGTAGCACATATGAACAATTTAGTATTGCAATTTAGCAGAACACTGAGACAAATGCAAGTTCCTGTGCTGGTGAGCATACCTGGTAATGCTGAGCTGAAATCCGAATGCACTACAATGCTGTTCTGTGGCATAACACTTTTTTGGTATTGCTGCAATACCTTTATGCCAACAGATAAAATGCAGCCATGGGATACAATACCAAGAGCAAGGTACAACTAGGCCTAGTTGGTTCCACACCTTAAAGGAAATTATGTTTGAAGATGTACAAACAAGAAAATAAACTTGAAAGTTCTGGCTATCAAATGAAGGGAACAAAGAAACAAAAGAAGATAACAGCAACAAGACTGATGTGATCAATAAGAATGATGATTTCTCTATTGAGCAGCAGAGGTCCCCGCTATTTCATTGAGCCCTACATCACACAATGTTGCTACCAGCGCTGCTGTTCTTTAATCTGTTCAAGTTTTCCACCAATAAGAGCAATGCTAAAATATTTATGTGTATAGGCTAAAACTGTCTAATAAGAATACGAAAACTGTTGCTTTCTAGAATGCTTATGAACACATACACATGAGTGTATGCAGGAAGTTCCAGCTAACTTCAGCCAAGGTTTTAAGATATGTTGAAGCATTCTAGAAGGGCACAACCAAATGCATGTTGGCTATTGTATGGAGCAAGTGACAATATTACTGATCCAGTACCCAAGTTGCCTAACAGCTTGGGCCACCAGGTAGTGCTTGTCGTAACGCTGTCATGGTCATTCCATCATTGTCATTCCAGCTTTAACTGTCATCCGATTTTCGTCATGCAATCGTCAAGCATTTGTCGTCACACCGTCGTTGTGAGGCCTTCATGGTCATTTTATTGTCATCACTTTAGCTTTGTGATTTAACTCTTGTCATGCAATTGACATACAGGCTCTGTGAAATTTGTCGTCACACCATTTTTGTCAAACTCATTGTCATCTTATCATCCTCGTATCATGATACCATCATCGTCATACAAACGACATGCTTTTGCTGCCATCCGTTGTCTCGATACCGTTGTGGCTGTTCCAGTGTCGCCATTCGAACTTCATGAGACTGTCGTTAAGCTGTTGTCGTCATGCCATCATTGTGACACAGTTGTCGACACGCCCTTGTTGTCATGCTGCTGTCATTTTACTATCATCACCTCAGTAATGTCCTTCCATTGTCATCATACCATCTTCATCGTTTCGACATCAATCCTTAATTCTACCACAACCTTGCTGTTGTCATTCAATCATGATTACATATGTCGCCGTTGTCCTGCTACGTCATCATTGCGTCGTCAACAGACAGTTGCTAAGATGCATCTGTTGTCATACACATACAGCTTCCTACAATAATTACTAGAGGTAATGCTAGTACTCCAATCATTCAGTCACCATGGGAATGACGATTAGTACATAGATTTGTTTGATCTTCGTGCTTGTGGCTTCATTTACAATGTTTTATCGGCCCTTCATTAGCCTAAATTTCAAAGAAATAAAGCAATCTATAATTTTCTACATGCATAAGGCAACAAGACTGCAAACACTCATTATTTATGCTAATTGGAGGTGCCCAAATGGAAACATGCTTCATGTCTCAATGCGCTGGCTTGTCCACGTCCGTCAATGCCGATGCATACGTCCGGGGCGTAATGGTTTCAATATCGGGCTTATGTGCTAGAGGTTCCGTGTTCGAATCTTGCCGTTAGACAATTTTATTAATATTTATTTAATTATTTATAATGCAGTACTTTGTTGAAATTGATTAGTTTGCAAAGTCACAAAGTTGTTCACAGTCAGAAGGACCAACTTTGGGCAAACCCGTGCTGGCTAAACCACCCTGCTTGCAGCTTCTGTAGACAGCAGTGCCACATTTCCTTTGAGTAATTATTGTACGAAACTTCATGGTCACAGACGTGATGGCATCACGGTCGTTACACTGTCGTCATTTTAGCTTCTTCATCCAACCCTCAATATGCCATCATCATCATGCAGTCGTCGCAATGCTGTCATTTTACTTTCGTCATCACTTCAGTAATGTCATCCCATTGTTGCCATACAGCCTTCATAGATCCATTGACATCACTCCTTCTTTGTCATTCCACCGTAATGAAGCTGTCGACATTAAATTGTGATTAAGCGTCATTGTCATGTCATCAACCTCATTTCACTGTTGTCGGACAGTTGCTATTATGCATTCACTGTCACACCAACATTGTCACACACCATCATCATCCCATTATCATCATGTTGTCATTGTCAGACTGTCGTCGTTATGCCATCATCATTTAAGAAGCATCATCCCATTGTCCAAAAGCTGTCGTCATCATACCACCTTTGTCGTTCCATCGACGTTATTCCTTCTTCATCATTGCGTCAGCATCATGACGCCATGCTCATAGGCGGACTTGGCAAGTGAGTGTCATAGCAAAGTGGCACAATATAGGAGTACTGTATAGACTCGTGTTAGGGACGCACCTGTTTAAGGGCCACATCCCTAACTTGGCAGCCTGAAATTTCGAAAAAGAAATGACATCTAAGAAACCATTTCATTCAGTGCCCCGATGGGGTGAGCGCGCATCGCCGAATTATCGCGTGCTGTGCAGTTCTGTGTACCCCTACTAGATGGCGAGAGCTGCATGTTGACCTCTGAAGCAATCGTGTATTCGGAAATCTGGAGTGTGCAGTAGTCACCGGTTGCACTGACACCATTTTGACCAAGATTTTTAGTCCCATGTAAGAAAGAGAGAGATAGAGAAACAACTTTATTTGCCACTGCTGGGTTGGAAGTTAGGGCAGGTAGGCCTACTGTGGCTCCCAGGTGGGGGCGACGTCTTGGGCCCACGAGTCGAGTGCCAGTTGTGTTTTCTTGTCTGTTCTTGTCAACAGCTGGTTCCAACCCTCCTCGGAGGGAGCTGGCAGTAATGATTGTGGGGGAGGGTTACCCTCGTATCCCCAGAGAATGTGTGCCCAAGTGGCGAACACTCCATGGGTGGTTGCCCTTAGTACAGGCAAGGTCGTAAATCCCTGCCAGTGATTAAATAAAGCCTAGAATGACTGAGAATGGAATTGGTCTGCAGTCTGTGAAGCATGGTGGCTGTGCCTCATAATCAGGAAGTGGTTTTGGCACGTTAAATCCCATAATTTAATTTAAGCATGGTGGCTTGCACTCGGTCAAGGTTGGAGTGGGGAGGCGGGTACACGCATCTCGTCTCCTTGTAGAAGTTAGTAATTTCAGCATAGGATTTTGGGGCCTCTGCGAGAGCATCCGGGTTCGAGGGGCTGGCCTCCTGGTTAGTTAGGCCTTGGGCTAAATGGTCAACCCCTTCGTTCCCAGAGTTCCCCGCGTGAGCAAGTACCCACACTAAGCTTACAGTTCTGTCGAGAGCGCAACCGCAGAGGATGTGGGCGGCGGGGAGACAAAGCGAGTTTTTCGAGAAATTTTGGATGGCTTGTTTAGAGTCACTGAGAATCGTGCGTGTGCGGGGATCTGCGATGGCTAGCGCGATCGCGACCTCTTCAGCAGTGGTGGAGGAGTGCGCGCGCACTGTAGCGGCACTGATGAGAGTGGTGGTTGGCGTCGCTACGCAGACTACGTACGTGTTAGAGCCGTATTTCGCCACGTCCACGTACATGGCATGTTCGTCGGCGGAGTAGGTGACGTCTAAGGCTTGTACCTTCAGTTGGCAGCCAGGTAGCATATTCTTGGCCATGGGTTTGATGGCCAGCCAACTGCAGACTCCAGTTGAGAGGAGGGCAGTGGGGCCGCACCTCATTAAAATAGTGAAAAGTAAGTGCGGCCCTTACACGACTCTATACAGCATGCCACATACAGCCAAAGCAACGGAATTCTCAGAATGACTACTACCAATGTTAACTAAATTTGAGTTCAGAAATACAGTGTGTCGTGACATTGCTTGAATGCAATCACATGGCTGTCGACATCACCGTAAGATGAGTTCTGCTGTAATGTTTTACAGCGAAAGCTGTATATGACTATTTTTCCGCAGTTTTATCGGTGTCCGACAACAGAAATTGGCTTAGCGATTTATAACGAACGCATATGGGTCCAGTGCAGTGGCGCAGATGTCAAAATGCGGAACAGATTAGAACGCACGGTGCGAACAATAGCGTGACGTCAAGGCTATCACAGTATATATTGCAGTATAAAAGCAGAAGATATTGGCGCTAAAAGCAACTGCGTTATTGATGGGGCAGACACGTATAGTTCGTACACCCGAAGAACAACATGCGTACAAGGTGCGCTGGAGGGAACAGCAACGAGAATGTAAACGGCGCCAGCATGAAACGACCACCGACGAAGAATGTTCCCACGATGCTGAACGAAAACGACAATCGCGAGCCCGGGCACTTCCGAACAAGCAACGACACCAGACTCGTAATGCAGAAAAATGACAACCATTCCACTCTGTGAAGATGGGATGGAAGCGAAAGCTGACGACAGTCAAAGCTATCAATCGAAAAGCAAAGTGCTTTCACCGCGTTCCATCTTCACAGAGTGGAATGGTTGTCATTTTTTTATGCTGCTTAATTGTATAATTACTTAATTAAGTAACTTCGCAAGTATCAAGTTTGGGGCATAACTTCAAATAAGAAAGTTGCAGGGCATTCTGCGAAACATCTAATTCCTCATTTTCTAACTTCCTACTTGTTGCGTGGTTATTTTTCGTGTGTCCTAAAGAAAGCCCACGAAATATGAAAAAAAAAAGTGCATGGAACATGTTTTCTTGTGCACCGCAATTGCAGTGTTGTCTAAGATGCCCTGTATGAACAAACAGTGCATTTAGCTCGGTGTGTTGCCACTTCAAAAATGACAGGGCAGCTATACAGGCACTGGCCACCCGATTTACTTCAGCAGTGTGTTTGCCTTGCGGCGTTTGACTGAATTTCACTTTGGATTTGGCTAAATTGGTTATAAATGAGTAGTAGATAGTACTATCAAGGCAATTTTGGCAACACCGCAGGACTGGTAATTGACAAATTTTATTATTAACAGCCTAATACCTAAGCAGATGACATGGGCACGTGTTGGTTAGCAGATATACCGCAGACCCCACGGCATGGCCTCCCCAGAGCCATGCAATAGTCACTGCTTAATATCGGAGGTCACCCCAGGCTGTTTCTCAACTTCACAGGTTCTGCATCATTTCTGGAGAATGGTAATGAAGGCACTGTTTAAAACAATAGCTTTCTTTAGCTACTTTACCCGGTAATGAAGGCATCTCTATAACAATAACTTTCTTTAGCCATTTCTCCGACTTCAGATGAACGTCGGCTAATCTCGCACAATAAAAGCTGGCAGGAGAGTGAACTTGGGCTACTTGGTATATATATGCTGGCTGCTGCCTTGCCAAGCAGACAGCATGGGCCACTGGGTAGATGCCCGAATGGATAATTTGCTGCTGGCTGCTGTCCGGCTTAGCAGACAACTTGGGTCATAGGGCACCATATTTACTCGAATCTAATGCAGACCTCTTTTTCCGAAAAAAATTGGTTCAAAAATTGCCTGCACGTTAGGACCTGAGGCAAAACCAAAACTGTGTTTTGGTTTGTAGGCCGTTTTGGTTTGCAAAACCAAATCAGCCTACCATCAAAGCCATCAGATGCAGTATCACTGCCATCACAAAATGGCCACAGAGCACTGTTTTTGTACTAGAGCTTCTCTCATATTTGCAAAAGGCCCGTGCACATGTGTGAGTTGCGAAAGACACATCTGGAGACTTTTGCGAGGTCTGAGAAATTTTCGCTCAGGACGCTCGCTTCTGTTATGCGTTCGCCTAAGTATAAGGAGGACAGCGCACTTTGCTCCTGTGTAAGCAGCACTTAAACTTCTGTCCAAATGGGATCACAACAGCCGATGCCAATACAGAGTCCGTAATGGCAAAGCAGCAGTTATTTGTTGTTCGTGCTTGACATATGTGACTGTGGCACACATAGGATAAGGAATGTTGCTTCGCAGTGCGTCTTTGGTGCGCTGCCAGTGCCACAGCCACCAGCGACAGAAGGAATTCGTGCCACATGGGCATGCTATGTGTATGCACCACCAAGCCATGAACAAAAACTTAGGTAAACTGCAAATGATTACTTTACTATAAAAGGAATTCACACTAACAATGTACAGTAAAAGCTCATTAACTTGAATTCCGCGGGGATGCTATGAAAATTCAAATTAATGAAAGTCAGAGAAAAAAATCGCTCGGTTAAGGCGCGTACATAGTCTTACGTGGCGTGAGCACGCGCGCACACGCTATGTCACGTTGGCGTGAACAACGTCTGTACTTCGAAGCACTGGCGCAGCCAACGTAACCGGAAGCGGCCAGTGCGCCCGACGTCGAGATGGCTCTTGCTCCATCTGCGCGTTCGTCGCGCTGACTGGGGTGGAGAAAAAAACAAATGTCCCAGACTCGCGCGAAAAGCGAAGCATCGATTGCGATAGAATAGTAGATAGCTATACAAAGTAAGGATAATCGCTTTATCGGCTGTACAAACTTGTAAGCACTCGCTTACTAAATAAATTAACAAGCACTGTGTCACGCGCGCAGAGGTAAGCATGAACGCATCTCGCTCGATGACCGCGGAAACTCGCTGAAAAACGCTGGAGTGAGGACACGCAGCAGTAGCAGCGAGCTAATTGACATTCGTACAGCTCTCGCTTCAACGCGAACGAAATGTAGAAAGCACATCGCATATGAAGCTACTGGCACTAAGCGCACTCTGCAAGCATCACAGATTGCTTTGAAGATGAGGCCCACGCAGGCGCGCACTTTGGCCACGTGGCAGATCACTTTCAAGATGTGGCGCCCGCATGGCCGCGCCGTAAGCAGCAGCCGCCGAAGATTGTCCTCCCGTCCCTCCCTCGCCTCACCCCCCTGCCTCGCATGCGACAAGAGAGGGCACGCTCCGTCCCACCTTCCCCTCTCGCGCACGCGAGATTGAGCCGCGTTCGCCAGCTCACCCTCGCACGCTCGTACACAAAGAAGACGGCGCGCGGCGACGGTGTTATCGTCCTTGCCGCTGATCGAAAAAGCAAAGCTGCGTGACCTGCGCGACGAAGCCAGCATGCTCTCGCGCACTAGCACTCTCCCCATCCATGATAATGTGGAGTTCGAATTATCGGTGGCAGTGCAGATTTCAGTGTGAATAAACGGGATGTGTTACATATTGCTTTCAATACATTGTTGGACGGACCGCGGCGACTACTTCAAATTATCCGAAATTTCGAATTAACGAGTATTGAATTAACGAGCTTTTACTGTATCATTATTCAATGGTCAGCAGCCACTAAAGTGGCATCTACCTAAGCCCCTCACTGCACTTCGTGCCAGATCACTTCGCTCCCCTTGGAAGGAATGCTCAGTGTCTGGCCTGATGGGAAAACAGAGGTAAAATACAACTACAGCAGAAACAAAAGGGAAAAATTATATAGTAATGCAGATTAAAAAAAGCCCATCCAAGACGTGACTCGAACTATAGACATCCCGGTCATGAACGCAGTGCTTTCCTGCAGTGCCACGAATTACTAACGGAGAGAAGGCTCATTGTGGAGTATTTATTTGCTGTCGCCTAGTACAGCTCGCATTGAGAAAGTTTGCCTTCCTCCGTGGTACAGCAGTACCTAGAAGAAAGATTCCGTGAAGCGAAAGTCCCTAGATATCCATCCCAACTCACATATGTGCAAGACGTTCACACCAATATGAAAAGGAAGGTCTCCAGTGTTCGTGAAGGTTGCTGTTGTTTCATTTTGTGCTCTTTGCTAGAGTGGTATTTTTGGTCAAAAGATTTCAGGAATACAATCACTCTCGTGAGATTTTGCATGACTCGGCCCCAGATGCCCCAGCGTTTCTGGTGCCATGCCAAGATTGCTATCAGTGCACAGCGCAAGGAACTCTGTCAGACGCGTGCTTTGACAAGTCCAATGCAGAGACTTGCGAAAGTAATAGTAGCATCTCTAAAAGTGACCGCTCAAGAATACCTCCCCAGCTTGCTTGGTGTGTGTGGACATCAAAGTGCAAATGACGACGCAGCGCTTTCATTATGAAAGTTTATTTTAAAAATATTCTTGCATGCTAAGGTAAATACTGCATGTCTCATATTTTTTTAATCACAAATGTGGCAGTTATGTTTTACTTTTATGAATCAGCAGCATGTTAGATTCAGGTAAATATGGTATGTGCCACTCAGTACGTGCCATTGGGTATGTGCCAGAACAGACAACTTTGGCATCGTGTATGTCGGCACTTCCTATGCTGCGATTCATTCCAAGAGATGATGCAGCAGCACAGCAGACAACCGAGCGAGCCAGAGCGAGTGTCAAAACATCACATCATAATGTCCTGCTCCCACCCGACTACTTTCTGCATCATGACATCACGACAAAGTGAAAAACAAGAACAAAACTGGCTGTAGGAAAGCTATTATATTAATTATTTAGGGTGCTCTGAGGCTTGCCAGTATCTTTTCTAGGGTTTGGAGGTCTGTGACCATTATCTAATGCAAGAAATGAAGAGTCGAACATATCATGTTAATACGCCTTCAAGAAGTGTTTTTAAACCGAGTGCTTTACTAACCACGCCGAACCAAGTTTTGCCATCACCAGCAATTTGACCTTAATTTGACCACAGCTGCGCCGTAGCCTTGGCAACACATCATGTGACTTGCCGCACAAAGCTCGGTGGTGGCAGCTTGGCGCATGCTCTCTTCACAGCTGGGTCGCCGCCTGACCACACCATGCGTCTGGCTAAGAGGAGTGCCGCACTTGCATAGTCAGTGCAAGCTTGGCCATGGATGAGAGCGAGGCCAGGCCGTCTTCTCTAACATTGCGCGGGAGCGGGAGGCTTTGAGTCCTTGTCTGACCACCCCACAGATACTGCCCGGCGAGCTGCTTCATTCGAGAGGGTTCGGAATGCAACAGGTGCCACACCGTCGAGATCAATATAGCGACCGCGTTTGTGCCCCGTCTGTTTGCGCTTCAATGCTGCGCATGTTTCCAGCGTCTCTTTGCATGTCTAGCACTTGTGCTTTCCCTGTGGCACAACAGCTGTCGCAGCGTCGAACGATGTGTGTTCTACCTAAGCCTAATCACAGTCACGTCTAGCCACTGACCTAGGCACAGCCATCGTACCTGGCTTAACGATGATTGTATATCTGAGTACAATAATTACAGCTAAGTCAAAGGTTAACCAAGTGAAACCAACACTTGACCAGGCAAACAAACCAAGCTTTCGCTTTGCATATCCAGGGTTAGCTTAGCTAAGCCACTGCCAATATTTTTGTACTTATAAGCCATGTAAACTCTGTAAATGATTGCTAAGTGACCAGCCAGTCTTACCATTACCTTTAGCAGCAGGGGCAGTCTTGTTTATGCGGCACTTCATGACCACAGTCCTAAAGGAGATGTCTGTTTCCTTGTGCTTCGAAGAGAAGTGGTTCACCAAGGAAGGTTTGTTGAGACAGCTGTAGGAACACTGGCTGCAGAACAACTCGGACACCACTGTGTGCTGTGGCGACTCAACCTTGGAAGTCCCTGAAGCATCTGCAAGAGCAAAGTCCACACACTGACGCATGTCACAATTTCAGTTCGACATCCATTTGAGCAATCCACATAGCCCGGCCCCAGCCCCAGCCCAAGCTTCAGAAAAGGCTCAAATGTCTTCCTGTCACATTTCAGACTGTATTCACTGCAAGCTGCTGCTGTCGCCACGAAGCTGACAAGTATCTGATAGTTGCTGCAGCTACCCTGCTGCTTATTAAAATTCCAGGAACGTCACCTGTTGGCAACACCTACTCAAAGACAAAACACAGCGACACTGTCACCATTTGAGTGATCCACATAGCCCAGCCCCAGCCCAAACCGCAGGAAAGGCTCAAACGTCTATCAGATTTCAGATATGTAATGCTCATTTTTATATTGTTACCGCAGCTGAAAAGGGCCCTTGCAGATCGCTTATCTGGTATTCACTATGCCGCCAAATACAGAACTTGAAAAAGAGATTAAGTCCCTAAAGACGCCACCTCAAGAGCTAGCAGACGAGCTTCGAAGAGCACTTGCTTTCAGTGAGAAAAAAGCATTATCTCATAAAAAGGAAATTCTGGAAACTTAAAGCAGTCTAACATTTTTGAGCAATGAGTATGACAGCATTAAAGCTGAACAAAATGCTATACTTGCTGAGAGCAATGTTCTGAATAAAGAAAATGAGGAATTGAAAAAATTGAATGCCGTCCTCACAAAAGAAATCACTCAATTAGAACAATATTCGCGCATGAACGATGTTGAGATATGCTGCACACCAAACACTACAGACGAAAACCTTGTGCAACTAGTAGTTGACGTAGGCACAAAAATAAATGCCCTATAGCCCCTTCAGACACTGATACCGTTCACAGAGTGCCCACTACTAATAACGTGAGAGCAAATAACATAATTGTTCAATTTGTCTCAAGAGACAAAAAGAACGATTTCCAGGGAAGAGCCAAAAAAGCTCGGTTGACTGCGAAAGATCTTGGCGAAACCAAAGATGAGCCAAGTATTTTTTTAACAACCACTTAAGTCCGCGAAGCAAAGCACTCTTCTGTGAAGCATTGAAACTGAAGAAAAGCAAACAATGACAGTTCCTGTGGATGGAACAATGTGTCACAAAAGCCAGAAAAACCATGACCAGTGCTGTCCACAAGATAAGACCACCAGATGAGTCGCATGTCAACACATAAGGTTAAGCTTCAACAACAGACGGAAGGAGAAAGAAAGATGGCGTTCGAACTCCTTGAACCACGAACATTTAGTAATCAGTCACCTATATCATCTGATTCATCATTACTCCATCTGAACATAAGGAGCCTCCAGAAACATTACGACGCATTTGTGGACCTTTGTGCAACACTACACCACACACGTTTTACTCCATTGCTTTATCAGAAGCTTGGTTACCTGAAAACATGTGTCAAACATATCCACTCCCTGGATATTACCTGGAGCTCGTTTGTAGGCAAAGCTATCAAGTACTACAAGTAACGAAACTGTACATGGAGGTGTAGCTCTTTATGTAAGAAACAACGTAGTATACAGAGTTTTTAAATCTAGATGGTGCAAAGTACTCATTATCAAAATACCACCACATAGCAAAAATTATTCCAGTATTTAAAAAGGGTGACCGCTCCTACATTTCTAATTATCGCCCTATTGCTATACTTCCTTTCTGTAGCAAGGTTATCGAAACGCACTTAAGGGGGGATGAGGGTCTTGAAAACTTTTTTTTTATTTCTTAACATATCTTTCTGAAAATTGGCATGCAGATATATCTTTGAATGCTGACCCCAAATATATATTCAGATTTCATATATCTCATCTAGAAATGAAGATATTGCAAAATAATTTATCCCACAGAGGTCTTTTCTTACGGGCCATTATGATAATTTCTTAATTAAAAAAACTAGTTTTAAAGAATAGCTGTCATTTTCAAGGGCCCACTGCACATCCTAAAGCTAAAGAAATTTTTAAAAAGTCGTCATATAGGTCATGAATGAATAACAAAGTAGGAAGAAAAAAACAATGTGGGAGTAATTAGCTTACATCTGACTTAATTGCTAGTCTATTGGGTTTAATGAAAAATGGAAAGCTTTAGGATGTAGCTGAGGTCTTACTGAAAAAAATGATACCTAATTCAATAAAATCAGTTGATGCAAACATTATGAAAAGTTCTGTAAGGCAAAGGCATTTGATCGAAAAAGCAAAGCTGAGAAAATTGCATTCAAAGTTTTGCTGACTCTACCACTTTTGTTTACCTATCACATGGAAAAATTTAATGCTTTAGCATGCAGCCCAGTCATTACTGAACACAATAACACCAAACTCACAGAAATCTGTTCATGTAAAGATTGTGAAAACTTCTGTATTGCATTGGCACTTGACAAAAAAAAGCTCAGAAAGTCACTTGCTATTTTCTTTGAATCTGCCACACATTCACAAAAGTCCTGGGCAGTAGTGCTGGGTTCTGTCAGGCATGTGCTTCTTGGCCATCCTCTTCTTCATCTTTTCAGCATTGGTGTGACTTTTATTAGACCTGCAGAGCCTCTGTTTATCTTTTTCAAGGCTCCTACGAATGAGGTAGCTCCCAGGACTGTAACCAAGCTGTGCTGCAACAGCTCTGCTGGTTCTCTCACTGCTCTCTCTCACTGCACTTTGCGAGTTGGAGAGTGGCCATCCCACACTTGCTGCAGCTTGAGGACGCAAACAGCTTCTTTAGCACAGAGAGATCAACGATGATGTACTCTGTGCCGCGATCGTCGTCTTCACTTCCAGTGCCGACGTTCATTAGCTCGAACTTGCGGAAAGTCGCGGAATTCTTTGCCAATGAAGTTTTAATGTTGTCTGCGTATTTTTTCGCGCCCCGCGCACTTCGCCTCCGTGAAAAACACCATGTCGAAGCGTTGAGCACGCGAGCTCGGTTCAGCCGCGTCCGTCGGCACCGAAGCGGCGTGCGGAAACGCCGAAGTCGACGTTAGGCTTCGGTCAGCCGGCTCGGCCGCTTCCGACGACACGGAATCCGAAGCAACTTGCAGCGTCTCAAAAGTTGGTATTTTCGACGGGCTTAGTCCAGGCGCATCCACCGGCACTGCAGAGACTTGCGGTAACACCGAAGTTGACACCGATCGGCACTGTCCAGCCGCGTCCACCGGCGAAGCTAGCGTCGATGGGGTTTGTTCAGCCGCGTCCTCCGGCGAAGCTGTTGTTGGCGAGCTCAGTCCGGCCGCATCCACCAAGGGCACAGCAGCTTGCGGCATCACCGAAGCTGTAGTTGTCGACGATGTAGCGCTCATCTTATTGCATGCGCGTGTCTTTTTGCTGACTGCTTTTCGCGTGCTTGCTTTCAAGCGCGCGTCTCGCGCCATCGTGACACGCGGAACAAAGACACCAGGCACGCAAAAGCAAGAAATTTGTGGTTAAAAGAAGCGACTCAATAGCCAAAATATCTACAAGAACGATAAAGAGAAAGGCAGAACGAAAAATACTAGGAAAGAAAGAGGAGCGCGAAAAATGACGTGCGTGCAGGCGAGAGCAGACGACGCGAAGGAGTCGAACAACGCGGCCGCCGAAGCATGCGTCACGGCCAATCAGAGGGCTGCCCTCGAGGAGGCGCCCGTTTCACCCAATCAGCGGCTGTCTCGCGACGATTTCCCGCTTGAGAACGGGTGCCGATCGCTCCGCTGCACGAGAGTCTACAGCGTGCCGAGGGGCGCCAGAATGGAGAGCGGGAAACCAGCTTTCAAACGAGACCAAGATGGCGCCGATCGGTTCGCGTCGCGCGGAGCTACGGCAGCTTGAAAATGAGGCAAACATTCGCGCTTGGCGTTCAATTTCCGCTCACCGACGTTTCTAAATTGCCGTTTTTTTTATACTTCGAGTAGGAATTGAGCCATAATATTTTGTAGAGACATAGTTGGGACATTAAAGACTTCAAAAACGCAATTTTTGAAAATTGCCATTTTTGACCATTTTTCGCGATTTCAAGACCCGCGTCCCCCCTTAACCAAATACAGTCGACTCCCGTTAATACGAAGATCACGTGGACCGCAAAAAGCTTCGAATTAAACGAACTTCCAATAAAGCACAAAACACAAAAAACAGCACTTTATTTGTGGCGAAATAGAGTATTTTCTCTAAGAAAAATAGTCGGTCATCTTGCTTTGCTTCTTCTTGCCGAATCGCGCTGCTGAAAGCAAGTTCTGCAGGCTGTAGATGTGGCAGAACGTTTCTTCCGCGTTACCTTCAGCGGCAAAGAAGCGCTCCGCGAGAGCAAGGCCCGCAGCTACATCGGCAGCCTTAGGTTGCGGCTCGCCTTCAACGTCATCGTCGCTTTCCTGGGTCGCTTCCTGGGGCCGAATAATCTCTACAATTTCGCTATCCGTCAGCGCACTGCACGTTTCGACCGCCTTGTCTACGGCGACGTAATCTTCAAAATTGACGTCCCCGAGAGCATCACCAAAATCAGTGCCGTCAAGCTCACTTGTTGACGCTTCCTCCGCTGAAATTTCAGAGGCATCCTCCGAAGAAGCTGCCGCAAAACCGCAAGCGCTGAAGCAGTTTGCGATTATTTCTTGCTTCACACGATCCCATGCTTGCGCCAACATGTGGATGGCACTAAGCAGGCTCACCTCGTACTTTGTGGAGCTATCCATACACAAAATCATGCGCTCGAGGAGGTGCCGCCTGTAGAGGACTTTAACATTCTTGATAATGCCTTGGTCCATTGGCTGCAAAACAGCCGTTGTGTTTGCAGGCAAAAATGTGAGGCGTATTGCACTCAAGGCTGGCACATTCACGTGAGCACTGCAGTGATCGACAAGGAACAACACCTTGCGGTCCGAAGCAGCAAACTTGCGGTCCAATTTGCTTATCCAGCTCTTGAAGATTTCGGCCGTCATCCACGCTTTTTTGTTCGCCTCATAGTCAACAGGCAGCGTCTTCACGCCTTTAAAACATCTCGGCTTCGCGGCTTTCGCGATCACAAGTAACCGACATCTTTCCGTGCCAGTCATGTTTGCCGCGATCAGCACCGACACTCTCTCCTTGCTGCGTTTGCCCCCAGCACAGTCGTCGTCCTTGAATGTCAGGGTCTTCTCTGGTAGAAGCCAATAGAAGAGTGCAGTCTCATCTGCATTGAAAATGTCTTCCGGTCTGTATTCGGCGAGATATTCACGCAGCTTTCCGTCCTTCCACGTGGCACATGTTTCCTGGTTAACGGATGCCTTTTCACCACACACGCTCTTGAAAACCAGGTCATGGCAATCTTTAAAGCGCGTCAGCCATCCATCTGACGAAACGAAGTCATCGATCCCCAACATTGCTGCAAGCGTTCGGGCTTTCATCGCAACGATGTCTCCGCTGAGAGGAAGTTTGTTGCTCCTGGCCTCCCTAATCCAAACCAGCAGAGCCTTCTCCAACTCTGGGTAAGCGCCGGTGTGCATTCGCTTCCGAGAAGTCTTGAACTTGTCGTTCTCAAATGCATCCATTATTGTGCGCTTGTTCTTGATGTAGTTTGAGAGCGAGTTCGGCTTGATCCCGTACTTCCGCGCTATGTCTTGTTTGTCGGCACCTCCCTTCTCAACTTCCTTCAAAACCTCAACTTTCGTTGCCAGGTCGAGCGTGCGATAAGAGCCACGGTTTGCCATGGTTATAAACTGCGCGACTAGGTACCCCGTGGAACAACCTAGCCTACGAGCTTCCCGCACAAAGGCGCTCGACCAACAAACGCCTCGACATACGCTGCGCATGCTGCAAGACTAATCTCGCACAATCTCGCCACTGCCAGTATGCAGCGCTGCGTGCACCTATGGCACCCGCGTGGCCTCCGCGATCAGCTCCGGCCACGCGCGGCAGCCGCGCGTGGCCTCCAGTGGAAGCCGCTTCGCCTCCCGCCGGAGTTGATCGCGGAGGCCACGGCAGCCGTAGCAATGAATAATCGCGCCGCTCCAAGAAGGATGGGGTTGCGGGCGGCTGCGGTGGCGGTGACACCAACGCGGAGCATGGAACTGTTGCAACACTTCAAAAATTGCACATTCTACCAAAGAATGACGGTCACCTCGAGGATCCCGGCTGAAAATTAACTTCCAATTAAACAATATTACTGGATGAGGACTTCGAATTATCGAGCGATTTCTTCTATAGGATTACATGCAAAACTGACGGGACCAGCACTTCACTTCTAATTAACCGAAAATTCCAATTAAGCAGCTTCGAATTATCGGGAGTCGACTGTACTTCTCAAAATTTAACATCCTTTCGCCAAATCAATTTGGCTTCAGGGTAGGATCCTTGAATGACTGTGCTATACTTTCTTTCACGGATAAAATAAAAAGCGCGATAGATGCCGGTTTCTGTGCAGGATCAGCCTTACCGATCTATCCAAAGCATTTGAATCCATTAACCACGCCATCTTACTTGCTAAACAACGGGCAGTAGGCGTCGATGGCCCAGCATTAGCACTTATAAAAAGTTACCTAACAGATAGAAACAAGCTGTGTATTTTATTTCCTCACTTTCTAATTTCAAAATAACCAATAAAGGGGTCCCGCAGGGGTCTACACTTGGTCCACTACTATTTCTGCTTTATATAAATGATTTACCCGAAACTGATGCCTTCCTTTACGCTGACGACACTATTTTACTTGCAACCGATATTTCACTACCTTCTCTGACTACTAAGCTAAACAGTGATCTGAAAAATAATTTAACATGGAGCCAGCTTAACTCGCTAAGAATAAATCGTACCAAAACATCTTTTATGCTTTTTCATTCGAATCATAGGACACCAGAATTCATTCCCACTGTCAACCTAAACTCTCTTGACATCAGTGCAGTTAACGAATGCTCATTTCTTGGAATAATTCTTGACTCAAACTTAAAATTTATGAAGCATATCACCTATTTGAAGTGCAAAATTTCTCCCGGTATTAGAATTTTACATAAATCTACATATTATTTTAGCAAACCAACATTGCTAACCTTGTATTATTATTTTATTCACAGCCATCTCCATTATTGCATTACAGCATGGGGCAACACATATCCAACTCATACCGCACCACTATACAGCATTTGCAGAATCAAGCTATCCGGATATTGTCGTTCAGCTCATTCTACTGCAGTGCTTCTGATATGCTTCACAACCACAGAATACTTTCAGTAAAAGATCTTGTTAATTATAAATTAGCCGTAATGTTACTTAAGGTAACATGTAATCCTCCCCCAGTAAATATATTTTCTGAGGCTACTTTGGTTAACTTGAACAGCATAAGATTTGCAGCTAACAACAATTTCTTATTGCCACTAATACATACTAATTATGGAAAACTATCTGGATATTTCGCAGCAGTATCTACTTGGAACAGCCTCCCACTAGATGTCAAGCGCTCTTTGTCTTTAGGTTTCTTAAAAAAAACATTATTCACTTTTCTGCTAAATAGCCAAAATAATCCACATATCTCAACTATTCACTTCACTCTTGCTCATTTCCTTTCTGTTTTTCCTTTTCTTTATTTCTTTTTTCATTTGTAGCCTTTATAAATATTTTTGGTTCGTTATGTTACGAACACGTTAAACTACTGCTTCAATTCTACGACTAGCTGTTGACTTCATATTATTTTGCAGTTTGTACTACATTTACTTTGTATAATTTTACACTTAGTGACGACTGTATTACCGTTCTTTGCTGCGTATTGGCACAAATGCATACATTTTCTGACAGGAGGTCCCATTTCAGCCACATGCTCTGGGACCTCCTTCTGTATACTTGTGTAAGCATGTATATCCACTTATTAAAGAAATAAACTGAAACTAAAACTTAAAAAATAAGCAGCCAGAAGCTTTGTACCTCACAAAAAAAATTCACATTGGTAGGCGTCATCTACAGGTCACTGCAAAACAACAAAAATGAGTTTGTATCTCAATTAGATAAGTGGCTTGATAACAACAGTAACAATACTACTCAGATTATTATATCGGGTGATATCAACATTGACGTTAATCAAACGGACATAACTACAGACTTAATAACAAGCTACGGATTACAACAAGTAATCAGATTAGCAACACGCATTACTAACTCAAGACAGAGCACATTGGATCACATAATCGCAAACATATCGGAGACCAATTTTACAAGTGGAACATTAGCATCTGACATTGCTGATCACCTTCCTATTTTTGCGACTATCACATCCAATAGCCACTTATGTACTCAGCAAAAGCATATAACATACAAATATGACATCATTTTTGATGCCCTTATGAAAGAAAATTGGCCCTCTGTATATTCGGTAGGCACAATTGACAACAAATATGAACAATTCATGAAAATATTTAACAGATGTAAAATACTAGGTGAGTGTGTTTCAACGGCATCCAGGAGAAGCCCAAAGCGAGAACCGTGGCTAAGAGCCGGTATTCTGAAGTCAATACATCACAAAGGCAACGTATAGGAAACTAAAGCAAAAACCATACGTCACTTTAAAAAACAAGTATAGAACATACAAGAAAAAGCTTGAAAGTCTAATCACGGTTGCTAAGCGAAATTATTTTCACGCTAAAATTAAACAAGCACATGGTGTCTAAAAAGCTACATGGAAAGTGATAAATACCGCCCTAGACACGTGCAACACAAACAGTATATGTGGAATCCTTGTAAATGACATAATAGTAAGTGATCCTTCTATTCTTGCTGAAAGCTCCAGCAGTTACTTCACTACAATGACCAATAATTTAATTGTAGATAACTCACATACATCACGATCAGACAGTCACAATAACTAACCCTTCTAGTTCTCTCTTAAGCCTATTGACCTTCATGAAGTCAACAACATACTTCTCTTTTTAAGAAATGCTTCATCAAACAGTCTAGACTTGGTACCTGTATCACTGCTAAAACACTGTTTGATTATTATACGTGAACCCCTATCACATATGATCAACAAAATGTTCGTTTCAGGGTCGTTCCCGACACTACTAAAAATTTCCAAAGTTGTGCAAATGTTTAAGAAAGGGGATAAGATGAATATGTCCAATTACTGACCAATATCCGTATTGTCCCCGTTTTCTAAGGTTTTTGAAAAAGTAGTGCTAGCCTGTCTAGATAAGTTTTTCACAGCGCACAATGTTTGTGCCAAAGAGTAATGCAGATATATAAAAAGAAAGTCGACTGAGACAACATTAATTAGCATTGTGGAAATAACTAAAATAAACTTGGAAAGAAAATGATCAACCATGGGTATGTATCTCCATGGACCTAAACAAGCCTTTTAACCTTGCGAACCACAACATATTACTCAAAAAACTTGGAAAATATGGTATTTGTGGACCACTCTTCAGCCTAATTAGCACATATTTGAAAAACCGGCAGTAGTACATAGTGGTTCATATTTGTATGTTGTCATCCCAAATTATAACTAACAGTGGAATTCCCCAGGGATCCATATTAGGCACTTTTCCAGCATACATCAACAATTTACTAGACTATCTCTCAGAAGACTGCATTGTATACACAGACAATGCCAATATTTTCTTGACCACTGGTACGGAAACATATATACAGAAAAGGTAATGATGTCCAGCTAAAACTAACTGCCTTAAATATGTCTTCTGGCAAACACAAAGAAAAGTAACTATATAGTTTTCGCTGCAAAAAACACCTGACTAATGAACACTATATAATTAAACTTCAACAACTCTCCTTTACAAAGGGTTGCCAAGCCAAAATTTTTAGGCATCTACCTCGACAGTCAACTAAAGTGGCATAAACATATCCATGAAACTACACTAACCATCTATAAAAAAATTCCAATACTGTATAAACTATGTTACATTTTTCCTTTGACCACACTCTGTACTCTTTGTCAGTTTTATACACTCCCATATTACGTATGCTCTTACAATATACGGACTTGCGTACCCCACTGCTTTATTGCCAATTATTGCAGCACAAAATGCAGCGCTTCGGGCTATTTCTCTTCCTAAAAAGATCGAATTCAATCACATTCGCATACCCATTACTTAATATACTACCCATGACACGTTGCATTGATTACCCCATTCTTGTTTTGCTCCACAAGATCATGCAAAAAATTATACTATATCCTTCTGGAAAAATTATAGAAATACCACCTACCCATTATAATCAGTCACCTCAAAAACTCTAACCATTCCAAAATCTTGCACTAACTATAGATCATTTACATTCTCGCATACTGCATCGCAGCTCTAGAATAAATTACCAACAGATCTAAGAGCACAACAGCCATTTATCAGCTACAAAACTAACCTTCACTTTTTTGCTCGCATCACTTGCTGAATGAGTATGTACCATATTTGTACTGTCTCACATATAGCTCTTTTCTCACGAGCTCTAGTACTTATATAACAGTATATAACCTAGGGGGCCCTTCAAAACTTCTATGAGAGTTATAGGGCCCCACCTTTACACCATACCCAACATGCTAATCTTCATTTGATCAAATAAAAGAACTTGAATTTAACCCTCTCCATATAGAAGATGACCTCAGCTTGTCAAGCACATACTTGCAAAAAGACGGATGACAAGTCCTACTCATCCAGAGCTATCTTATTTTTCATGCTGCCCTCAGGACAATTTCAGCTTGTCATTAGCTCAGGGCCCGTTGTGAACAGTACCAGACGGTGCAAAGATCCTGTTAGTGGTGAAATGCACCAGTGTGTAGCGAAGCCCACCTTCATAACGGCATAAAATGTTTTTCTAATAAACGTCTTTCTGACACTAACTTTTCGCTTGGTTTTGCTTTATATGATCAATATAATTTTTTTCACAAGGAAGAAAAGGTTCCAACTCTTTTGCAAGCTTTCTTTCATTTTTTTGCCATCCTTTAAGGGTTAAAGTGAACCTTGCTCCTTACAACCATATTACTTATTTTCCATTACGAATTGATGCAGCTTGCAGCTCTCATACATATTGATGTGCTGAATTTAACCCTTTGAAGGTTTTTGCCATATATTTGCCATATATGTACGGCGGTGGTTTTCTGTCCCACAAGGTCTTTGCCGTACGGGTGCAGTTTCGACCCACCGTCTGAAATTTCACGCCATAATGACGATGCGTGCTCACTGGGAAGTGCTGCCACCTCTTAGGACTTACAAGAAGTGTTTGAAATTTGTGCTACCTCCTTGCGGAGATAAACAGAACTGATTTGTAGCTTCAGCGCATCGCACAGACTGCAACAACACCCCTTTTGCGGTTCTGGTTTCGCCGTGTGATCGCAATGGAGGCCCGCGAAACGTGATTTTTCTCTTTGTCGGCACTCCCTTGGACGGGCGGCAGACGTTGATTTCTACGTTTATTGGCACTGCTCTTAGCTTGTTTATCACCGCCGCTCGCGAGGTATTCTCGCTCTCTGCAGCAACGCGCTTACGCGAGAGGGTGCCTCAGACCTCTGCCCAAGGCAGCCGCACGCAGAGATGTCATGTGTGTGCCAACACAACTCGTCGCTCCAAGAGGAGAACAGACACGCGTTTTAGGTGTGCAGACTGCGATAAGGCGCGGTGCGTAGACCCGTGTTTCAAGGAGTACCACACTCTGAAATACTATTGAACATTTTGCAGTTCTGAGTGATGCCGACACCAAAATACTGTTCCTAAATTTTTTTTTTTACTATTTATTCCAGACTTTATACATATTGTACGTTCAAGATCCACAATAAAGTAATTTGACCACCTGGGAAAGTTTTGTTCAAAATAATTCAACCCTCAAAGGATTAAATATGGGTTCACTTTTATTTTACACTATGCTGTTCTTAAGCAGGATCCCCACAGTACCTATCTTCATATCAAGTAAACACACTGGAGTGCAATGCCTTTAAAGGAACTTATTCCTGAAGAAATTTTTCAAATATTAACAGCGACAGCACAATGTTTACTTTCCCCATTCCCCCTCAACTTACCGATTCCTCTTAAATGGAGCAGCGTGAATAGACGTGCCCCACTTACCGCACCTTTCTTTTTTTTCTTCTTCATTTTGCATATGCTTAAGGTAATCTTTCTGGATAGGCATCTGAAAAAGATGCCTGAGGACAACAACAGAGCAGTGACAGAGTGGACGAGTGCCTTAATGACCGCCGCTTCAGTTTCCTAGATCTGGGAAGAGTGTGCATGAATGTGCAAGCTTCTGTTCACAAGTAATTCATGGTCATGAACAATTGCCCAATGGCCGGTGCCTATGGATATTACGCTAGCTGTAACGTCATTGCCAATGTATGGAAAAGCAGGGGCCTGAAAAGCCATGGGACAAAGCAAGCAAGCTATCGTGAAAGAATGTGGACGGGCTTCCTGCTGCATGTGACAAAGTAATATTTAGCCTACATGTTCATGGCAGCACTGTCTACAGATTGGTAGGGTTTTCTTGCTACATACAAGAAGAGTTTCAGTGTCCACCTAAAAAGAATGCACAAATAAACAAGTTATAACACCAGTGCCCACATATATGGAATCATTCAAAACTTGGCCTCAGCACCTATATGTGTGGTCTTCTGAAGTATGTTTACAGTCACGGAGACAAGATTGTGGACTGCACAACCAGTAATCCGCCTCTTTCATGGCGCAACGGCGCATGCGCCCTGCCCTAGCGGATTAGTCACAAAACATTTTGGAAGGGTCGTGCACGTGGCCGCGCGCTGGGAAGTCCCCCGAATAAAAAAAGCGCTCGGATGCGCGTTGCTGCAAACACTTCTGCCGTGTACCGCGTTGAAACTCTACTGGCAGCTCGACGTCGGCACGGTGCCGAGAACGTGCGTAGCATAAGACTGCAACTCCACTTTAAAAGAGAAGGCGGCCAGGGCATCGTCCGAGTTGTCCGGACTGCACCATTACCGCCTTTCATGAATGGCTCGCTAATTTAACGAAAAACCCATGCATTACACTTGGGCAACACTTAAGTACATCATGCTGCTGATGCTCGAAATGCAATTCAATAGACAAACTCACTGTTTCTTTTCCCGTACATTTCAGCAAATGTACAAAACATTTTGCTGGTGTGAGTACGTGCCTAAAACGTGACGTTCAAGGTAATGGGGCAATGTGCTGCTGCAATAGCGGAACTGCGCAATATCGGAAGCCATGCAAAACCTTATGCATAAGCAGGACTCTGTTATAGTGCCATGAAACTAGACACTGCTTAAAGAAATGCAGGGTGAATGAGACATTTAGGAGCACAGCTTTGGGTGGCCACAGAATTAACACTCATTCTATCTTTCTAGGCACTCAACATGATATTGACACCAGCTATAACAGAAAGTTTTTGCAGATCAAAATTAATGCAATTGTGACAGGAACCCATCGTTTGAATTATAACAGCCAGTTGAAATTGTAGATTTCATTGTACTTATACAACATCATGCTTGCCCATCTACATGACGCAAGCTTATGCCTACCAGCACAGGTTCCTGTTATCTTTATCTTTACTGACAATGTTTATACGAGCAGGTAGACTACAGACTACAGGGTCAAACACTGCCGATGAACACCTTTGCCACACCGCTGGCAGCAACCCAAACTAACCTGCATCACAGTCTTCAATCCTGGTCAGGACCACCATTGGAATGGGACGCGACATCTTGCTCTCGAGAGAGTTCTCAGAGACCCAGATGTCCCATCGACTAGAGTCGTCTGCGGAACACTTGGGAGTCCAGTTGCCTGCTTCCAGCTTGTACAGTGGTGTCATGCAGCAACCTTCGAGTTCTGCTAGACTGGCTGCAGCTATTTCACCAGATGGGCTGCTGCTGTTGCTGCTAGCATCGCTGTTAGCTGCTGCCGTCCTCCAGGAACCTTTTGGCCGGCCCCACAGGCTGCGCCGAAGTTTCTGGCCATTGACTTGACCTTTCCTCGGGACGTAATCATCATCCATTTCTGTCAGGAGGAAGGACCAAGGGTTACTGAAGTGCACGTTCAATGTTTGCCGTCATGGCAGTTCTTTAGCACCCGCAATTACACTCCGCCCAGGGCAACTTCCCAAGCTTGCTAAGGAGATATTGGTCGGCTAATTGGCTGACGAACTGCCGACTAATGCAATGGTCAGCATTGTCCTCAGCAGCCACCAACATGGAAAAGACGGTAGGAACTCCAGATATGGGTGCTGTGTTAAACAAGCTGACACACACATTACATGTGCAACTGCGTGGCATTGGGACAGGCCACACCTAACCTTTTGCTGATGAGGAGGTACTATAAGACTCAACTGTGAGACAGATGACACAGATCTTTGATACACAACTTCTCTTGATTGATGAAACGCTCGAAAGTCAGTTTAGCCCAGTGACAATGCATATTTGATTAACCTAATAAGGGCTTTTTGAGAATTTGCTGTGGCTGCTCTTGCATTCAATCAGTTTGCCACCATCAACCTTCTGACTTCGGAGCTCCTTTTGATTTGTGTTGGTCAGCTGACCAACACGATCCCTCATGCAATGCAAAGTTTGAAATGCATCGATTCTCAAGTGATGGCTAGTAAGTCAACTATCAATAGTCGCCCTCAGTTGTCACTTCATTGGGTACGACATCAGCTCCGCACAAAGCTATTAAGGCAGTGCGAGGGCATGCTGAAGCATTAACAAGAACTTTGGAACTTGAATGCTTTAATGCGAAAATTATGATAATTTCTGTACAGCAAACTGACAAAACTGGTTTCTTAGCTTGTCTAGTGCTCTTTCTACTTTACTTATTGCCACTTATTCATTTGTTCACTGATTTACACATGCTGCAGCTCTAGTAGGCCACAGCAAGGGTGGGATAACAGTACAAAAGAAAAGCGAATGGGTAAATGCAGCAAACCACATTCAGATCAGTGCAATGTCTTTCATAATACAAGCATGGAACAAAGGTATGCTAACAAGCTATGCCAGAAAAGAGCCTCTCACAGCTATCACCATAAAATATGGTCCATGCAACAGTGCACACTTAGACAGAAACTGTGTGAAGTCCAGTCACATGTGAATGCTACAAATGCAATATTAAAATATTACCCTCCTAGGCATTAGACAAGTGTACATTGCAATACAAACTGCACTGGTAGTCACTGCTACTGCTGAGTAAATATGTCAAACATATTTTTCTTTTCCTTTTTTTTTTTTTTTTGAACGCTGCACAGTTAAAGACTCAGCTGTGTCTTTACGCATGGTGTGCTGTTGCCACATGAATTGCTAAAATAAAATTTCATGCAGGTCTGAAAACTGCCATTATGTAAAATGGCACCTATTTTGCCACTGTTTTCAGGCAGATGCACCCTCTAGGATTTTACATGCACTTATGAAAACATTTACGTCATGGCTGTTGATTTGAGGTGCCCTTGTGAAAAGATAAGAGGTAATATCTATGTACCTACCATATTTCGAAGTAACTTTCTTCTTCTTCTTCAAGTGCCAAAGGAGGCCCGGAGATGACGGTTGATTCTTTTTGGGAATGAAGTCTGCAGGGGGCAAAAAAGTTGCAGATATACATAACTGTGCACACTATTTAGAGAATTCATCACTTGAAGCAAGCTTGCAAAAGCAGTAACAAAATGTGACAATGTTCACGCAACTGCACTGAAACAGCATACAGTAAAAATGCACATGCCCTGTAAGTTGATATTGTGAATACTTGTGAATACCTGAGGAACATTACAGAGAAGTGTTGAATCAGTTGTCAGGAGGGAAGAACACATGTCCAATCAGCAGTTGTTTATTCACTGCTCCACCTCCACAAACACGTTGGCTTCCCAGTGTCTCTACGACTACTAGCGCCATCTCTTGGCCTTCTCTAAAGCTGTCCTGACACCTGTGCTTGCGATCCTCATCACTGCCACTAAGTCCTTACAGAGTTTAGACCATTACCTACTTGCCTGCACATTCATATTGAAGCATATATATATCATACATTCATATCGGAGCTGGAAACGCAGCAGTGGCCTTGTGGTTGAGTATCCACATCGGCTGCAGGAGGACATGGGTTCAAAGCCATGCTGCTGCCATTTAGCAACTGATTATTCAAATAAGCCCACACCATGCAAATCCCATGAAACCTTGTGGGCACAGCAAAACCCTGAGAAAGGGTATCTAGGCTGATCCCATGGCAGCAATCTTCCATGTGTTATCCTAAAGCACCTATAAGGAGGGTACGCCCTTGGATTGAGAAGCAGCACCCCTTTCCAAGTGCTGAGGTCCCGTAATGGCCGATCACCAATCGGGGAGCATGCTTGTACTTATTTTGCCAGTAGGTATTCGGTGGCAGCTTTAGTCTGCCTCCCACAGTCGCGGTGGATGCTCTGCACAAAGGCTAACAGTGAATGAGCAAGGGGCATTCAGAGACTCCTCCTAGAAATCTCTTTAGAGATGCTTTTGAGAAGCTAAGCATCAGGCATGGGGGCATCTCTACTAATTAGAAAATCCTGTGGGTTTTCAGTGACATTGAGATTTGAACCCAATACCTCCTGAATACGAGGCGGATGCTAAACCACAAGGTCCCCGCTGTGGTTAAACATTTCTTTTGAAAGCTGAGTAGCTAAACATTAAAAATACCCAGTCATCTACAATATACAATAGTTTATTGATATTGTAGATAGCTGTTAATCATGACCAGTACCACCACTTATAGGGCACTGTCCGCACAACACACGAACCTCACTCATTCTTGGTGCTGCAGGGTATGTGAAGATCGTATAGTGTCGGAAGATACTTTTTCTGGTGTGCAATTCTGCTACATATGCACAACATGTTAGCCTATACAGGCAATAGTTGGCACAAGCCCATTGCCTTCTTGACGCAATTAAGGTACTTGGCTGCATTTAGAACGCGAGCAATAGAGTCACACAGCATTGTAGCTGGTAGCACCCTCTCTTTTACTCTGCAAACTAACCTCTGTAAAAGGTGTACACCCAGCTTAAGTTTCATGAAGCAGCACAATGAACGCTTTCACCAGAATTGTAACACAGCAAGGCCAACCATAGTACCTCAGCCACACCAAAATCTACTAGATCACGGAATCAAGCTAATGTGGGGCCCAAAGGATGGCACCAAACTTGAAAAAGCTAGCCTCTGGAAAAAAAGCATGGCTAGATCCAGAGACCTTCCCCAGCACTTGTAAGCATATTATTCACATTAATTAAACTTTACATGTGCTAGTGTTCAGCAATTGAACAGACCAGAATGTCTGCACACCAAAGCAACCATAGCTCAGGTGACTCACCCTCATCGTCATACCGTGACATGACCAGAGACGCCCTTGGCCGGTTCTCTCGGCTTCGCAGGTTCCGATAAACCTCACAGGCATACGTCAGCTTGCCCTCCCGTAAGTGGCCCTTCTTGAACAAATACCGGTACATGCCCTGCACACGGTTCAGTGGCACGAAGTGATTCTTGAGGTACTCCGACATCACTTTGTCTTTGAGCACAGCCAGTGCACGGGCCGACTTGCCCTTGCGCATCTTCTTCAGCTGTTCCCCCGAACTTGGCAGTAGGTTCAGTGCATTGCAGAAAAGCGTCTTGGACTCCTCTTTTTCTTCCTTTGCAGTGCTACTCTTGCATGGAGACAGTTGCCATGCTGGACTTGAAGCACTGCTGTTGGCTCCCTTCTTAATGATCAAGATGAGAGGGCTCTTGGCTGTGCCTTCCTTGGTGCCCCTTGGACTGCGGCTAGCTCCTGCAGGGGAAGCCTTTCCATCAGCTGTTTCCACTGTTGTTGATGCAGATTTTGTGACATCAGCTGGGAGGCTGGTGGTAAGCTCTTCATATTCAGGAACTATAATGGGATAAGCAACGTCTGAACTTTCTGGTGTCATTTGATTAGCCCAGCAAAGATGCTGACCAGGGCTCCCATTCAGGGCCTTCAACTCTACAAATGTCCTTTCCACCTCGGCTTCATCCGCGATATCTATCCACTCTGACAGTCCCTTGTTGGCAATATCATCCATAGACAGAGGCTCCAGTATGCTCAGGCCAAAGTACTTGGCTAGATAGCTTAGGTCGCCTATTAACAAGTCGTCTAAGTTGATAAAGTCCACTTTGAGGCCCGATGGCACTTGGAGGCAACCCGCCTCCAACTGAAGCGGTTCATCTGTCACAGTAGGAGGCGTTGACAACCTCATCTCAGCTCGTGCGCTCATGGCTGATGAATCCTGCTTAGCTGCTGGAGAAGTTTCTGTGGGTTCTGTGAGGTCCACAATGATCATTTTCGACTTCCTGCCTTCATCTTCTCCTACACGCTGTACAGGTTCGGGAACACTTCGCTGGATTGACACTGGCACGACAAGGTTTGGCTCTAAAAGGGTCCTGTGCTCAGCAGCAGAAGTGACTTCTGCGGTGCTTGACTGTGTCATTTTCTGTGCCACGCTAGCGGCCATATTTTGAAGGGTTGTCTTTGACAGCTGCACATCTTTGGCTAATTCATCAGCAGCGATGGGCTTAACAGACATGGCAGGTCGTACCTGAGGGTGAACTACCGCCATATTCTTCAGACCAGTGATCACATCGTTTGGACTGGCATGAACAGGCGCATCCACATACCTCACTCTCGAGGTTGCATCCTGAACAGAGACCACGGATGAATTCTGATGTGTACGGCTCCCATTGGCCATGAAGGACAGGCTATGCACAGGCTTGGGCAATATTCTGCGTGGTACCGCAACAGGTGCACTTACGATGGGCGATGATGGTGGTGCTCTCCTCTGCAAGGGGACACTGGCAGCACCATGCTCTATGCTGCGGGGAGGTGCCCTAGGTGGTTCAGTCTGCACTGTGCTATAAGGTGCTCTGGCTTGTTCTGCATGTACCCTGATGGGCACAGCCACAGGAGTGAGCGAACGCACCGTTACTGTCCCACCCGATGTTTTCAATACGCGCACTCTTTCAGTGGGGGCTCTTTCAGTGGGGGCTAGCTCCACACCATTTGGCTCACTATTTCTCTGAGCTAAGTGCTGGGCAAGTAGGCTCCTCTCAGGGGCTAATGGCTGGCCCTTGCTGGATGCTGCTGATGGTGTTCCTACTGCTGCTGCTGGGCCCATGGCAGATTTGTTCAGCTGACGTCGAAGAAGTGAGTCAAAGTACGGTCGAGTATGTTGTTGCAACAAGTTTCGTGCGCTTGATGTGCCATCTAACGTGACAGTCACGTGACTATTCCGAGTCAACTGAGTTGGAACAGGTGTGCTCGAAAATGAAGTGCCAGAAGGTGGAAGGCGATGCTCAGGGCGACTTGGAACTTGTCTTGCTGCACAACAAGCAAGAAACACAGCAAGGTTAATTGCATGAACAGTCCTTCATGAATGGGTATCATCACACATCAAGTAGAAAAGAGATCGCTGTAATCAACACAAGCCTTAATGACAGGATAATTGACTGACTGATATGTGGGGTCTAACAACCAAAAGTAACGCTGGGGCTATGAGAAACACTGCAGTGGAGGGCTCCACATTAATTTGGATTAGCTAAGGTTCTTTAACATGCAATAAATCTAAGTGCACGAGATGTTTGCATTCTGCCTCCATTAATATGTGGCTTCAGCAGCCAGAAATCGAAACCCGCGAACTCGTGCTCAGCTGCCAAATGACATAGCTACTGACAGGACGATTCTATTCAATATTATTATCAAATAATTTCAATAATAATATTCAATAGTATTATCTGTGCAATACAGCAGAATGCACTGCAAAAGACTTTTGGTTACCACAGAAACAAAACTAAATGGAAAGCTGCTGCTTTATGTAATTCCAGATAATTCCAGATGTTATAAAAGAAGAAAATTTTACTCGAGGGCATGTATCCTTGCAATGGAATGAATGATGGCAGCAATTAGTGGTAAAATTAATTATGTGTGCACAGCTAAAGTGCTATGGAATGGCAAAGATGCCAAAATATGCATTCCATTTGTTTTAACTCCTGTGAAATGAAGGAAAAGAAAGAAGCAAGAAAGTTGCAATTGTTTCAGCTGCACTACCTCAATTACTTCAAGTATTTACATGGCTTCAGGAACGACATGCTGTCCCGAAGAAGCCACTAATAATGATTCGTGATCCACAAAATGCTCAACAGACGAGCAGTCAACATGGGCACGTAACATCCAAGAGTAAAGTAAAAAGAATGCAGAGTAATTAATGCTTAGCAAACAGGATTTAAAAAAAAAAACTAGCAGAAATAACATGGCATAATATGCTTGAGTGCATCAAATATCAGTGTGGTATGCTATGATCTTGCACACTTGAGCTTGTTGTCCTTCAATAGTCTCCCTATGTGTTGAGGCAAATGTTAGTGAATTCAACGAGATAACTGCTATATAGTGAAATGGCAGTTGTTGCTAGTTGTAACTAAGGCTTTCGATGTTGTTTGTGATGGTGAATCATAACTGCAAATTATCGGGAAAAAAAATGTTGCCATTACAAAGTGTACAGATCAAAACTGTGTTTTCCTACTTGAAATACTATTCATCACAACCTTCTTTTCAGCCCACTCCAGAAAAATGCCTCTCCTAGAGGCCTCTGTGTGTGTCCGTCAACCAAATGCGCACAAGATGTGAAAAATGTGAACAAGATGGCTCAAGGGGGCACTCAAGAGAAATATAATTAAAAGGTAGATTACACTGCTGCGATTCCAAAAAGGTTCATCTGACCATGTGCAGAGGTTTGGGAAGCCAGAAGAGACCCAAAACTCATTATGGATGATGGTGATGCCACTTTGATATTCCCGTATTACTTCCCGGCAACTACATGGATTTCATTAGTATTCACTCGGTACTGGTCATGCGTCTGTTCTTTAAATGGCCCCTCATCAGACCCCACAGCAAATTTTGGTTATACGCTGGAAGTTTTTACATGTCCTCTAGGGAGCATTCTGCTGCAAAAATTTTTCAAATCAGCTCATTAATAGCAGAGATAGAAATATTGCAGGAGGTGAACTCCACTGCAAAGCAAGACACTCTCTCCACTTGCCCTGTCTAGCCTCCGCAAGCAAAATTCCTTTCCTGCGTTCTCCCATACAAAACCTCAAGGATCGCATGACACCTACGTTACGGGCCCCACCTTCATTTTTCTTATTCTCCCTGTTTTTTTTTTGCGGCATGGCGCACTTCCATTGAGGGCATTGCGCGCGAGCTGTTGTGATCGTCTCGCTTCTCGCAGTGCACTATTTTGTGCACTGTGCATGAGGACACCTGACTAGCGCTATAACTCAGTG
Organism: Dermacentor variabilis; assembly: GCF_050947875.1. Taxonomy (NCBI): domain Eukaryota; kingdom Metazoa; phylum Arthropoda; class Arachnida; order Ixodida; family Ixodidae; genus Dermacentor; species Dermacentor variabilis. The sequence goes on from NC_134572.1 coordinate 43,433,835, forward strand.
CTACACGAATGCCGAGGCAGACCCAAGCAGATCACAGAGCATGATCCCACGCTGGAACATGGTAGAAAATAACATAGTTTCGGTGTCTGCACGTGGGATTGCACAACGTGGGAACAAGCAGACGAAACAGAAGTACATCCCTCTTGCTACGGAAATAAAACAAAAACGTGCAGACATTCAGTTGGTGTGTTTTATTATTTCTCTAAGCTTTAATTCGTCTATTCAAGCAACATGTTACACAAATAACAGATGTTGCCTTCAATAATTCTCGAAGTCACGTGTCACCACAAGTGACATTGCAGCGCAAATAGTACATGTATCTAGGCGCACTAGCACATGTACGTCATCCTCCGGCTTGGAGTGTGGCAGCAGCGAGAAGGGACAACTGTATTCGGTTTGAAATGTCAGGTCTTTCCGCAGCACGTAGCGATGTAATACTTTGCAGACACAATCATTACCATGCAATGTATGCTCTGCGCTTGTCAGCTCAACATAGACCTGGTGAGGGGCCCTTTAAGTATGTTTACGCTGTATTTAAAGCTATGCTAATATTCAAACTAGCAATTTTTAAGCACATTTTCTGCATAAAAGCCAGTGAAACACACAAAGATATAGTGAAATCTGTACTGATGTCATCAATGCTGTGGTTTGCTCATGAAACTCTAACCATAAATGTTTCCCTTTCATTTAGGAAGTTTGTTGACCTTCTTATATGTAAAAGTTAACAGATCTTTATCTCTTGGGAGAATTTATAGCCATGGAGGGTAGCACAGATGTTCCATCAACATTTTTCAGCAAATGAATGACACGGAGTTTTGAAGAAATAGCTCATCAATTTTAGTAAACAATGTTCCTCTTTAGTGTCCCGTCACACTGTGAAAGGAGCTGAGATGTGAATCCTTGTTTATATGAGGATTGCTCCAGTGTGACAAACCTGTGGACCTGGGACATGAAATGAAGTATACAACCAGCCAACGTTATCACTTAACGTCATGATCACACAAATCCTTCTGCTAACATGCCTGTGAAGTGCATGTCTCCCAGTGACCGTTACAGCACTGAAGTTGTTGACAACAGACCTCTAATGTTTGCAAAGAAAGAAACATAACTCACAGGACACATTGTTGAGGACCGCTTTTGCAAGCATTTCTCGATTATTCATTTTCCTTGCCTGCAAGAGAAAAGCAAAAGCATGAACAAGCGAAAATGCAGCATAGAACAGACCAACTATAGACACGCAACAAGGACACACATGACCTGCCTACATTTAATATTAGTAGCATTTTACACCAGTACCTCAGACAAAACCATGAAACTCGGGATTGTCAGAAGTCGTTAGAGGATTGCAAGGCAGCATTACACTGAATCCTGTACACATTATATGACTTTTCTAGGGACTATCACATCACACACAGGGAAAAGTTTTTCTGCACTGTTGCCTACTTTCAGCACCACTAATGAGATCACAGCAGAAGACTAAAATGGACCCACTGTTCAACACAAACATGCAGGAGTATTCTATTTCTATTTTTAAAAAGCAAATCATAATCAACGTGGTACTGTACGGCCATTGTCAGACTTAGCCGAAACATACGAGTGCATGGCTTGTGAAGCTACCAGCATCGCAGAGCGCTGGCCACTGGGTCAGAGCCATCATCATGACCGTATGTGCCGCACCTGTAGACAATGGCCACATGTCAGCCTTGAGTGCTGTCTCAGCGGCCAACGCTCTGCCGTACTGGCTGCTCTGCAAGTCACGCGCTCGTGGTAAGTCCAAACACGGCAGTACAATGATCTCACAGATAAAGAAAGTAGCTGTGACTAAATTAAATTCTGAGGTTTGACATGCCAAAACCACGATTTGATTATGAAGTATGCTGTAGTGAGGTACTCCGGATTAATTTTGACCACCTGGGGTTCTTTAACGTGTGCCCAATGGATGGTACATAGGTTTTTTTTTTTTCATTTCACCCCCATCTAAATGTGAGTGCAGCGGCAAGGTAGGTGTATTAGAGAGGTCAAATAAGATTCAAAGAATGCATAAGAACCCCCAGTTTAACTTCAACAAGAGGCATGCATTTATGACTGCATGGCTTCGAGAAAGGTAAGGGAAGGAGTAACATATTTTTTCTACTCTGTGCTACCATTCAGCAGTACATCTTAATTAAGCCAATTAAATTATTGTTTCTCACTTGCATGTTTCAGAGGTAGTTGTTAGTTGTTATTTTGTTAGTTCTGTACTGAAGGATAGTTTCTTCATCAAAGTTGGCATAGTCACATATGAGGGCAAGGAGACTGCATAGAACTTACAACAAAGCTTGAAGCAGTTATGTATGCAAGCTAAATTGTGGAAGATAATGTGTACTAAGCTTTTGAGCAAAGTAAAAAGTGATTTTTAGCTACAGGACCGTCAACACTTAGACTTTCCTGCTCACACACTACAATCCTGTCCCTTTGCTTTAGTGTCATTTTGTGTCTTCAACAATGAACAACCAACTATTTATTGCAAACCAAGATTTTGATCAATTGAACTTCTAGAAGTTCATAAATACTTCTAATTGCATGCACGATTCTGTTGATAAAAGCTTTTTGGTACAGTTATAATATTAAGTGGCACAAAAGGGAGAAATTGTCATCCTTCCATGTGTAGCAAGAAGCTACAAAGGAAACCCAAACCGGTTTCTCAGAAAGAAAGCTTTGCAGTTGGAAGAAAAATCTGTTTTGGTCCAGTGATCGAACTTGGCACTAACAATTTTGTGGGGTGGTCACTCGAGCAGCTTAGCTAACCAGGAGGTTAGCAGATTGCAGAGAGAGGGCAAATCAATTACTTGAAGCACGGGGACAGATAAGTGGCATATCATATAAGAGACGGAACTACCATATGTTGTATGTATTAGCAAGTATCGATGTAGGCTAGATGGGCCTCTACACTGGCAATGGTGTAACTTCACTTACTTTAAAATTCACATTGTGAGCCTTATGCCCTGAAGCTGCCCAGTAGGATATAAAGAACGCTGTAACGGGGAGCTCCAGATCAATTTTAGCTACCTAAGATTCTTTTAACGTGTACACAAAGCAGAGTGCATGAGAGTTTTTGCGTTTCGCCCCTGTCAATATACAACCGCTGGGGCCTGGAATCAAAGAACCGATCTCATGTTCAGTAGCAGAACACTCCAGCCACTGAGTCACCATGGCAAGTCACTTACTTTAGACAATCCCTTATCATCACCAAAACGTTTCTAGCTCATAATGAGGTGTGTATGAATGATAGAACAAAAGTACAGTGAACAAGCAAACATTGCTAGAGCTGCGTTAGATGCAGCTGCTGTGATGCAGGAGTAGACACGCAGATGCACCACCAACACAGGCAGCAAAGCCACAAGCAAAGAGGACAATTACAGCAGCATGTGATCAGCTACCAGGCAGGACAATAAAAATTGTTGTGCCCATTACTACAACAGCTCTAAAATTAACACTGCTGCAAGTGCACACAGGACAACACCCTCCACATTTTGTGACCTGGACAAACAATGCCTTCCTCCTGATGGCAGTGCCAGCCTTGTGTAGTGCGTCCCAGTGTTAGATGCCTCGTGTATGTGTTTCAGTTGTCCATGAAAGTGTCTTGTTGCCTGTGTGACTGCCTCATATGCAATGCTAAAATTGCCATATACTTTTACTGAGCAGCAATGGCCTATACACGGCCAACGGTGCTTCCCTACAGTGCGCCTTTTGCGATGTCCTGCCTTGAGTGCTAGGTTCGCAAGAAAGCAGCTAATCAAGAAAGTGCACATGCTCATGTATTCCCAGTGTGCCTCACCTAAGGATTGCCTCCTTCTGACGAGCGAGACAGCACCTCCCAGTCAAGAATAAGCCCTGAAATGAAAGTAGTCATCATGTGCCAGCAAACTTGTCCTGTGGACTTTAAGAAACTGCGTGAAAGCACTTATACAGAACTGAATTGCTACTGACAAAGGCACTGCTCACATTTTTTGTATTGAGAGTTTCAGTATACAAAGAAGGAAGACTGAAGATACCCACATCAACATTTGATGACAGGTCAAGAACACAGAGGGAAATGGCCCTCCAAGCCATGTACACATGCACCATGGAATTACCTCATCTGGATTTTCCTTTGCCTACCTATTCTCAAGTTCACCTTTTCTTGCTCAGATGCTGTCATACTGCAAGTCGTGGAAGCAAGTAGTTATGGTGTTCATGATATATGACATATACACCTGTCTGTAAAAGGATTAGATACGAGTACACTGAATTAGTACGATCATAAATGTTCCATGTTGTACTTTCTGAGCTATAGGCAATGAGGCTCTCTTGAAGTTGGGGGAGGTCAGACAGGCCCCTTTTTAATCCGTTTCCAGTGTACTCTAAATATTGTGCATGCGTTTATACCCTGGACTGTATTTTCCCCATACTTGCTGATCTTGGCTGTTCGTGCCTGAACATGTTGTGTTCTTTGTTGCTGACAACTGTGGCACATAACCTTTGTGCCTATTTGAACTGTAAGGGAACTATTTTCTGAGAGTGGTAAGACACAGAGGTCAATCGCAGCACAATAGTGACAAGTCACTTTATTTCAGTGAAAGGAGTTCCTCCTGCATTCTTGACCTGCCAATGACCACAGTGGCACTGCCCAAGTAGTGCCATCCAGGCACTGCCATTTGCACAGCCCTGGATAATTCGACCCTACGATCAGGTTAGGTGGACATAATATTGAATGATAGTGACGGAGCTCATCATACATTTTGCAAAGTGTAACTTAGTGCATTATCTATTTCTCTACCTGTATGTATCAAAATGCAACTTTCATGACATGAAAACTATGGCCATTTCTGTAAGAGTTTGACGCATGTACGGAAACAGTCAGAAAGCGCAACAAAAAGTCAGACCGTGAACAATGCAGTGGAGGTGTGAAAATACCTGGCCATGTCAACAGCAACACAATGAAACACACAGTTTAGTATTCAATTTCGAAGACATAAGATGGGTTACCTCAAGCTACCTTCCAAGGATAGCAGATGTCATTGTGTCACCTTCTTGGTCTTTTCATTTTTGCGGCGACAGGTAGCGGCAGCAGGCGGGCACACTCATCTGAAACCATCAGGTGACACGTTACGACGGCTACATACCGCTGACAAGAGCGATGTGCGCATGTGCACATGTTATCATTGCTCAACAAGCCGTTGGACAGCCAGCAACCGAACAAGCAATACTACAGCATGTAGTCTGTGAGCAGTCTGCAGTGTTCCCCAGATGTCTTACACTGCGTATGCGTTCGCGGTGTGTGCACATTTACTAGACATCTGCAGCATACTCTGCACGAACCCTACAGGCGACGAATTATCGCAAAACACTATGAACACGAAATCGTCACTGCGCACGAGTTTTGGCACGTTCAGAGCGCGGCAGATTGCCAAGGTCCCGTTTTGCACACCGCACAAGCGCCTACGTAACCTTCCTAACAAGTTTTACTTTAGAACCACGCATAAGAGCACCGCCGAGTGGCGAAGACTCGTCGCACTTCTTCCCGCCGCACTCAGTCACCAAGAGCCTTGCCCGGAAAAACTTGCGATGCGGTTCAAGGCTTCCAAAGAAAGAGTCGCACGTACGTCATCGCTTAGGCAGCATCCATCGTTGTTCCCGATTTCTTCAATGTCTCATCTATTTTCTGAATAAATATTAAGGAGCGACCGCTAAGGCACCAGTTGGTGACTATGAGTAAAATTCTAAGAGGCATACATGGCATCTTCGTTGATTTACATTTTATCATGTTTTTCACAGTGGTCACCTACTTTATTTGTTCTTCAGTGAGCACGCGAATCAAAGCAGTGAAAGATATCGCTTCACTTTGGTGACTACCCACGGCTCATTAAGACGCCTGAGGGCTACTTCACGGGCTATCCAATATTGACGGCACTACATCAATATAGGGCAACGACCACCGACACACAAGGAAAGGCCTAATTGGCTGCAGGAAAGCGGTAAATCGACAGACAAACTTGCAGATTCGGCCTCACACTTTTGATGATCTCGCTAGTCACAGATAATTTCAACTACGACGTAAACAAGAGAATAAGCAGTCAACTTACATGCCAAACAAGGTCACTACCAATCGTAGGCTACCCTGGTCGGTGCCGCTGGTACTCGCCAAATTGCTAGTTTACTTCGCCTGCTGGATAACAGAGGGCGCCACGTGTACCGCTGACTGCGTTCGCTCTTTATGTCTGGTGGGAAAAGCAACCTTTGCGAAATTTTATAATTTCGTAAGCTCAGTTGCATTTCTTGTCGTCTCTGGTTCTGTCTTCGTGTGTCGTGTATTTAAGTCCTAGTGTGTTATGTTTTCTTGTTTTTGAAGAATTCACAGCACTTCTCGTTCTTGATTAGGAAAGACATTATCAGCGTTTTTCTTTTTTTTCTAACGAACACTTACTGATAAACATACATAGGCGGAAAGCTTTCATTTGCCCATGGAAGCCGGGGCTGTCCTCCTCCCTTGCCTGGGAGGGTGGAAACCTCCTAGTGTTCACCCGTAATACTAACGAAGTAAGCCATCAAAGCTCTCGCAGAATTTTCAGTTAACGCAGACCTAGAGTCAAGGCTGTGAATGGGCCCGTCAAACCCGTGTGTGCAATTGCAACCTACTATCTGCCCTTTTTAAGGGCAGCAGAATTGGACAAGCGGCTGCATGTAGCCTCAACAGATGTTTATAGTGCTGCAAGTGCTACTGTGCGGTGACGGTATGCGGTGCTAGTGACCGACTGTGATTGTATGTATATGCTCCTCTCTTTCATCTCTACTTTGCTATCACTTTACCTTCCCCTCCCCTCCCTCCCCAGCGTAGGGTAGCAAACCGTCTTCCCATCTGGTTAACCTCTCAGCCTTTTTCCCTTCTTCTGTCTCTCTCTCTCTACTATGCCCTCGTCATCCTCATTCCCCTATTTAAGTTTCTTTTTAAATGCCGAGCATTTCTTTGCGAACATTTGCCACTTTGACAGTATCAATCTAGCCGCCAAAGTCTTGGTGCTCTCATGATCGTTTCGTTAATGTACCGTATGTACCATTATTGGCAAAGTATGACAAGAGTGTATGACGAACATAAATAATCGGTCATGACTTGAATAGCATGACATGTGGATCATGTAGGTCATGAAACAGCCATCTACGTCTTGGTGCTCTCATGGTCGTTTCGTTAACTTGGTAGGTACCAAAATTGGTATAGTATGACAAGAGGGTATGACGAACATAAATGATACGTTATGACATGAATGCATGCCATGACATGCGTGTCATGTAGGTCATCAAACAGCCGCCTACGTCTTAGTACGTACCAAAATTGGCATAGTATGACAAGAGCGTATGATGAACAGAAACGGTAGGTTGGGACATGAATGTTATGACATGCGTGCCATATAGGTCATGAAACAGTCGCCTACGTCTTGGAGCTCTCATGGTCGTTTCGTTTACTTGGTAGGCTTCCCCGCACACTGCTTCGCGTAACATCGATTCCCACAGGGCGTGAGATCTGCCGGTTATTTTTTTTTTTATATACGTGCAAACAAACTGGCCAGCTCTTCATATCGGCCGTATTTGAGGCCGCGATGCATTCAACCGACCCTCTGCGCCAAGCAGTTTGTTCTAGCGAAACGAGATGGCGCTTTTGGCGGCGCGCCGCACGTTGCCTCAGCGGCAGCAATGGCTAAAGCGCACGAATACGAAACCATTACCGCTTCCACTTTGTGCGATCAGCTGTCGGAAATGCAACTGAGTTTTCGCTAACGCATTGTGCTCTAATCATGCCGGATCGGATGATGTGGATTGAAGACGTGGCTGCAAAAGTAGTGACTGGCATATCAAGGAATGGAATGAATCTGTGTAGCCAAGTTCGCGGACCGTTGCTGCAACTGTCTGTACGTGTTACCGGCCCTTTGAGACGTACGGCTTTCTTCGAGGATGCAGAAATTTGCTCTTCCGCCAGGTTGTACCGCTAACTTTCACAAAGTGTTTCAGCCTCGGAACGTCGGCAAGAGTGAGTACCACCCGTTGAACAATGACAAAGGGAGTAGCGCCGCTTCCTGTCGTGCTATACGTTTCGTACACAGTATCTACACACATATTCCTCAACTGGCACGGAATCCTATGCCCACTCTATCGCCAACGTGTCAATATTTGAATATTACTTTTGGCAGCAGTGGTTGCGGTCGCGAGCAAGTCGATAATCTACTCCTACTTTTGCCATAGGAGAGCACATGCGGAACAATCTACGAGCCGTAGCAAGGAAAGGCTATCACCTCTGCACGTGCGGTGCCCAGCTGACCACCTCGTCACGACAGTGACTGGTCTGTTGCGTCTGCCCTCTACCGGCCAAGTTCCAGCATATAAGCAGGCATCGTTGACGCTGTCTCTCGCTTTTGGCAGCAGCGGTTGCGGTCGCTAGCAAGTCGCTAATTTACTCCTACTTTTGCCACAGGACAGCACATGCGGAACAATCTACGAGCCGAAACAAGGAAAGGCTCTACCGGCCAAGTTCCAACATATAAGCTGGCATCGTAGGCGCTGTCTCTTTTGGCAGCTGCGGTTGCGGTCGCGAGCAAGTCGCTAATCTACTCTGTGGGGATACGCGACTCTCACGCGTCCCCCGATATGTTGTTTTCCCGCATAGCTTCCGTCTCCTGCAATCCGGCTTCGCCGCGTGGCCTGAGTGATGCCCGCGGCAGTCGGTCTGGTTGAAGCGCAGTACAAGAGATGGCACCAGTGTTGCCCTGCTAATGTCGCCTACCGGCGGGGTTATTTGGACGTGAAAAGGAGAAGGCGCTTCCTCCGGCTCGACTCGGAAAGCATCGCGGACATGCCGATCCACGCTTTTCCGAGACCGTCTCGCGAGGGCTCGTTCGAACGCGCCACCGTTCGCGTGACCGTACACGCGAACGACCAGGCGTTGGGATCCAGCATGGGGCGAACATATTCGCTCGCTATCCGGTCGCGGTGAGTCCGACTTCCGCGATTTGTCGCGCGCCCATCGGCATGTTTTGGGGATAGCAACTCGGCTAGCAGGCATTGATCTATGAAAGGTGCAATAAATGCCCTTGTGATTGTTTGCACTACTGCGTTGTCGTTCCTTTGTCCCAAGAACACGGGTGAGAATCCCACAACTCCTACTTCTGCCACAAATTGGTCTTTTTTTTTCCTTTGCTTTCCAACCATATTTTTCTCTGTGTATACCGCTGCTGCCAAATTGCGTGCTGTTTACACAATGACGACCAATGCTGAGTCGGCAAAAGAAATGGACGCCTTACGTGCTGAGGTTGCTGTGGTGCGTGACGGGCTTAAAATGTTCAATGAACTTTTCGAGACGCCTAAGAAGCAAAATACCGATCTTGCTGTTGAAAACAGGGCTCTGAAAGATGAAAATGGCCACTTGGCACGCACGGTTTCTGAACTGGAACAGTACTCCTGACTAAATAACGTAGAAATAAAAGGTGTCCCTGCAACCAAAGGTGAAAGCTGCCTTGCGGTTGTTCAGTCTACCGGTGATGCTATAGGATGCAAAATCGCTCATGAGGATCTCGATACTGCACATCGTGTACTAGCCAAATAAGAAACAAATATTATTGCACGCTTTTGCTCCCGCGAAAAAAAAAAAACTGAGATTGTGGAAAAGGCACTCCAGGCTCGCTTGACCCACTGCGACCCTTGGCTTTTCACAAAAGGGTCAGAAGCCCTTATATGTAAACGAACATCTCACGCAAGAAAGAAAGCGGCTGTTCGCACAAGCTTTTGAACTGAAAAAAGCAAGAGGCTGGAAACCCCTCTGGACAGACCACTGCGTAATCAAGGCGCGAAAGACATGACCAGCCGTGTGTACCCTATATATCTCTAGTGCGGGTGATCTGTTTTCACCTAGCTTACTAGTGTTTGCGGCTGCGTATCTTAAACCTGCGCAAGAATGGTTTCTTGTCAGGATCTTAACAAATATTTCAGTGATGAAACTCCCAAGTTATCGCTGATACATTTTAATATTTGTAGTCTACGAAAAACTCTGGCAGTCTCATAGCATTTCTTTCTATAATTAATCACAACTTCTCTTTTATCTGTCTATGTGAGACATCGTTGTCACTGGACGATAGAAATTTATATGTGCTACGAGAGTACAATACAGAGTACTGCTATCGTGCTACGCCACGTGGCAGCGGATCTGCCATATTTATTAAATCGTCCTTTCCATACAAACGCCACAATGATCTTGCCTTTTATAATTTGCTCTGCGAGTCTATATGGTTAGAATTTCATCGGAGTGTTTTTTCAATTGATGGCCGGAACACATTGTTAGCGTGCATTTATCGTTCACCATCATCGTCACACTCTGAGTTTTGTCTACAGTTTGAAAAGTTGTTGCACACTGTTGGGAACGAAAACAAAAATGTTATTCTTTGCGGAGACAACAACATTAACATTATCGAGCCTAATATTCCATCATGTTCTGATTAACTCTGGTGTTTCCTTATCTGTGGCCTTGCTTCTTTAATTACGTCTACAACTAGACGTTACATGGCAGGATCTAACACGTTAATTCATCAGATATTAACCAACTTTACTACAGATTATACAGCAGGAGTCATCGAGCACAGCATAACCGACCACTGTCCTATATTTTTTTACTTTAGGTACAGACAATTCTAAGTCGATTGAAAAGAAAGAGAAAGTACATTTTGACTTTCAAAAATTTATCTCTATGATACAGTCAAATGACTGGACCGCAGTACTCTGTGAATCTTGCACTGAAGAGGCTTATCAGTTTGTTCTTGGTTTAAGTTACACGCTGCATTCATGAATGCACTATATGCTACATCTATCATAACTCGTTTCTTCAGCTCCGCTCGAAAACCTTGGGTCACGAGAGCGCTACTTCGATGTATTTTGAAGAAAAATCGGCTCCACAAAAGGGTAATTTGTGAGCCATTTAACTGTGAACTTAAACCTCGTTTCAAAAAATATATTCTAACACACTTGCAGTCGCACTTAATGTGCTAAAGTAGATTACTTTCAGAACCAGATTTTGAATAATGGCAATAATACGAGGCGCAACTGGCAGGCCATCAACGAGTTCTTAAATAAATGTCGGGAGCATTTAACAAAAATAAAAACTGAGACACAAACATACTTCCACCCAACTGATATCGCGAATGCCTTCAGTGAGTATTTTAGTAGTACTTGCGATTCTCAAACAGATCCCCCGTTGCCGACATTGCCTCGTCATCTGCATTCTTTCTACTTGCGACCTACGAATGCAAAGGAAGTTCTTCATGTTATATCTTCGCTTAGGTCTACTGGACCTGGCCTAGACTCTGTTTACCCATCTCGTATCAAGTTAGTTTCTAATGAACTGTCTCCTATCGTGGCAGATATTGTTAACAAAATAACAAAATGTTTAAAGCTGGCATATTTCTCAGTTCTCTGGAAGGTGGTAAAATAACACCTGTTTAAAAAAGGCAATGGTGAACTTCTGAATAACTACAGACCTATTTGTATTCGTTCATTTTTCAGTGAAATAATTGAACGACTAGTTCATACACGTTTATCATCCTACCTAGCTAAATTTAATCTACGATGACCTAAACATTATAGCTTTCGGCAGGGTTGCTCAACTGAACTTGCGCTTCTAACCTGCGCGGATAAAGCCAAGAAGGCAATCGACCAAGGCTTGCTGGTTGGAAGTGTATTTATATATTTAACAAAAAGCTTTTGACATCATTAATCACACAGTTCTAATACATAAACTAGAATCTTACGGTATAACTGGCCCGCCACTTCAGCTTATTTCTAGCTACCCAACCAATCGTACTCAAGTTGTTCAGATCGACGGCAAACTCTCATCTGCTGAGAATATATATCAAGGCGTTCCTCAGGGCTCGATCCTTGGCCCGCTGCTGTTTCTACTATTTATTAACGATCTACCTAACGGTTTTTATTCTTTTTCATTCCTTCCTGACACTAATTTCGGAATCTATATCTGTGTGTCTTGAAAACAACTTAATACCAATATCTGATAGCACAAAGTTCCTTGGCGTAGTTTTAGACAGGCATCTGAAATGCAATATTCATGCGCAGTCACTTCTCCGTAAAATTTCTTTTTGAATACGCGCCATAATGAAAACCCGCTTATATTTTCAGCCGCACATTATCCATTCTCTTTATCATGCATACATTCACAGCCATTAATCTTACTGCGTATCAGCCTGGGGAAACACATACCTCGCTGACCTCAGCCAACTTCAACGCCTGCAGAATCAGGCGCTTCGTCTCATGACCTTCAGCCAGTTCCTATCCAATGCAACGCCACTTCATTGCAGTTTAAACATTCATCCTTTTCATCAGCTCTTTCAGTTAAAGTTAACAATCGTGATCTATAAGTTATTTCGTAATACTGCACATATAGATGGCTTTGTTATTGAAACTTTTGTAAATACTAACACTACTAGGTTCTCTGAACTCGATAATCGTCTTTTACCTAAAGTCAGCACAAACTATGGTAAGTTCACTACCACATTTGCGGGAATAAAACTGGAATTCTATTCCACATGCCATTAAATCATCCCCCATCGGAGCATATATTCAAGAATCAAGTTAAGAAATATTTTATGCAGCATCTCACTTCATCCTAACAACTGAATTTTGTGATTGTAATCATAATTGACTTAGCTATTATACTACATGTTATATTACTCCTTTTTATTATATTGTAAATTTGCATTGCTTGTTAACTACAGAAGTTTTCTTCGCCATTTTTGTCTTACTAAACAGCTTTTTATTTTCTTGTTTTTTCACACTGTTCCTTATTTTATCAAATTGTGTTTAAAGTCACCGTAACCAATGCTTGATCTGTATCTCGTTTTTTTTTTCATTTTGTTCATGTACGGGAGTCCCCCTGACAGTTTCTAACTTTGGGGCTCCCTGTGTAGTGCTAATTTTGTATACTATTCTTTGTAAAACTCACATCGTTGATGAATAAAAATTGGACTTGAATATGTGCACCATATACGCACAATAAATGACGGACTACACCGATAGCGCAAGAATGGTCGAAGCTGAATGTTTCGTGACGGTCCACAGAAGTAAGCGAGTTACTAGCGATAATACATCTTTGTTACAAGGTATTACAATGCACAAAACGACTACGTTTCAAGCCTTGTGCGCAGCAATAACAAATGTATCCGAACTGAGCACAGCCGCGAGCGATTAGGCAGAAATAATCAGAAAGAGACCGCGTCAAGTAAATTTACTGACTAAGAAATGTGACAAGCCGCTGCTTCAAAATATTTGCCAAATAAAGAACGAAGAGCAAAACACATTGATCCTGATTCAAATCATGAACGAAAAGTTTGGATAGCTTAGAATAAATATTTAGCCTCGCTTTTAGAACAAGCACCATATACGCTGCTCGCGCAGTTTGGACAATTCTTGATCAGCTTACAAAGCGCTTTTGCATGCTCTATGAAGCTGTGACCAAAGCTCCGTGTCGTCCACCCAGTCACCGTCTACGATATCTCCCGAAACACAGGTTTGCTAAGCCGCACCGGCGTCACACACACCCGCTGTAAACGCGGAGGCAGTTGAGGCAAGCAATGGACGCCTCACCACGTGATCAAACATGGCAGCGCCCATGAGATCGCCGCGAAAAGGGTGAATATAGGGCACTAAAGTTGCTCCTTCTATCACTAAGGTTGCTCACACTTCGGCTTACATTCTTTACAAAGTTATTCCTCGGAATATTGAGTATGACAGCCCACAAACAAATGTCATCAAACAAAACACCGACAGCGCATGCCTTTTATTTTGTTGTTGTTAAATCTCCTCAGACTGAGATAATAAAAGTGCGAAATAATAACAAGACATCAGCCCACGCAAGAGGCCGCGTATATACGTTTCTGCAGGAAGCTCGCCTTCGGTTATAGCGTTTCGCTTAGACGCCGCGGTTCTCGCCGTTCGCGGCGTCTCTTCTTTGCGTGTGTAGAAATGGCGCGTTCCCTGTGGCACGCCACGCGTTGCACTGTCGAGATCAATGTGGCGACCGCGTTCGCACCCTTTCCGTTTGTGCTTCGACGCTGCGGTGCTCGCTGCGCATGTTCACGGCGTGTACTCAGGGGGTTGCAGAATCTAGCGTAATTTCTTTCTTTAGATCACTATCTCTCACTGCGTTTCTTTGCATGTCTAGCACTTGCGCTTTCCCTGTGGCACAACAGGTGTCGCAACGTCGAGATCAATGTATACTATAGCGACCGCGTTCGCGCCCTTTCAGTTAATGCTTCGACACCGTGGTGCTCGCTGTGCACAGGAGTCCACTCGGAGCTATAATCGTGTGCGGACGTGAGATTTGGAGCGAGAGAAGTGGTTCTTGTGGGGGGAAAGGCTAGCACTATCTTCTGCAACCCATCCCGCACGGCTCAGCGCCAGCAGGGTGGGGGAGATGGGATTAAAAGAGAGAGAGGGTAGGAAGGAGAAAGGTAGAGGGTCGTCCTAGCAGCATCAGAGTAGCCCGGCTTGGAGGGAGCAGTGGGTTCGACCGGAGGAGTAGACTGGAGGTAGACCGTATAGGAGGTGGCCCAGCAGAAGCGAAGTAGTGGCGGATCAGGAAGCCCGAGGTGGTGGGAGGGCCGTTAGGCCATTCGTCTTTGTAGAAATTTCCTATAGTCTCGCCTAGAGCCCCGACGAGTCGAGGTACTCGACGACACTTAGGAAGGCTGGTAGCTGATTACAACAGGGGAAGAGGATATCTTCCTGTTGTGAACATGGGAGCCCCAAGCGGTGGAACTCCTGCAGAAGTCGGGCGCGGTGCTGCAGGTGAGCAAGGCAGGCCAGCAGGAGGTGCTCCAGTGTCTCTGGTTCACCACAAGAGGCACAGGCCGGCGAGGTGGCTTTCCCAAGGCGGTGCCGGCGGGCTGCCGTCCAGTAGCAGCCAACTCGCAGTCGGAGCAGCAACGAGGCATCCCTTCGTAGGTGGTCGTGCTGTGGAAAAGGCCGTGGAGGCCGTCCCAGGGATACCCGATTGTCCTGGTGGGAGGCGATGATGTGCCGGCGCAGCCTGTGTCTCGAGAAGTCTGCGGCCGTCACAGCAGGGCTGAGGGGGACGCTAGAGTGGTGGGCACTTTTTGCAAGAGTGTCCGCCTCTTCATTGCCCGGGATCCCCACGTGTGCCGGTAGCCAATGCAGGGATAGTGAGCATCCTGCGTCCTGAAGAGCCGTCAGCGTTGAAGAGAGCAGCGCAACCCCAAGGCTAGCCCTGTCAGGGTTCTGCAGGCAGAGCAGCGCCGCCTTGGAGTAGCAGAAGATGGCTGCCGGGGTCGCTGGTAGCTCCTCTGCCAGTAGGTCCACAGCAAGGTGGAGTCGTGCTAGCTCTGCTGCGGTAGAGCTTGCATGTTCCGGGAGACGGCACAGCTTGCTCTTTTGTAGGACCGGTGCAACGCAGGCTGCTGTTAATGAACCCGTCTCCGGTATGACGGATCCATTGACGAAGATGTGAAGGTGGTCCTCAAGTCTCTCTTGGAGGAGAGAGGCTGCCATCTGCTGTAGGGCACATGTTGGGAAACGGTTCTTCGAGACACCTGGAAGCTCCATCGAGATAGGGATTGGTGGTCGATGTGGTGGGCGAGGCTGTACAGCGTTTGCAGGCGCGTCACCTATGACTTCCCTTAGAGGCCACACAGCCGTCCCATGTGTGATGCTGGCCGGGAGCGTAGGCGGGTCAGGAGTGCTTGACCATCTGCGGCATGGTGTAGGCGATCAATGTGTCGTAGCCCCTGTTGTAGGAAGAGTAATGACAGGGGCCAGGCACCTGCCTCAGCGAAAGTGGCGGCCACTTGTGAGGTTCGGGGAACGCCAAGACAGCCGTATTGCAGACCGGTGCTGCAGCTCCAGATTCCGCAGGCGGGGGGGGGGGGCAGCGCCACAAGAGGGAGGGCATACAGCAGCCGTGAAGTGGCTGCAGCTTCAAGGAGCTGCAGGGCCCACCTGATGGTACAGCCCTGTCCATGGGCAAGGAGCTGTGAGATCGCATTGCGGACCCGAAGCGTCTGGGCGCACAGGGCCTTGGTAGCCGGCAGCCAGGTCAGCCGATGGTCAATGCGCAGCCCCAGGTAGGTGACTGCCTTGCTCCATGGGATCTGGACGCCCTCCAAGCGTAGCCGGGCAGCTGAGCGGTGGGCTGATGCTCCGGGATGCAGTAGCAAGGCCTCGGTCTTCCTGGCTGAGATGGTAAGGCCGATGCTGGACAAGTAGGCAGCCGCAGTGTCCAGGGCTCTCTGTAGGGCCGCACGTGCCTTGGGGATGTGTTGCGGTGGTCCCCGCACCCATAAGGCGATGTCGTCCGCGTAGATTGAGGACAGCACGCGGAAGTGAGGGTCGATCGGCAGGGCAGCAGGCAAACGTGCCATGACCAGGTTGAAAAGGAAGTGGCTCACCACTGACCCCTGTGGCATGCCTGCAGCGACTGGACGGGGGGTGGTCTTCGATTGACCTACACGTACCCTGAGGGTGTGATTGTGCAGGAACGACGAGAGGAACTCCCGCAGGTTGCCACAGATGCCGAGGAGGTCCAGGCGCTGCTGGACAACTGTGCGAGGGAGGCTTTCAAAGGCACCCTGTACGTCGATCAGCAAGAGTATCACGAAGTCCCCACCGGCCTCGGCGTCCTCCAGGGTGGACACCGTGTCAGCGATGGAGTCCGCAGTGCACCGCCGGAAGTCCGTCTGTTGGTCTGCCAGGAAGCCGCGAGCACGGGCCACCCAGTCCAGTCGTGCCAGAGCCATGGCCTTCATCACCTTGCAGGCAGCGGAGGTGAGGGAGACCGGTCGATAGGATGACAGTTTCCTGGCCGGGTTTCTGGCCTTGAGGATGGGTGCCACAATGGCTGTGCCTCTGGCACCTGCCCTGACTGTCAGATCTCATTGAAGCACTGAAGCAGGCGCTGTTGCTCGCTAGCGGCCAGGTTGCGGA
This sequence comes from Dermacentor variabilis, assembly GCF_050947875.1. NCBI lineage: Eukaryota > Metazoa > Arthropoda > Arachnida > Ixodida > Ixodidae > Dermacentor > Dermacentor variabilis. The sequence goes on from NC_134572.1 coordinate 43,450,836, forward strand.
GCATCTGAGGCGTTACATCATCTGCTCCTGGTGCGCTGCGGCGTTTCCCTCGCCTCGGAGCCGCCTGGAGCTCGTGCAGGGTTTGGAGCTCCTGCTTCAGCAGCTGACGCTACAGCGTCTCATTCGCTCTTCCTCGCCTTATTCCGATCACGACAACGAACGCTTCCTGAGACCTTCCACGGCGACGTCAAGATGACTACCGATGCAGCAGGGACGCTCGCAGCGTCTCTGAGCCGTCGTGCTCGAGCTAAGCCTCAGCGTGGTCAGGATCGGCGTCCAGGGACTGCCGATCTTGTCCAACACCACGAACACCCATTGACCACGAACATGGATGTGGAAGCTACCAACGGCGACGATCCAGCAACAGAAGGATATCCAGAAGATCCGGCGGATGGATCATGACTCACCGCTCGCGGCCGGCGGGGAAGCCGCGCCGACGCTAAGTCTGACCCAGCAGCCCGCCGCCAAGAGACACCGCATTCGAACCAAACTGTACCACGACGAGCCCAGAGACCCCCACCTCTGCCAATTGACGATTTGAAAGTCATCCTGCACCCGAGAAACGGTCTCACGTTCGGTGAGTGGTCTCGCCACTCTCTGACTCGCGCCGTCGGCATCGAGGCGCGCTTCAAGGAAGAAAAGGTCGACGAACTTCATCTACGTGTTCAACGTCCTCAAAACATCGCCCTCATAAGCACGCCAAGCGAAAGAATAGCGAGCAGCCTTAACAAGATGACATCGCTTACACTTGGCCCGCATCGCTACCCCTTCTCAACATACATCGCCTCGATAATTGGTGCAAAGGGATCATCACGAGTCCCGACACAGGGACTACACCAACCGAACATTTAGACCACCTGTTGGCACCTGGGGTGGAAATCCTCCATGCTCGCATGATGGGGCGAACCACCACGGCCATCATTACATTTGCTGGCCTCAAGGTACCGCGCTACGTTAGGTATTATGGGGCCGAGTACCGATGCTACACACACATCCCGAGGACCCAGGTGTGCAGCATATGCCTTACAATGGGCCACCGTGCGGACGTCTGCCCCACGCCAAGCATCAAGCGCTGCACCACATGTGGGACTGAAACCCCATCCACCACCAAACCTCCCCAGTGCCAGCTCCGGTGCCTGACGTGCAAAGGGGATCACCCGACAACCGATCCCAGCTGTCCTGTTCGGGCACGAACGCCACCCAACAAGCAACGAGTGCGCCAGGAACTCGAGAAACAAAAACGGCAACAGCATCGTCCTTTGGCCCAATCTAGAGAGCGACGAAGCCGATCGCGATCCCGATCTCAGTCCCGATCCCGGTTGCGATCTCGGAGCCGAGGCCCTGGCGACTGTTCTAAGAACCGCGAGCGGGTACCCCCATCATCCTCATCATCATCCTCATCACCACCGTCGTCATTACCACCAGTAATGACGACGGTGGTGGTACCGTCGGTGGTGGTACCACTACCAGCCAAGAAGAAGCCGCCACTACTACCCCAACAGCTGCCATTAGCAGCGCCCGAAGGCCCAGCCGGACTTAAAGGGGTAAGTTGGGCGGAGGGCTCACCACCTTCACTGCGCAAATCTCCCTCAGACTCATCCGAACCTCAGTCTCTACACTAAACCCAATCCCAATCACAGGCGCCTCGCGCCAAGATCCCTCCCCAGTCCACAACTGCATTGTGCCGCGACCTCCAGGATGAGCATCGACGATAGTTGCACCGAGCTATACAGGAGATGCGAGAAAGCATTCCCACGGAGGTCAAGGAAATGATCCGAGCCGCCTTTGTAGACTTCCAAACCACCGTGCTGGAATCAATGCGACATGAAATTACCAACGAACTCAAACAGCGTGAGACAGCTCACGGCACAACCCCTTCCCCCTAAATCATCATCCTCCTCATCCTCACTAGTCGCACGCGCTACACCAACCTCAGCGCCGTCACTAGCGACAAGCGAGCGCGCTCACCCGTACGTTCGCCCAGCCCAGCTACAGAATGACGGCTCCTGCATTACAAACGCAGAATAGAACGGCTAGAACGGCGGGACTGACGATGTGGCAATGGAATGAATATGAATATGAATATATCTTTATTTCCAATAGATTGGGGGAGACAGGGAAGAAAAGCTGCAAGTGCAGCTTGAAAAAACATTCTGCCCCCTATGACCACAAGACATGGGCAGCGCGGAGCTGCCGCGTGTTTTTAACAAAAAAAAAATATACACAGTTTTGCAAGAATGCATAAAAAGTGAGTAGTTGTGCGTAAAGAAGCTACAAAACGTTTCACATATGACAGACAAAAAAAAACATATATACACATATATATGTAATATAAATGTGAACAAAAAGCTGTAAAACTCATCTAAACTGCACTTCTGAAATAGCTGGCCATATAAACATTAATATTAGTCACACTGAATTAGTCGAAAAAATTCTGATGGGGTAAGGGCATATATATCAATGCCAGATTTGTTGTAAGCATTTAAAAGCCTTGGTAAGTTGTTTTTTAGCATTTGTGAGCTGTAATTAATCCTAAAATGGTGCACAGTCCAGGGTTTTGTGTTTCTTGTGAAACGTGAGGGGACACGTTTTTCTAAGCATGCTAATTTAACAAGGGATAGATCGTTTTTCCTGTTCATGTTTTCCTGACAGGTTACTCGCTGCAACAGTGCGTCGCCGCAGCGTCAGAACCGCCGGACATCATACTTCTCCAAGAGCCGGGCGCCACGCTTGTGCCTATCAGTGGCTACGAGACCATTAGGGGCTCGGACGAGGCGAAAGTGTGCGCGCTTGTGTACAGAAAACTCACCTATACCCATACTACTCTCACGTCAGACATCCCTCATCAAATCATTGAGGTTGTCCCCGCGGACACGAGACAAAATAGCCTGTACATCTTGAATGTATACAGTGCACCTCGGGCTCGGTGGGACAATTTTCAGTATCTACTCTTGGAACTCATCAAGTTGGGCCCAGTGTCCGTAGCGTGCGGTGACTTCAATGCCACACACGTGACCTGGGGCTATCGCAGTAACACACCAAAGGGCACCCGGCTTTGGGACCTCACACATAATGACCGATTCACCCTCATAACAAACAGATCATACCCAGCCTAGTCGCCAGGGAAATAGTGTCGAGAGAGACACTTGCCCAGATCTCACTTTCACGAGGGGGGTCCAGGGCGAGTGGCTGAACACTGACGAGACGCTGGGTAGCGATCACCACATTCTCATCATCCGCATCTATCAGACAGGTTAAAAACGCCCTGAAAAGAAAATTTACATTACAAACTGGACCAAACTCCGCGAAATCCGTAAGGATCGAGCCACAGGAGATGAAAGCCCCAAAAATGATGCCAGTTGGCTCAGTGATTTACGCAATGATCTAAACAAAACGACTAGCCGCATGACCACGACGACAGACACCCCTGAGGTTTACCCGCATCTCCTACATCTGTGGGACGCGCGCCGAAGTCTTACGAAGCGATGGAAGCGGCAAAAGTTCAATCGAAAATTGCGCTACAGAATATCCCAAATTACGAGAGCAGCCCAGGAATACGCAGACCAGCTAACCAGTGCAAACTGGCAAACGTTTTGTGGTTAGCTAAGTGGTACGCTGGGCACTGCGAGAACCTGAGCAATCCTTCGGTCGCTACGAGATCCGACAAACACAAAATCCCGTAAAAATCGGCAGCTTCAAATATTCCTCCACCAGTACGGAGGAGACGGAGACCAGCTCCTGAAGGACCTTGAACAAAGGTATCTTTCCCGTGGCTCTAAGCCAAGCTATCCGGACTATCCGTATAGAGAAGAAAGTGACCCGCTAGGCACTGACATAACTGTCCAAGAAATCAAAGCAGCACTTGCAGACATTCATAGGAACAATGTACCCGGAGAGTACGGGATACGTTATACTCTACTGCGAAATCTCCCGGATGAGGACCTGGAAACGCTCTGTGCTATGTACAATAAGCACTGGCACGCCGGCACTCTCCGTCTGGAATGGCGACGTGCCGAGATCACTTTCATGCTCAAGCCCGGAAAACCCCTGTCGATCCAAAATTTACGGCCAATTTCCTTCACATCGTGCATTGGAGAGCAGCTTGAGTAAGTAATCCTAAAACGGCTTCACCCTTTCTTGGAGATGCAAAATTTCTTCTCCCACACACAGTTTGGATTTCGCCCCCATTTGTCCGCTCACGATGTCCTTCAGATAAAAGAGGATCTCGTTGACCCCCCCCCCCCCCCCCGGTAGGCCTCAGACGAAATGCCTTTTGGCACTTGATGTCAAGGGAGCTTTCGATAACGTTTCCCATGGTCTCATCCTTGAGAACCTGGCCCACTCCCACTGTCGCACCCGTATGTACAATTCGAGCCTTTCTCAAGGACCGTGTAGCCACAGTGGGAATGGGCCCATATCGGTCATCAGACATTGAAGTTACCGGAGCGGGGACACCTCAGGGGTCGGTGCTCTCGCCGACGCTATTCAATATAGCTATGGCGAGTCTACCCCAGTTACTGGAGAAGGTTGAGAGGATATACCACGCGATATATGCTGACGATTTGACTCTTTGGACGTGCACCGGCTCGGATGGAGACATTCAGGACCGCCTACAGACGGCGGTGGATATAGTGCAGGCGTACCTCGCGACTGGAGACCTCGAATGTGCGCCACATAAATCAGAACTATTACTAATCCGACCCCGAAGCAGCTATGAAACGCCAATTCCAGTGACTGAAGTGAAAATGCAAGGCATACCAATCCCCACTGCACAAAGGGTCCGAATCCTTGGTTATAACCTACAATCCAATGCCAAAGGCCACTTCACGGTAGATCTCCTTGGTCGAAAGTGCGAGCAAATCATCGGTATGATGAGGCGTGTTAGTAACCGCCGCTCAGGACTCAAGGAAGCGGATATGCTGCGGTTGGTCAACGCATGCATTATCAGCCGGCTAACCTATCACCTCCCATACCACAACCTGACGCCCTCCCAGACCAACCGTATAAACATATTAGAAGAGCCGTTAAACAAGCACTCGGAATTCCTGTATATGCTTCCACGGAACGACTACTTGCTCTCGGGGTACACAATACCATCGAGGAACACATCGAAGCACACAGAATGGCGCAACTCGAGCGATTGAGACTGACCCCCATGCACAGGCAGGCATTTGCTCTCACGGCTGGGCTACCCACAGCATTCACCCTCTACGCGAGAGCATGTCCCAGTCCCATCAAACATCCGAACCTTACTCACCATAGCGCCCATATCGCGCAATGTGCATCCAGAGAATCATAATGGTCGCCGGGATGCACGGGGTAGATACCTTCGGAAACTTCTCAACGCCCAGCCGGAGGGCACCGTCTATTATACCGATGCTGCCCACTATACTCTTGCGATCAGAAACAAAGAAAGACAAGTGACGGTGGTGGCGGACGATCAGAGTAATATCGTCACCTCGTGTAGCGTCCAAACCAAGCCGACGCTCATAGGGGAGACGTTGGCCATAGCACTCGCCATCAACCACATTGTCAGTCACATGAAAAGATCACCAAAACACGACCACATCATCATTACAGACTCCCAAGACGCATGTCGAGCCTACCTAAGGGGTCATATACCTCAGGAAACCGATCACTCTCTCACCAGCACACGTAAGCTCCCCGCCATTCCAGATCCCTCAATACCACGCATCAGGCTGATTTGGACATCTGCTCATGCCTCACTGTCGGGCAATGACCGCGCTCATGCGGCTGCCCGAGAGCTAACCTGTCGGGCACCTGGCAGTGAGGCGAGCAACCCATATCAAGCCTCCCAGAATTTGTCCAACACATACCGTGACACTCTAGACTTTTACAGACTAGGGTTTTTGCAATATCACCCTCCACCCAAATCCTTCTCCCGGAATGAAGCCGTATCCGTGAGACGGCTTCAAACCAACTCATATCGGAACCTCCTACTTTTCAACAAGCTCTCCCCAATCTTATATCCCACCACCTGTCCAGGCTGCGGTCCACCACCAGCGACGCTCCATGTCACGATTGAGTGCCAAAAACTACCTAAGGATATCCCTGTTCTACAATCCCCCCAACCAACATATTGTAACGTAGACTGAAGACGGAGTCTTACAAAATAGACGCTGCTCTTTAATGGCGGGCCAGAAGAAGGACGTGCAGCTCACGCGCTTCATCGACTTTCATGGCGCCGACCTTTGCGCGCGCCGACCCGCGGTGCGGGAGCCCCACATCATTGTGTCAATTGCCCCCCATGCGGAAAGCGACCGTCTCGGTCGCGTGAAAAAGTTCTTTCAGCGACAGGAAATGGAGCTCCTCATGTACATCTAGGCGTTCACGTACGCGCATAGTAGGGTTTCATGCGCACTACATGAACAACTTCAGCGCGAGGACGACGACGGAGCGAACCAGGGTCAGAACTGCAGGGGACGACTTCGTAGGTCACGTCACTGAGGCGGCGTGTAACCTTGTAGGGACCAAAATACCGGCGGAGCAACTTTTCCGAGAGTCCACGGCGACGGATAGGCGTCCAGACCCACACGAAGTCGCCGGTATTGTAATGTACGTCGCATCGACCCTGGTTTCAGCGGAGGGTGTCGGTATGCTCTCCGGATACGATGCCGAGCAAGCTGGCGTGCTTCTTCGGCTCTTTGTACGAACTCTTCCGTGTGTTCGCTGTCGGGCTATTATCAACCAGAGGTAGCATGGCGTCAAGTGTTGACGTGACGTGGCGCCCGTGTACAAGTTCGAACGGCGTAAACTGTGTAGTCTCCTGTACAGCAGTGTTATACGCGAAGGTCACATAGGGTAAAATCTCGTCCCACGTCTTGTGCTCTACGTCGATGTACATGGAGAACATATCAGCCAGCGTTCTGTTCAGACGTTCAGTTAACCCATTGGTTTGAGGGTGATACGCAGTGCTCTTGCGGTGAGAGCAATGCGTCAGGTGGAGAACGTCCTGCATAAGTTTGGCTGTAAATGCTGTACCGCGGTCGGTGATGAGAACAGACGGTGCACCATGTCGTAGGACGATGTGGCGTACAAAGAACTTGGCCACATCATACGAGTTTGCTTGCGGAATAGGTTTGGTTTCGGCGTACCGGGTTAAGTAGTCGGTAGCAAGGACTATCCATTTGTTGCGCGAAGAGGCCACTGGGAATGTCCCAAGTAGACCCATTCCTATTTCTTGGAACGGTGCTTGAGGATGGTCCACAGGGTGGAGAAAGCCAGCTGGTTTAACTGGTGGTTTCTTGCGGCGCTGACAATCACGGCAGGTCTTCACGTACCGCTGCACAAAAGAAAAAAGCCGGGGCCAGTAATACTTCTGGCATATCCTTGCTAATTCCTAAGCGAATCCCAGGTGTCCCCCGCATGGCTCATCATGGCAGGCTTGCAAAATGTCTTGGCGCAGCGCCGACGGCACGACAAGCAAGTACGCATTTGGACTGTTTCCGCAGTTTTTCCTGTAAATGACGTTGTTGTGAAAAGAGTACGATGATAAGCCGCGCACGAGCGAGCGGGGTAAGACACGTTCAACTCCTTGAAGGTGCTCGATCAGCGGCAGCAGCTGAGGGTCAGCGCACTGGTGCTCAGCCATCTTTATGGCGTCGATAACACCGACCAATGGCAAGTCATGGTCAGGATCTGAGGACGTCGTAGGGAGTGGTGCGCGTGACAGTCAGCGTCGCTGTGCTTCCTTCCAGATCGGCAGACAACTGTAATGTCGTACTTTTGTAACCTCAGGCTCCAACGCGCTAGTCTGCCTGAAGGATCCTTGAGGTTGGCAAGCCAACACAGGGCGTGGTGATCGCTGACAGCCTTAAAGGGTCTATCGTACAAGTAGGGTCGGAATTTACTAATTGCCCACACAACCGCTAAGCATTCTTTTTCAGTTCTTGAGTAGTTTTTCTCAGCCTTGGTGAGACTCCGGCTTGCGTAAGCAATGGGGCGTTCCACACCAGTTTGCCACTGCACAAGAACTGCACCGAGACCCGTAATGCTGGCGTCAGTATGAATTTCAGTGTCAGCGTTTTCATCGAAACGGGCAAGTATTGGTTGCCGCTTGCAAGCGCTTACGCAAATCATTGAACGACTGCTGCTGCTCGTCCGCCCAAATGAAAGGCACATCGTCGCGTGTGAGCCGTGTCAGAGGTTCAGCAATTCTCGAGAATCTCTCGACGAAGCGCCTATAATATGCGCACAAACCAAGGAAGCGGTGGACAGCCTGCTTGTCTGTGGGTGGCGAAAACTCGGCTACGGCAGCTGACTTGTCGGGGTCTGGTCGGACGCCTTTAGGACCAACGACATGGCCAAGAAATTTGAGCTCTTCAAACCCGAAGTAGCATTTTTCTGGCTTGATCGTGAGGCCGGCAGCACGGATCGCCGCGAGGACACTCTCGAGTCGTGCGAGATGTTCGTCAAACGTGCTCGAGAACACGACGACGTCGTCCAAGTATACGAGGCAGGTTTGCCATTTGAGTTCAGCAAGCACGGTATACATCATCCGCTGAAAGGTGGCAGGTGTGGAACAGAGACCGAAAGGGAGAACTTTGAACTCATAAAGCCCGTCAGGTGTCACAAACGCTGTTTTTTCACGGTCCTGTTCATCAACTTCGATTTGCTAATACCCTGACTTAAGATCCAACGAAGAAAAAAAACGTGGTATGTTGTAGACGATCCAATGCGTCGTCGATGCGTGGCAATGGATAAACATCGCGCTTGGTGACACGGTTCAACTTTCTATAATCTACACAGAAGCGTAGTGTGTTGTCTTTCTTTCTGACTAACACTACAGGGGAGGCCCACGGGCTTGTGGACGGCTGGATCACGTCGTCTTGGAGCATCTCTCACTTTGATGCTTGATCGCGTCCCTTTCCACTGGCGACACTCTGTAAGGATGCTGACGAACAGGACGTGCGGACTCGTCCGTTATAACGCGGTGCTTTGTGATGGACGTGCGCCGTACTTTGGACGACGTTGAAAAACAGTCTGCAAATTCATTCACGAGACTCAGTAGATAGTCTTTCTGATGATCTGGCAGAGCAGCGTTAACGTGAATCCGTTCTTTCAGGCTGGGTAACTCAGATTGTTGAGACGATGCGATTTCTAATGTGGCAATGTCAGTAACGTCAATGATTTCGCGAAGAAATGCGATTCTCGTTCCTCGCGGTACATGCCGATATTCGTTGCTAAAATTTGTTAGCAAGACGACCGAACATTTGTTGCGCACCTGAAGAAGCCCTCTGACTATGCAGATGTGGCGCTCAAGAAGCAGGGGGATGTTTGCCTCAGCAATTCCTTCGGCGTCGTCCTCCATGTCGCATCGGACAAGGGTAAGCACGCTGCTCTTGAGTGGCAACGTGATGTGATCGTCAGCTACGCGAAGCGCGATGTCACGGTCGTTGTCATTGCTGTTTGCTATGGTTTGCGTAGTAGCGAAGCTGACTCTAGACTCTTGCAAGTCGATGATGGCACCGTTCGCCTGAAGGAAACCCATGCCAAGTATAAGGTCCTTTGAACATTCAGGAAGAATGACGAAGTCGCCGATGTACGTGAAGCCCCGAATGTCGACTCGTGCCGTGCACCTGCCCATTGGAGTTATGAGGTGCCCTCCTGCAGTACGAATTTGAGTTCCGGTCCATTGCGTCGAAACTTTGTTCAGTATACACGCGAGATTCTGACTCATAACAGACGTGTCCGCACCCGTGTCGATTAACGCCGTGACTTCGTGGTCATCTATGGTAACCGGTACGTGGCAAGATACCGACATCGAACTACACTGTTTTGTCTGCGTCTCAATTGCATCACATCGTGGTCGTCGTAGTGGAGGATCTTCAGCGTTCGTAACGTTTGCGACCTCACCTCCGCAGGTCGCTGGACTCAGTTTTCCCGGGAGGCAGGGCTGGGTAAGTGACGCCTTGTTGCACTCGGCGTGAAGACGGGGCTGGAAGACCTGTTTCGGGCGGGTGACGGTGACCGGGGGGACACGGAATCGTGGGGCGAACGAGGTCCTGGTGTCCGCGAGGTAGGCTTCAATCTCCAGGGGGCGTTCACCATTGCGCGGGCACGGCGCATTCAGTGAAAACCCACGGAGGCCAGCTCGGCGGTAAGGACACGCCCTGTAGAGGTGATCGACTTCACCGCAATGGAAACACTAGGGCCTCCGGTCTGCAGTGCGCCATACGTCGCTCTTGCGGGGTGGTCATGTTTCAGCCATGAATGGCGTGCGGCGAGGCCTGAAGTCGCCAGTTGCTTGTCCAACGGCGCGCACACCATGAAAGTCCGGGACGTCGCGCACATCGTAAAAAGTCGGGGACAGCGAACTTCGCGCAGCTTCCGCGTACGACATGCGAGGCTGTGGCTGCCGTACTTCCTGCTGTGGTGTCTCGCATCGCTCTGGCACTTGTACTGCCTGCCTGCCTGATTTCCTCCCGGACGACCTCAGCCAGAGCGAGTCGCGGTACCGATCCGGAGTCACCTGAAGCTTTTGAAGTTCTTCTCGCACGACAAGCCTAATGAGCTCCCGCAAGGCGTCGGTATTGTCGAAAGGCACAGCGAGATGGTCACGCCATATATATAGGCTCGACACGTCGGGGTTGTACTGCTTTGTGCGCTGCTGCAGTGCCTTTTTCATTGATATGGCTTCCGCGAGAAACTCTGCAACGGTCTTTGGTGGGTTGCGTATTAGGCCACCGAATAACTCTTGCTTGACGCCGCGCATCAAGTTCCTGAGCTTCTTTTCTTCCGGCATGGATGGATCCGCGCGTCGGAAAAGTCGGCACATATCTTCAACAAACATTGCGACGCTTTCGTTCGGCCGCTGCACTCTCGCCTGAATTACAGATTCAGCTCGCTCCTTGCGATCGAGGCTGGCGTACATGCTGATTAGCTGCCGTCGGAATTCGTCCCATGTCGATAGGGCCACCTCACGGTTCTCAAAGCAGGTCCGGGCATAGTCCTCGAGGGCAAAGTAGGCGTTGCGTAGCTTGCGGTCTGGAGTCCAGCCGTTGAATTCTGCGACACGCTCAAAGTGATCGAGTCAGTCCTCTACATCCTCGAAGGTGTCACCATGGAAGGACGTGGGGACTCGCGGTCGAGGAAGAAGATAAAACCGATGTATTCATCCTTCTGACTTGATTGGGCAGAGGCTCGTGCTCAGGCGGCAGTCCTTGAAGTCGACGGCTTATCCGTACGTGAACTGGAGTCAGCTCGACCGGCCTTCGTACTGGGCTTGTAGGCGGTGTTCGATCTGGGAGTGGTAGCATGTGCCCCGCACCTCCACCAGAAAAATGTAACGTAGATTGAACACGGAGTCTTACAAAATAGACGCTGCTCTTTAATGGCGGGCCAGGAGAAGAACGTGCAGCTCACGCGCTTCATCGTCTTTCATGGCGCCGACCTTTGCGCGCACCGTCCCGCGGTGCGGGAGCCCCACATCATTGTGTCAATATGAGCAGTGGGAGGCGATCCTCCGTCGCTGCGAGCCTCAGGTCTGGCTGGCCCTGATACGACGAGCACGAGCGGTAGCGAAAGCCATTGGGGCCCTGGATTGAGGGCCCCAACCACATAAATACTTTCACTTTATAATAATGTTTCTTCTGTCTCTCGCTGTGCATTTTCGCTCGAGCGGTGTAGGCGGCGTAACGTCGAAGAGATAGCGTAAACGAGAGGAGAAATGAGGAGGAATGAAGGCGAAGGAGAGTGTGGCTACTTTCCGAATTTTAAGGGGCTTTACACCTCCCTTCCGCCGCTCGCCCTCTTCGCAACTTGGTTGCTCGAGAGCGGACGCCCTTTGCGTCGGCGCGTTTCCTCGACTTCCTCGCCAACATCTGACTAACGTCGTACTATAGAATTTCATACAATCATTTACCGCGGCTATATTTACTTAAAACGATGCTGGGAGCATTTCTGTACCTATCCTGCGTCGATCGTCTTCTCGCCCCAGGCTTGTAATGGTTTCGATAAATGCATTGTTTCTTATTAGTACTTGTTAAATAGCAACTGATTCATTTTAAGCTCGGAAAACAAGTAGGAATGCGCCGTCTACATGTAAACCAACGCAAAAGCCATGCAGAGCTGTTCTTTCTACTTTTGTCCCTTGCAATGAAGCTAACAAGCAGACGATGCGCAGCGTTACGGCACGGGGTTATTTTTCTCTCGCGATACGGCATGGGCTGTAGCATTGCAGTCACGAGAGCTCCACCAAACCAGTAATCGGAATGCGAAAGTGTTTATTATGCCGGGAATTACGCGTTTTAGAAGCACGGTTTCTTGAGCGGGACTATTTTATTGCCAGAGGCAATCAGCTGTGGCGCTTCGGTAATCTGGGCGGGGACTCCCGTTTTTTCTAAAGTAGTACTCGACTATAGAGGGAACGCTTGCGCTTGTGTCTACGGGAGCTGCAATTGGAGCGGTTGACCAAGCATGAGAATTATGGGAAGGAGATGGATTCGCCTAAACATCGTCCTTTTGGCTCCAAACGGCTTCGTGTCTTTGTAAACTTTTCGTTTTCAACAATGTACTGCATAGAAATATTTAACTAAACATTGCTAAAATTGTCCGACGGCAGGATTCGAGGACGGGACCTCTAGCACAGAAGCCTGATATTGAAATCATTACGCCACGGGCGCATTTTTTTTCTTTATTTACAGCTTGACTGCAATCCTAAAAGGAGTTTGTGGTGCACAGATCACACTCGTTTTATATGTGTTAAGGTATCCAACATTGACACCACATCTTCGCTGCAGTCAACTGTCTTTGTACGCATCACATACTTTCACAACCATTTCCATAATATATTCATAGACAGATCGGCCTTTGACATCACAGTGTATATAATGCTAACACACTACCCCACACTGCGTGCAGCTCGAGTAAAAAGATAGCGGCCATCTGTTTAAAATCGCGTTCAGGCGGTAAAAAGCGAATGTCCTGCGGATTGAGGGGTAGGTCTATCTTATAGTTCTCTGTAATATATCCCAAAATAATAGGTCATAATTACAATCAATGAAAACATGTTCGATGGTTTCAGCTTTGTTGCACAGAAAGCATGTGCATGCTTCTCCATGGCACATAAATGCCTCTTTCTTCTAACCACGTTTTAACAGGCAAGGTTTCCATCTGAAGCTTGAAGAAAAATACTTTAACGCTCGTCGGTATCGACATACTTTTAACCCTTTTAAGTACGTCTTGCCCACGGTCTTCTTGAAACATTAATCGATACAATGGTACAGGGAAAACCCTGTAAACCAGCATTCTCAATAAGATCATTCATAAGACGCTCTCTTTCTACATTGGAGAGGTAATCAAGTCAAAGTCTCGCCTTAAGGGACGTATACGACGTCACAACTTCGTGCAAGAACCGTGACGTTGTGTAACGAGCGCCAATGGCTGAAGAAAAAAAAATCAGGCATAGAAACTGTTAACTTGGTTTGAAAAAAAAAAACACAGAAAAGGATCCCTTTCGTCTCTGATCAATATGAAACGTGATGCAACGACATGCCACCTTTCTTTACTCGACAACAAATTTGTCCTTGATGTTCGCACCCACGTAGAGCGCCCGATAAACGTGGCAAAGATGCGGCGAAATCTTTTAATGTACTTACATGTGCAATACAGTGCTGCAGAATATAGATAATTTTCGCCGCGAGAAAAACGTTACAAATAGTGGCGCACGTGCAAAAATCGACAATTCACGGCCACAGCATGCTTCGGCCATTGCAGCCATTTCATCCGTTTTTTCGAGCCAGAGTGGCCCGTTCTCATGATACCTATCGTGATATCCTATAAGGTAACTGCTAGGTGCCGTAAGCCACTGGATATATTCAAGATCACCGGACGTTGTATTCCAATGGCCATTCCCGAGACGAATACTTGTTTGCTTAATAATCTGACGGTCGCTTTTCTCGCAAAACATTTCTGTAATTTTGAATAATGAGCTAACATTCTCCTTATTTGCAGCAAATAGGGCAATGTCATCGGCATAAGCTAGAACACGCACTTCACACGATTGTATACCTTAAACCCCCTGATTTCTGTACTATTACCTATTTTTCTAGAGCCGCTCCAAAAATAAAGCAAAAAGTAAAGGACTTAACGGACAACCCTGTAGAACGAAGGAGAGTACTCGTATGCATTTTGAAAGTTCACCATTAACAATTACATTGGTACATGAGCTTTGATATGCCATTTTGATGCCTTTACGTATAACGGAACCAAGTCCTACATAAATAATTGACAAAAAGAGAACACTATGTGGTACCATGTCAAAAGCCTTAGCTAAGTCTATTTGCAGTATCGTTACTCTCAGAAAAGCGCTATCGCATTATCCTAAAATGCTTCTAGCTACATTAATACTTATAAATGGTTTCCCATCTCTAATGCCGCATATCTGATGCGGCCCAACTAACTTCCGTATAAGTCCCCGCAGCCTTGCTGCAAGAACTTTCATTAAAACCTTGTAATCAACATTTGTCAGCGTAATTGGCCTGTATCCCGTCACTTTACGCAATATATTTCTATCTTTACCTTTCAGAGTTAGTACTGTGTGCGTACGATTGAACAATGGAGGTATAAAGTGCCTTGCTTGAGTGCCTGTGAAAATAGCTTATGCAATACTGTTGCCATATCCATCTTGAACGCCTCGTAAACTGCTGCAGTAATCCCATCTGGACCAGGGGATTTGCCCGAGCTCAGTTCCTCAGTAGCCCCCTCAATTTATCCCATTCTAATATCCCTTACTAACAAATTTATATCCTCTTTGTCTAGCGTCGGCATTTCAGCCAAGGAGTCATCCTCGTGGCCCAGCACCTTTGGCTCAAGACAAGCAAAGCTTCGACAGTAACTTTCAAACGCCATCATGATAAGTTTCTGTTCTCTCAATATCTTACCATAATATTTCATTTCCAATATTTTATTTCCTCGAGCGTACGCCTTTTCATCTGACAAAGCTCGCTTTGTTGGTACTTGCCCCTCGATATATTTTTCAGCTCGTGCACGTATAATCGCACCTCTGTATTTATCTTCCTCTAATCTTTCTAGTTCTCTTTTAACGACTTGCAGTTCTTGCGTCACAAAACCCGGATTAGCTGTTTCGATTCGCACTAAGTCATGCAGCTCTTGCCGCAGGCCATGTTCCTGTTTTTGAGCTCGATATTTAATATGTCCACCTCTTTCTATTGCGTTCGATTTTACCCTTTGTTTAAAGGCACACTAAAGGCAAATATTAAGTCAAGCAAAAGTGATACTTTAGCGCTTGAGAATCTCTAAGGCATCAACAGTATCGCAAACAGGGCCTCAATAATCGAGAAACTGAGGTAAATGCAGGACATGATTAAAGAATCCCCCGGGACATTCAAGCACTTGCCCGATGACGAACGCCCTCCGATGACGAACGCCCTCCTAAGTTAGGTTCGGTGACTAGTACTCAACCACTCGTGGCAAAAAAAAAACATCATTGTATTGTATTACAAGATGAAATAAAATGCTACTTGTCCAGTTCCATTTCATTTTTACAAAAAAGGACTCCTTGAAATTACCCTTGAAAACGACGCGGTCGGTCGAAAGTTTTCGTTTTCGCTCCACTCTGCGCCGCCCACGCTTTTGCGTTTCAGCAGTTTCGTCATAACGTAGTGCTGCGATGGTATAGCTGGCTCGCGAAACTCGCACAAACTGCAAGTAGTAGAGACTTCAACTTCCAGGTTATGTCGCGGGATGCCCGAACGGTTCGACGCCACTTGACCAAAAGCAGCTGCAGCGGCGAATCCACCGCTCTGTCTTGGCTCGGTACCGCCGTCTGTCGGGCGCCGTTTTACTCATCGACATCAGCAAAGGGTGGTGATGACGTATGCAACGTCACTACTCCGCCGCTCGGGTGGCGGGAGATCTGAATTTCGAAAAAGGTACTCGAATCCTCGCATGCAATCTTCCAGTAAGCTAAGTCTTTTCTTGGCACGAAAAAAGCGTTGCCAGGTTTCTGGAATGGTATTTAAGCAGTCCACGTAGACTTATTATTTGCCTTTAGTGTCCCTTTAAATAACTCCTATTTTTCTGCGGCAGTGCATAGTGTGTCAGTTAAAAAACTGCTCGATTTCTTTCTTTGTTTTATGTATGAACACTTCGTCTTTGATTAGCTTAGCGTCCAATTTCCACTTTTCCCATTCGAGTTTTCTTTTTTGCTTTTGGCCGGTCTGAAACGCCACTAAACAATGATCACTAAAAGAAACAGCATCAACATCGTAGTTCTGACATAGAGGCGCAATCTCTGAACACACGTGCACTTGACGCAGTCGTGCATGACTGGTGCCTTGAAAGTGCTTGAAGTGTTGGCGACTTCCACCCGTTGCCAACTGTGCCACAACACTTAAAGAATATTTACTCACGCATTCTTTAAGAAACGAAACACTTTCATCATTTATACGAGCAGTGGTTGAACGGTCTTCTTGACTAAGGACACAATTGTAGTCACCCAACCCAATCACACACCTTTCACTGTGAAAATACATGCACAATTCGCGAAAGAACAAACATCTTTCATGCTGCTCTGCAGGTGCGTAGACATAAATAAATGTAAATTTCGCCTGCCCGTAAAAAAGATCCCACAGTGATGTATCGCCAACTTCATCGTCATCTTCATCGTGCCTTTATCGGCACTGCCATGGTCATCATGACCATGGCAGTGCCGATTGGGCAGATTGGGCAGTTCCTGGCCAATCTGGCCACCATGCTAGCTCCGCTACATGCTCTCTTATCCAAAGGAGTCAAGTGGCAATGGAGCCAGGAACAGGAGAAAGCATTTCAGCAAGTTAAGCAGGCAATTGTGGCTTCCAAGTTTCTGGCTCACTTCGGCCCGGATAAGCCACTGCGGCTGGAGTGCGATGCATCATCAGTAGGCATTGGGGCCGTTTTGTCGCACCGCGTGAATGGTGTTGACTACCCCTTCGGATTCCGGTCCAGGACACTTACCAAGAGCGAGCGCAATTACTCGCAGTTAGAAAAGAAGCTTTGGCACTGGTATTCGGCGTCGCCCGGTTTAAAGACGACCTGTACGGACATCAGTTCGTCTTAGTAACAGACCACAAGCCTCTTACTGGTTTATTCAATCCAGGTAAAGGCATACCACCGATGGTGGCCGCAAGAATACAGCGTTGGGCCTTGTTTCTTGGCAACTACAACTACACATTGCAGTACCGGAAGGGCAGTGACCATTCCAATGCTGATGCCCTCAGTCGGTTGCCCTTGCCAGTAATGGAGGAGCCGCGGGACTTTGCTGCCGACGAGTACGTTTTGTATGCCCACTCTCTTGAGGAAACAGCGCTTTGCGCCCGCTAGGTTGAACATGTGACTAATCGAGACACCAGACTTCTGCAGGTTAAAGAATGGATTTCCCAGGGATGGCCGTCATATCTTCCGCAGGGCCATGAGCATCTCCGGCCGTACTTCAACAGAAGAACAGAGCTTACAGTCAGCCATAATTTGGTGTACTGGGGACATCGCATTGTTCTACCCCTGGCGGCGGCAAGGCGTGTGTTGCGTCTTTTGCACGAGACACACCCCGGCATGACAGCCATGAAAACCACAGTGAGAACGTTGTTTTGGTATCCGGGACTGGATTCCGACATAGAGCGACTGGTGAACTCATGTTCCACATGTGCGCAGGCTTCAGCGATGCCACCAGCACAGATACCTTTGGCCTGGCCAGCCACCGGGGAAAGGTGGAGCCGGCTGCACGCAGATTTCGCAGGCCCGTTGGACGGACAAATGGTCTTAGTCGTCGTCGACTCGGAAACGAAATGGATGGAAGCCATTCCGATGAAAACTGCCATTTCGCAAACCACGGCCAACGCGCTAAGATCAATATTTGCACGGTTCGGCCTTCCAAAAACCTTTGTTTCTGATAACGGACCACAATTTGTGGGCAAAGTTTTTCGTGAGTTTCTGGCACGGAACAATGTGCAACAACTCACAACTGCCTCTTATCATCCACAGTCGAATGGGTTAGCCGAACGAGCTGTGCGTACGCTCAAGGAAGGACTAAAGAAGAACCCCGGAATGGACCTCAAAATACGCATAGCGCGGGTTTTATGTCGATATCGCCGAACGCCCGTCAAGGATGGAAAGTCGCCGGCGGAACTCTTATTGGGGTACCAAATAAGAACAAAGCTGGACTGTATCGCTCCCGATGAAAGGTCACCAGAAATCCAACCACGAGTTGGAGGGTCTCCAGTTCAGGCAGGTGACCCAGTCTGGATGCGCGATTTCCGAACAAGTCGTCGCAGGTGGATACCAGGAGTAGTGCGAGATCAACTGGGGTCCAGAATGGTCACTGTTGATTCCGGGAAAGGAATTCAGCGGCTACACTTGGACCAGGTGAGACGTCGAACTGTCTCAGACTCTTTCTCGACACAGAGGGTAGCCGTAAACCCTGCAGATAGCACTCCAATCACGTCGCGACATAGTCCGGAAGTGGCCCAGACGGATAGCCCACCACCGTTACGAAGATCGACCCGACAGCGACGGCCTCCTGAACGCTTGGACCTGTAAGAGGGGAAGAAGTGATGTATCGCCAACTTCATCGTCATCTTCATCGTGCCTTCATCGGCACTGCCATGGTCATCATGACACGTGAGCAGCGGAAGACACGGACGCAGGCTGCAATAAAGCTGCGGTGCTTGCGGCGTTATGTCTGATTGATGTCAGTGTTTTTAAGCCTAGTGCGACATATCACACAGAACAAAACGTCCTTGCAAGCAATTTGTAACCCTTTCCACGACAATGCCAACAGAATTTTTAACAAGATACATCCGGCTGATGTTCCCACCGCATGGCTAACGGATACACTGTACCGTAAATTGTGCTACCAAGCCTTCGGTCGCCTCCTTCTTTTAACCCATAGTCTCCTGGACCGCAAGTAGGTCTAGGTCTCTTTCTTCCATCATGCGTTTGTCCTGATGTTGCTTGCGACTAGCCCCTTGGCCCCCTTGTATGGAGCGTGCCGACGCGCGCAATGGTGCAGGTATACCAATTATACAGATTGTAAGCTCGAACCAGCAGTACAACGCTTACCGTGGCTCTGCCCTGCAGTTGAAATACCGGGTTGTTACTTGTCGCGTCCTCGACCTCGAACCGGCGACAAGGACGCTGACCGGACTTCGAGGACATGCTTTTATCCTTTGCACCAGCAAAGCGTTTCCACTGACGCTCCAGGCGTTTAACCTTGCGTTCGGTGCTGCCTTCCGTCAACTTCGGAATGCCTGTTCTGGGACGCTTCCTGCGTGCCACGGTCGCCCCCGTAGCGTCTGCTTTCTTGTCTTGTATCCCAGAGAGTGGAGCATACCCACTATGGGGAGGGGGGGGGGGATTGGCCAAGAAGCAATAAAAAAAAATTACAGGGTTTTACGTGCCAAACCACATTCTGATTATGAGGCACGCCGTAGTGGAGGACTCTGGAAATTTCGACCACCTGGGGTTCTTTAACGTGCACCTAAATCTAAGTGCACGGGTGTTTTCGCATTTCGCCGCCATCGAAATGCGGCAGGCGGTTTCAAAGCGAGAGCTTTACTGGCCGCGAACTTGCGATTTCGCCGTGGCCGTGATCCGACGAGGCGCATGACGTCGCAGCGCGTTCCTCGTCGTTGCGCTCGCCTCTGCTCGCATCGTCAGCTGCGTCGTATGCCTGATAACATGTCGGAGGATTGAAAAGGAGAGGTCGCGTGTGCCGCAACCACAGTTGAGGCGGCAGTATGGATGACGACAATTATGATAAGCAGGAGGAGGCCTGGAATCGACATCGGAACGAGATGAAGAGGAAACGAATCGCCCAGGAAGCAGACGAACAGCGCGCCGAACGACTGGCTAAACGCCGTAACATAGCTAGACAACAAGACTAACCAGGACTTGCAATCAAGATTAACCAAGGCTAACCATGATATGCCTTAGCTTTCGCTACGTATATCCTGGCATAGCCGAGCTAAGCCACTGCCCATTTTTTTCCGTATGCTTAGAAGTAAAGCCAAACTAGATTTAAATAGTGGAGCGTAAGACTATAGAACTGTAATTTAGACGTGTAATGGAAATGTTGTTAAGAATTTTGATTAAATAAGCTAACGTAAATAAATGAAATAATAGAAATAATTGATAATTTTAGAAATTCAGCAAGGTACCCTTTTTCTCTCTCTAATAAAATTGTAAACTGCAAGAAAAGCATCCCTATGGCTGGACCCCAGTGAAGTCGCCTCAAAAGAAAGAATGGTTGGCGAAGTTAGCGATATCCCAAGTTTGATAAATGAGTTATCTAGTAGTTTTGTTTGTCTTAGAAAGCGGCGGCACGAGGCAAAGTAATGTTCAATAGTTTCAGCTGCTCTGCAAAAAGAACATAGGGAGGACATAGCGAGACCAGACCTGTGTAAGTAAAAATTTAGAAGAGGTTTGCGACGTCTCAATTTTGTAAAAGAAATTTCCAATTGTCTTGAAGGACACCAACTAATATTCCGTGAGAAGCAAAGACGGTGGAATTCAGAAGACGGTGTTAGCATGGATGTTGCGGAGTTTTGAAATATAGCGAAATTTCTGTACCTAGCTGCGGTGACATAAGCTGATGTCGGCAAAACAAATATGATAGGGCCGTTGAGGGATGCTCGTGCGAGCGAATCAGCTATTTCATTCAAGTGCAACCCATGATGTCCCGGGACCCAAAGAAAACATACTTTCCGTAAGTACGGAGGAGCCTCGAACTAAATGTTCTTTGAATTCTTGTATTTAAAGATTCAGTTAGTGTTGTACATACAGATAGCGAGTCGGTCACAATAACAGCTAATGGGTCGTTTTGGGGTAGTATTCGTAACGCTAATATAATCGGTAATTATTCTTCCTGAAATATAGGTTTGAAGTTGGGAAGGCGAAGGGAGTAAGACCATTGTAGAGATCCAGAGAAGATCCCCACTCCTGCCTTCTCATGGCACGCAGAAGCGTCAGTAGCTATTACATTGTCAGTGGTTAGCTGGTGTGGGCCGCCGTGTAAGATATTAATTAAATCTCGCTTTGGTAATAGTTTAGCATGATTTGGAAATATGTCCTCGAACTCACTTTTCAAGCCTGTTAAGGAATCATTTGGATGGCAAACTTGGCGTATGGACACATCCAATCTTTGTAACTGTGCTTGCACAAATAATATCTGAGGACTGTGGAATCTCGACCACGATACTTGAAAAAACTCAGATGGTTTAGTGATAAATGCATATTGCGTACGTCTTTTAAAAAAAGGCATAATTTCTTTTTAAATGTCTGAGCCGTAAGCATGCGGAATCTGCAATCTAGGGTGTATGAGCTTCCTGATATAAAACAGCGTTGGCAACAAATCTAGGTAGCCCGAGGCACGACCGTAGATCGATCTTCTCTTTCTAAGAGTATGAGAGGCTTAATTTTGTAGGCGGGGCCACCGGAAAATATTACGCAGCCGAATTCTAATACAAGCCGAACATACGTTTTATATATAGTCAGTAAGGCATCCCTGCGTAGTCCAGAGCGATGGTGGCTGAGCCGGCGGAGCATAGCTACGGCTCGTTCTGCCTTTGTTTTAATATGTTCAATGTGACTGCGCCAGGTGTGCTTGCCATCGTAAATAACACTAAGGTATCTGACTTCGTCAACATGAGGAATGATTTTCTGTCGGTATTGTAAAGCTGTATGCACCTGTGCAGTTAATGGGAATACTAATACCGCACTCTTGCTAATATTTAACGACATACATAACCCCCCTAGCCATGACTCCAGCATTCCTAAGTAATTCTGCAATGACTGTTGTGGTGAATGTATATTATTTGCGGATGTAAAAAATGCGATATCGTCCGCATAAACATAAACATGCACTTCCGGAGACAAAGGAATTGTGCCTAGCAAAATGCTAAATAATATAGGGGAAAGAACGGAACCCTGTGGTACACCTCTTGTCTGCTTGTGTTTAGACGTCGAAATACCGTGTTGGTAACAATAATACTCTCTATCCCTTATAAATTCATAGATCCAAGCGGTTATATATTTTGGGAATTCGTAGACTGAAGCTTATCTAATAGAATACGATGTTCTACAGAGCCGTATGCTTTTGATACATCTAACGTCACCAAAGCTGCGTATTCTCGTTTGCGGCGAACAAGCTTAATGCGGCTCTCTAAATCTATATGGGCGCATAATATGGAGTGGCCGGGACGAAATACAACCTGACAAGGACTGAGAAGGGTATCATCCAGCATAAAATTTGTTATACGGCCGTGAAGAACCCTTTATATTAATTTGACGACATTGGAAGTAAGATAAATTGGTCTTATGTTGTCTAAGTCAAACTGATTTTTTCTTTAACAGTGTGATAATTTTAGGTACTCTCCACTCTCTTGGCACCCATGAATTTTTTAGAGAGAAATTTATTACGTTTAGCAGGTCCTGAGGCGCATAATCAAATAAAACTTTTAGCATTCCTGTTCTAATTCCATCTGGACCGGGGGCTGACGCCGGTAACGAACTAATGATGCCTTCAAGCTCTGTCGTTTTTACTGTTACTAAGTCGCCTCCCAAGGGAGGTTTCTATAGTCCTATCGGCAACTTATGTTTTAAACGTCGCGCGATTCCTTGAGCAATTTTCTCAAGTGATTCTGATAATTCTTTTGTTGATAGAACGACAGATTCGGCATTCACGGGCGCCAGTATAACTTTACGAGATCGAAAAAATTTAAACAGGGCTTTTTTATTGCTTGACTTCAAAAGGTATGTGTAGTGCTTGGAATCATAATCCTCCTTAGCTTTTGAGACTGTTCGTTTAAATGTAGTAGCTAGATATGTATAATCAGCCCAATTAACAGGACATTGGTTGTATAAAAGTTTTTTCCACGCAGATTTTCTACGTCTGAAATCTCGCTTCCCGTGTGTTCTATTCTCCTGGAAGTGGAAGTGGAACCCCATCACATATAACCCCGTTCTTCCAAGAAAGTTGCACCCAAAGGGTTCTTGTGGCTATTTAAAAAAAAGAAAAAACAAAGGTTTTATAACAAGTGGCACCTGCCTTCTTGCGATCCGTTTTTGTACGTTTGGACTTTGACCTTCACTGTAGATGAATGGACACAGTGGTGCGGGGAGCACATTATTTGTCGTTATAGAGCTTTCTCTACTTAACCGCGAACAGCTATTCAGGCAAAAATCTTACACTAAAGAAGCTCACGAAGTATTGTCTAGTGAATCATTAGAATAAAACCCAGCATTTGAGAGACTTGGCGCGTTAGGCAGTCGACATTGCGTTGGGCTCGTCGCATAGCAGCAATTTATCTTTATAAAGAATACACGCAGAAACTCCTCTGGGGTTTGTCTAAGTATGCGTAAGCATTGTGCCACTTGCTCATATCCGCGCAGCCCGGTGTCATTATTGTTATGAAACCTGATCCGACCAGCATAAACGACAGCGCTGCGGCGACACGAACTGTTGCGGAAGGCTATGTCAGGTGAAATGATGATGGAAGTAACGTACTGCAGGTGGCGGCGTCGCGTCTCATGATGTTCCGATCATTGTAAGCGGTTATCGCTCTTTAGCGCCTTATCCATCCGCGTCGAACCATTATGAACCGTCACCAAACGTACTCAGGCGGCGGCTTCGTATAGCACCGCCGCGTGGACCGTATACCTTGGAAGCGCTCTGTGATGAAGGCAGAGAGCGCCGAGTGCTGATAGCTTCGTGAGCGCTGTGTTCTCGCAGCTTAGTTCGTGTTGAAGCGAGAGGCAGCACGAAGGTGAATTCGCTCGCTGCTGCGAGCCCTATCTTGAAAGCGATCGTCTTATGTAACAGACGTGCGGACGGTTTTCCTCGTTGGGTAAGCATAGAAATGCTAACGCATTTAAGTGCTCCTTCTTCTAGCTGACGATGAAGAAAGAAGTTCGTGCTCGTAATTCACTGCGCTTCTGGTCGTATTGCGGCGCGTTTGTGCAAGGTCAAGTACGTCGTGCCTTGTGGTTCAACACGTTTTAATGCTGAATGAAAGTACCAGTTTCTCTGCAAGGTCAACCATAAGAGTGTTTGGACGGGTTCCTCACTTAAGTCTGCAGCGCATCTTACAAATATATCAACACAAGGTTAGTGCTACCGGAAGCATTACATGTCCTATGAAGCAGAAAAGCCGGCGTTGTGCGCAACGAGTGACAGGAAAAATTTAATTAAGGTGGATTAAGGTTAGTGCAAATTAGAAAAAGGTGGATTAAGGGGGAGTTGGATTACGTCAGAGTGTTAACTTAAGGTGATAACTTAAATAAGTCATGTTTTCTTATTCAAATCACGTGAGTACCGTCAATTTCTCTCTTTCGCCTCTGTTTCCTGTAGAATAACCTGTAGAAGCACCCCTGTTCCGATAATTACGTATTAAATCCGTATTACTTCGTTGTTTTAAACATTTTAAAAAAGGTTCGGTGCTTCTTATTAAATGTAGTTTAACGGCTTCCTATGACCGAGAAATATTCGCAATTTAGGTGAGCATACTTAGAAGTGCTGTAGAACTTCGTGAGAGTTTTCTTGCCGAGACAAAACAGCCCCGCATTGGAGTATTTCAAAATTGGCTCCATCGCCGTGCGCTGTGGACCTTCGTGGTATTGTATATATTCAACACCATCTTATGCAATGTGACAATTAGTTTATGTGGTTGTGTCTTAGGGACGCCGTGTGGACTGGGACATTTCTTTGAAAGCGTGCCCTGTGTACAATGCTCAGTACTTTGTATATGGTATCTTCCTAATGTAATTGTGTCGTTATTGTTAGTCGAAGTATTTGTATAACCTTTTGTTGAAACAAATCTTTTTCTAAACACGAACCAGAATTCATTCAAGACCATGTTATATAATGTGACAAATACTTTAGGCGTAACTGTGCGTTTCTGTTGGTCTAAGTGGTTATGCGATAGGGAGACAATGTGGACTCTGAGAACCCGTCACCGCACTGATGCGATTAAATACAGTTTCTTTATTTTTTGTACCCACATTAGAACAGCAGAATGTTCGATCATATTTGATCATGTCCGGTCATGTTCGATCTTGATCACCTTCTGAATTCTTCTTGTATGCTTTTTAACCACTGATATTCATTGCTTTTTGTTTTATGTTTGTTTCCTCCGCTTCTTTGCCATCTCTGTATTTCCTACTTCCCACACCTGCGATAGCCCTTTGGGGCTGCAGTATGTCGAAATAAATAAAAAAATAAATAAAATAAAAATAAATAAATAAATAAATAAATAAATAAATAAATAAATAAATAAATAAATAAATAAATAAATAAATAAATAAATAAATTTGAAAACATAGCCTGTATAAAATGCTCAGTACTTTGTATAGGTTATCGTCCTGGTGGTATTGCGCCGTCGTTGTGACTCAACATGTCCTTATCGTCGTTTGTTGAAATACACTTTTTTCTAAACACAACAGCTACAAATCATTGACGTCGGTTAGGTTTAACAAAGTAAAAAGACAAGCTTTCAAAGTGAACGCGCAATAGTTAACGGGTTGTGAACGTTCATTCGGCATTCCTGCTCCATTGGTGACTTGCCAGGTTTGAGGAGCGGTACCAGACGGCTTGTCTTCCATCCTTAGGAAACATTTCCATCCCGCCATGATTAATTGAATATCTCCAGCAACGCATTTCATGTTCGCTCAGCCCGGTGGCACAAGGTGCGGTACGATATGTCATCTGGTCCAGGCGACGACGACCGATTGCACAAAGCAAGTGCTGCATCGAGCTCCTCGGTGGTGAAAGGCAGGTCCATGCGTGAATCCCGTGAATGCGACATATGATGCTATCCGTTCAAAGGAGCCTGTGTACGTTGATTGGCCTGCAATCTTCCCGCCGAAATCTTCCGCTACCTCGATGTCCTCGAGACGTTGGAAAAACGCCGGTGCTTTGAATGGCATGCGTCGATCGGGAAATGCACATTGGCCTCGTACTGTTCTCCATATATGAAGAAAGGGGTTTTCGAGAGTATTGGGATTCACACAATTTCGCCCGCCATAGAGACTGCAGTTTGTCTATTCGAAGCCAGATCTTCTTTTGCGTGCGTCTGGCTATCCCTTCGATCCCGGATGGACTTCTTGTATCGGTGTCTTCTATCGGCAAGCCGACAAATCGCACGCAGTCGCTCCGACTCCACGTCGCATTCCGAGAACTTTGGAGAGCATCTCGGCGTGCACATCGCAGTCTGCGTTGCTTCCTTGATGGCTTGCTGAAGACCAGAAGGGAGACCTTTGCTACAAGCGTCTTCCATGCTGGTTTTGAATACAGGCCAAACAATACGCCGTATTGTGCTTGGCGAATGACAGCTGGCCAAACGTTTGACCTTAAGGTGACAGGCCACACAGACAATTTTTTTTCTCTAAATCGGAATCCAGGATATAAACAACTTTTTTTTCCCTAAATAAGTAGGTCTTATTTAGCTTATACAACTATATAAAGGGCAGGATATGGTTCATTTTATATTTTGGCCGGCAATTCTTGTCATAAAATGTGGTAAAAGTGCTGCTTGCGCCATCAGGGATACGAATTAATAAATTGATGAATTGAGTAAAGCCTTGGCATTTATGTAGCTATGTAGCGGTCATTTGCAGTGAAGTAGGATAACTGCAATGTGATATATATTAACAAAGTAATCTTCGAAAAACTAAGCAATGTGGAAAAATTGCCAGTTTGGATCAAATTTATTTGTAAAATGAGCTGTAAATGGAAAAATATTGCATGAATTTCTTTTGTTCAAGTTAGTTGCGCATATCTCTATGTGAGGAATGAGTGTGCAACATTTCATATCAAAATGTTATTCAAAACAAAGTCATCAAAGTTTGCGTAACATTCGGTGGAGCGAAATCTTGTTTTGAGAAAAACGTAAGCATATCTTCAAGCCACGTGAAAGATCTCAAAACTACACAGAGGCCTAAAATACACCATATTGCCAGCTGGAACCTTCATGAGATGCACTAGTCTCCTTTTCGTGTGGCTGTTCGGCGACAACATAAAATGAAAAAAAAAGAAGAGTATTTTGAATAATATTTATGTCAAAGAAATAGTGCCGATTTTCAGTTTCGCAATACGAGGGTACCAAGTTGGAAAACTAACCGTAACCCAAAAGCCAATGATGATAGGAAGGCCATTTCTTTCAGCATGTTGCTGAATGTTTGGCAGATAAATTGTAAACAATTTTGCAGTCACTATAGAAAGCGTTTATTTCTCAAGACGATGATAGGATATTTTTCATCACTTTCTTTTCGATGCTTGTTTGCCGTTTTCATGCACAGTTCTTCTTTTGTATATTTTAATATTGCGTTATGTTGTCTTTGTGTGTAGAAAGGATTGCCTTTGTTTGACGTCGTTTAAGAAGTATTGTCACTTACGTACATAGTAATTTCAGCTGTTGTAGCTTGCATAGACTTCAGTGTATTTTTATTTTCCTTATTTTTTCTTTATCTCTTTTGTTAATGCTGCTGCTACTGCAAGATGTACACGAACACGGGCCTGCACTTGCTTCGGCTATTGGCCCAAAATTTTCTTTCTCTTTTTTTGCGCACTGTGTGTGGACACTTGAAGGAAATAAATGAAATGAAATGTATCAAGCCAGATTGTTGCTTTGGGACGTTAAAACCTATCATTTTTTCTTCTATAAAATCAAACTTATTTCACCGAATGCATGAAAACTGTGTTTCATGAGAATACTAAACGTGTTTAACCCTAAAGTGGTGTTGGAGTTCGTCTTACACATGTCACGCCCAACACGCATTGTCTTCATTGGCTAGGACATCTGGTGAGTAAAGTTTAGCATAGGAATCCAACAAGTACAAGTTTGTTCTATTGTGATCTCAGTTTTACAGGGCACAACTTGAATATTGTTATTTGTAGGCTTCCAAAAGGTACCTCTGCAAGTCTGCGTATGTGCATAGCTCGTTTAAAAGCGTTCGTGAAAGTGGGCTTCTCCACAATAAGAAGCTACGTGCGGAGAAGCCCGTTTTACTGCACTGTCTGCGTTTTGTACATTTATTTATTTATTTATTTATTTATTTATTTATTTATTTATTTATTTATTTGTTATAGATACTTTCAGAGCCCGACGGCATTACAGAAAGGAGTGGTTAATACATGTACAAGTGTGCCATAATACAATTTATGAAAGTACAAGTTAACAAAATAAGTAATCTTGAATGGCATTTCTGAAGTTATTTTCAGTAACGGCAGCGATGGAGGCAGGAAGCTGGTTCCATTCTGCGCTGGTTTTGGGGATGAAAGCATCATTATATAGGTTAGTGCGGCAATATGGTACACCAACCTTAAACTTGTCCACACGCGATGAAATGTGCGTCGGTTGAAGGAAAAGGTAGCTTTTTAACACTTTATTATTATTATTATTATTATTATTATTATTATTATTATTATTATTATTATTATTATTATTATTATTATTATTATTATTATTATTATTATTATTATTATTATTATTATTGTTATTGTTGTTGTTGTTGTTGTTGAAAACATATATACTTTTAACAGGAACGGGAAAGCGAGGAGCAGACTGGCAACTGCCACCGGAAGGGGCAGAAAGCCTGCCTATTTTTCAGAAGGGATGTGGCAGCAACACAGAAATGGAAGATAGGAAGGAGGGGGAAGAAGAGGAAAGAAAGATCAACAGGACAAACCTAAAGGAATAAAGTAAAACACACAGTACCGATCGCACAGATTAGGGCCGGTCACTGAAGGTCACGCAACTACAGAATGGTAAATAGAATAAATAGTATCGACGCTACAAACGTGAATCTAAGTTATTTAATTCTATAAATATAAGTAGAGCGCCATGAGCCCCGTCACGTCGAGACGTACAAGCATTGGAGTAGCAACATTCGTCGAGTGTCGTAGACCGCAGGCCAAGGAGATGATAGTCTCTCACTAGCGACGTGCGCTGCGCACTGAAAGCGGGACACTCAAATATAAAATGCTGAACTGTCTCGCAGCAGCCACAAGACGTACACGATAGACTGGCCACACGTCCTTGTCTGTATAAACGTTCGTGCACATTCACGCAGCCAACCATCAACTTGAGTAGTTGCGCTCTAGCACGACGAGTCAAGCCTTGACCGCGCACACGGAGCGGGAACGTTACAGTTGCGACGCGCTGGTCTGTATACTGTTTTAGTAGGTGGCAACGAATCAGCAGACGAGCTTCATCAAGCTTGTACAAAATTTCAGGGCAGACGCAGTTGTTATGAGCGCAAGTTGAAGCTAGACGATCAGCCTCTTCATTTCCGGCGATTCCTACGTGTGAAAGTATCCATTGAGTAACGAAAGATACCCCATGAGATGAAATTTTGGTTGCAGAGTCAGTGATGCTGCGCAGAACTGGCTGTCAATCTGACTGCGTTGTAACCTGCTAAGGGCAGCGCGGGAGTCCTTAAAGATGGCAATCTTCGATGCGGTTAACTTCTCGTGCACGTATTTCAGTGCATCATTAATCGCTGCTAGCTCCGCAGTTGTTGAGGAAGTTGGATGAGGAATTTGAAAGATACGCCGTACTTGAGTTGAGGGGCAGAAAAAAGGGGCAGAGGCGCATTGACCGTCGCTGTGTACAGATGCATCTGTGTATACTTGAAGATAATCTGGAAATCATTCGAAGATGTGAGACTGAGCCAATTGGAATATTGCCGGAACAGGCATATCATACTTTCTGTGTATGTGAGGGATTGCGAGGTAAATGGGGTATACGTGTATCGTGATATCTTTTTTGGAGGCGGAGGCTTCTGGCAGTCTGTCGAGCCGCAGTATATGTTGGTGTTAGCCAAATGGGTAGGTGATCTGAGCCCCACGGGCCAGGTTCACATGACCAGGCTAAGCACACATCTCTCGTTGATATCGCGAGGTCTATATTGATGATAAATTTTGTGAAAGAAGCATAGACGAAGATGTAAAGACAGATCTGGCAGGTTCAGTGTCTTCTTCATTGTGGATACAGAAGCGAAGATGGAATAATTTGACAGAATAAAAACCGGGCGGCGCGATTCTGAACGAATTCGAGGGTAGCGATTATTATGAATTGACTGGAGTCACAGATGCTAGACGCATATTATAGTTTTGGATGGACTAAAGTATTATACAGAATTATCTTTAAGGAAGACGGCGCTTTGGAGAAGTTACGGCACAGTTGTTGCGTTCTCCAGGGTAGCGTACCCCACTGCTGCCGAGCAGTTGTTGCGACGCCTGGTTCTCGAAGCTCGACCGGCGTTACTTTTGAGTAGCGTGGCGTTGTCGGCAGGCTGCAGGCGTCTGGTAGACCATGGCGATCAGGAAGGGACGGGACGATTTCTAGTGCGAAACTTGCACGGTTTATTCAATGGCTGGTTAAAGATGTAAAAAAAAAGAGAATGAAGTGAAAAATTACATTGTGGCGCCCTTTAAATAGGCACACTAAAATCGTAGGCGGGATCTTGCTCACGTCAACGTGACGTGACATGAACTGAGTCCCACGGTGCTTGGCGGCGGCACCCACTTTCCCAGGACGATGTTTTCCTGAGCTTGCCTCCGCTGGTGGCAACCCGCGGGTCCTGGAGACCGTAGGCAGCTGATCCCTTCTCTTTAGCACGTCGTTGATCCGCGGAAAGGGCGTCTGGTTGTGGATGGGCGGCTGATCCATTCTCCCAGTTCGTCTTCACGAGCATGCCTCCGCTGGCGGCAGCCCGGGGGTCCTGTCCGGTTCGCGGAAAGTATTTTCACGCACACACGCAAAGGGGCCTGTGAACACTACGAGGCGTCCACCAGACAGGCATCCACTCGAGACAACCACAGCAAAGTAGGAATCCATTCTTCGGTTCGCTTAGGGGCCTGTAACACACACACAAACACACACACGAAGTGTACACACACGAAGGGGCCTGTAAGTACGGCGTTGCACCTGCCAGGCCGGTAACCACTCGAAACAACCACAGCAAATTAGGAATCCACCCTCCGTTTCGATGAGGCATGGTGGTTAAGCATCCTTTTTGCCCGGAGTGTTACACGCCAACCGTAACAGCAGGTAGCCAAGAGTACGGTTAGCATTGCGGGTTACGTAATCAACGTGCAAGTTCCAGGATAGGTCGTTATTAATATTAATGGCATGGTATTTGTAGGAATTCACGCAATTCAAGGGGGCTCCTTTAAGGTAATACGTTTAGTTTGTGCTGTGAAGGTGCCAGGTTATTCTCAAGGTTTTACATTTATTAATGTTTAAATGCATAAGCCATTTGTCACGCCAGAGGGGCAATTGGTCGAGATATTCTTGGATATTTAGTGAATCAGATGAGTTTGTTACTTTGTGGTAAATTACGAATCGCAAAAAGCTTAATTGATAAAAAAACAATACTGTCAATATACACAAAAATAATAAAGGGCCCAGTACAAACCCCTGTGGTACGCCGGACGTAACAGAAGAAAGTGTAGAAGAATAATCGTTAACAGTGACATACTGGATTCGGTTTGAAAGAAAGTCTTTTATGCAGTTAAATACGCTAGTGTCAATATTAAGTTTACTAAGCTTGAAAAGAAGTAAGTTAGGAGGTGCTGAGTCAAATGCCTTTGCGAAATCGAGAAAAATACAGTATATTGAAGCCGAGGTCAGCAGATATAGATAGAGCATTAGTAAACTGTAGCAGTTGGGTTTCACATAAAAGAATTCTCTTAAATAGATATAGAGAGTTATTAAATAAAAGAATTGTTCTCTGAAAATTCAATTAGCTGCGAATGTATGATATGTTCTATGATTTTGCATGACATGCTTGTCTGTGAGATCGGCCGATAGTTATCTGCTGAATGAGCATTACCTGATTTGAAGATAGAAACCACTTTCCCCACCGTCCAGTTGCCGGGTAATGGGGAACATTGTAAAGATTGTTGAAGAAGTTTTGAGAAAATGATTGCTGCGTACACTTCAGTTATATTTAACGTCCTTGAGTAGGCCAGCACCAGCGGTCTAGGACGTCTTCAGATTGTCAATGAGCTTGGTAACGCCAACCCAATCTGTAACAATGGGATCCATAGGGGGAAAGTTTTGGTCAGGTGAACATGGTAATAATGTAGGAGCAGCTGTACTGAAGAAGGATACAAATGTATTGTTTAAGACTGTGCAAGACTGGCTAAACCGAAGGGTAGCGTCATCGCTACTAGAAATCAATGTTAAAGGGGCCCTGAACCACTCTTTATCGATATAGAGAAATGAATTTCAAGTTAAATTAGAATATTTCCGAAATACTTTGCCGCAAGAAGTACTTCAGTGAGCGCAGCAGAAACGGAGTTATTGGCAATTAAACATGGCGTTAGCGGCACTTCCGTTCCTTCTTCAGGGACTTGCACTGCGAAGGCTATAGTATACGGTGGAGCGGGTCGTGCCCACAACGCTCCGCCTTCTGAACGTCTCCGTGGAGCTCAAATTTGATTTTGGGTATTCACGTAGGCGCCACTATTTCCGATTTTGGCGCCTATCTCTACTTTGCTATCACTTTACCCAGCGTAGGGTAGCAAACCGCATCTACCCATCTGGTTAACCTCCCTGCCTTTCCCCTTCCTTTTGTCTCTCTCTAATAGACGCGCCTAACGCGGTTGTCCTCGGCGAGCCGCAGTGCGCTCAGCCAGCAAACTTGTGGCGGCACCCCGCGGCGACCGTGGTACCTACGCTACATCGCACACCGCAGCTACCTGCAACTGCAGCACATGTGCGCAACGTTTGCTCCGTTCACGACAGGGCTCAAATGGCCGCTCGCGCTCATACGCTCCAATCTGGTCGTGTCACGTGGTGCGGACTGGCTTTGTCCAGCACCAGCTTGACCGACCGATAGTATAGCCACATCCAACTTGCGCATACTGAAGCGCTTTCATTAGGAAGCGAAGTCTACCGGAGCCCTTGTCTAACCAGGAGCCGCTAGGAGTGAGCTCTCGCTGGCGAGCATGCGTGTGGTCTGTCTTTTAAGTTTCGCGTGTCTCGAGGCAAGTTGACTGCTCAAAATTAGCACAAATTAGTGTGACGCGACGGCTACGACACCGATAAGCGTGGTGGAAAAAGTTGAATTCCTACGCGGGCTGCCACGGCCGAGCGTGAGCACACGATAGTCGCCTTCTTCGGGAAGTATACGTAATTATTATCAAAATTTAAAAGCAGATTTTCGCTTACTTCAGCCTGCTTATTAAACTTCGTCAATAAATATACGCAGTAACAGTAGGAAGAAGCGCACTGATCCACATACCGTTACTATTCGCCAATAGCAGCCGCGTATAGAATCCGCTAAGAGCGGTCGGTCGGATGGCGCTGGCGCTGATTTCCCTAAGAACAGATTAAAAACTTCCGTTACATGGTCTCTTACGCAAGAAAAAACATTACACGCATATTCTCATGTGGGAGTTATCTAAACGATGCGTAAGCATTTGCTACTAGTCACCTCCTGCTGTGTCGTATGTTGCTGTGTTTGGTGTAATAGCGAGAAACACCGCGAAATGATCTTGAAACGGAGAAGCGCGGTTGCAACGCCGAAATGTTAACTGAGACCACCATGAGACGACCAAGAAAAGGCAAATAGTAGCAATGTTAACTCATGTTATATATAACCCCCAGAGGATGTGAACGTGGAATGAAATGGCGAGATATATTTTGTAATTGAAGCAATATATACAACATTCATTAGGTACGCTGTCTTGTGTTTGATGTTTCTTGTTGAGTTTTTTCTTTATCTTCAACTTGAATGATGCCGCCTCTTCGGGGAAGATGAGCCCTGGCCGATGCATGCTGTAGCACGCGACGTAATTGAACAGTCTCACGTTTGGTAGACCTCATGACGAGACCGTGTATATGGCGCTATGGTCCTTGCGATTAGAACAAAAAATTGCAGCCGTTCGAACGTGTTGCAATCCATATACAGCGAAGCTTTGTTTGAGCGTATAAAGAGTCGACACACACACACACACACACACACACACACACACACACACACACACACACACACACACACACACACACACACACACACACACACACACACACACACACACACACACACACATACGTCGAGCTTTTTTCTTAAGCAGACTTGCTTAGTCAGCAGCTCCGCAGCATGCGCATACGTACCTACATAGCGAAATTCGAGTCCATTCTATCCGCAAGAAGCTTTTATTCCTCATTGCAGCCGCAGACGCGCTCAGGCGATCTTCTTGGTTCTTTCTTTCCCCCACATGGCCGGCGCCGCCGCTGTAGTAACAAGGGGCTTTACGCTGTAGCGGCTGCGAGCGCCATCTGGTGGTGCTGCAAGGAACCCAGCGGCGCGCGCGCCGCGCATGCTCCACTGTGATTGTTGGCTTATTCGCCAAGGGGACATCTAGGCCGCAGCCACGATCACGAAATCCGGAGATGTTCGCAAAGAGAAACTGCATTTAAGAAAAAAAAGATGTCCGAACAAAAAAAAAGCTGGTATATTTTTGTAACACCCCTTTTACTTGAGCACCGATCCCCTCTATCCCTCTTCCGGCCTGTCATCGATTCCAAGGCAGAACGAGTAGGCCTTTTAATCACAACTCCACCCCATGCACCCCCCACCCCCCATCCTGGGGTCGCATGGCTAAACTCGAAAAAACGATAATTGATGTGACTACACTATGGAATATAAAAGTAAATATATAAATCTTTGCAGGCCCCGCTTTATTTATATGAGCCCCATCTTCCTATTTTTTTATTGCCATAAGAAACACGAATGCTGATTCTCGCGCGGGGAAAAAATAACCGCGCGAGAATCTCGCGCGGTTATTTTTTCCCCGCGCGCTGCGCAAGATACGTATATATGACAGCAAAACGCAATAATATTTGTGTGCTCTTCCACGGATTTGAGTCATTCTTTGGACAAAATACGTCTTTGGTGTTAACAATAGACGTAGTCTAGAGCAAAGCCTCTAGTCCTGTTATAATTAGTTTGGGAAAGAATGTGGGATTTAAAAAACAAATGTATTTGTTTGGTTTCTTGTCTACATGAATTTTTCAAAAACTACAGTGAAGGCCGAAAGAGCAATAGTAATTGGCCGCATGAATAAATTTGAGTGCCTTGTCTGAGCCGGAGATGGATGTGCGCTTCTTTCGATAAACTTATCGGATGACGCTAACCGGCGTAGAATCACCATGCGCTGTCCTTTTTATTGACAAACTCGTAGCTCTGTACCGGGAGCAGTCTTCTGCCCGCATTTTTTATTTTTTTTTTGTAAAATTGTAGTTTGCTGAGTTTGGTTTCGGTCGCTTATAATCGGTGGATGCCTGCAACGCAGTAGCGTTAGAGGTTTCGATGTGATGGTTTACGACGTCTTTTCTTCTCCAACACTTTCCTTTATGGTTAAAAATCAAAGGAGAGCTTTGTAGCAGCATGATAGTCCAATAAGTACTTGAAAATGGAGATTCCAAAGGCAAGTGTAGTGCGGCCGAAATGTTGGCATTAGTCTGAAGCGTCTTCCTCCCTTGTTCAAACTTATGTGGATCCACTGCACGGAATAACGAATCCACCGCTGTGCCAATGTTTCTTCATTCGTCTCTGTTTTTTGTGTCGTTTCGGCGCTTATTGCTGGGTATTCTTCTTCTATGCTTCCTGTCCGCAGTACCACCCATCGTACCCTTAGTTTCGATTGAAGCCGAGTATTGATGGAACGTGCTTGTGGAATCCTCCTGTCGGGGCGATCGACAGTGGTGCACTGAAAGATCTGCTTTGTGACATTGACCCTTTGACTGCATTGACACTCTATATTCTCCCTTCATGTTTGAGATCAAGTTATTATACGTGCAGGATACGATGTTGACATTGTACTTCGTCACTGTATTACACAGTTCATTTGAAATAACGCACACACATAATCACGTGCATGCGTGCTCTTTCCTTTCGCACGCAAAAAGCGCCACGCTCGATCTGAACGCAAGAATAAACGTAACAGCAGACTGAAATGTATCAAGAAGTGTAGCTCGTGCTCTAATAGCCCGCGTTTTGCAGGCAAGAAGCAACTATTCGCTAAAACGAAAATTCATTCAAGTGAAATGTAGATGCATGGGCTTCCTCTTGTTACGAGCATACTGTACTTTCTTCGAGTGGTTTTTGATGTGGTGAAATTTGAGGACAGCAGCCATCAGGGGTTGCGACTGTAAACACAGACGCTCGTAGTCCGACATATTGTTTGCTTCACTGCATTTTTCTGTGACAGCAGGTGCAGCCATCCAGCAAAGTGAAGGGACACACCTCACACACCTCATCCCCGCCAGCTCCCTCCGCCCATGCATTTAACGACAGAGGCAATGTTGCTTCACTTGGGTTGCGTTGCGTCGACCACTGGAATGATCCGGGAACAGTTCTATAAGACAGCTGTTTCTTCCTCCACATCTATCCGTGTCGGGTACATCTCTCCGTGGCGCGCAGTAACCAACTCGTGAACGGAGTCGCTGCTGCGAGGCGGTAAGAGGGGTTCGACCGAGAAGTTTCTCGGCGACGACGTCTGCGGCGGCGACGGACGGGGGGGGGGTGGTGGCGGGGGAGGCAGCGCGGGCGACGGCGGCGCGATCAAGTTTTAGGGCGCCCGGCGAGAGACGGAAAGGCGGGGCGACCTGATAGGTGCGGCCGCCTTATCCAATGGAGGCCGCTCGACGCCGACCAATGGCGCGGCCGCCATGAGAGCCCGCTCCATTGATTAGATCACTCCTCGGCTGTCAACTCGGCAAGCAAGCGCGCCGCGCCGGGGTCCCCCCTTTCAAGTTTTTTGCGCTCATCGGCCGGCGAAAAAGTGCTTCTCCTGCCCCGCATCCCGCCAGCGAACAAAACACAAAAACACTCCCCAAAACAGTGGGTCCGTGGTGACGACGACCGGCTTTCCCGAGTTCCCAGTATCGACGCGCTCTGACCGCGCCGCTGCCGTTCGAGCGTCGACTTAGTTATTTTTATTTTTTCCCGCCCTTTTCGGTTCTTGAGAAACAAACAGACTGCCTTCTTACTTGGCGTTGGGCGGAGAGAGACCGACAAGTGCACGGCGGCAGCGAAGGAGCGTGTGGCATGCATGATGATGCGTCCGCGTGGGCGGCGGCTGCACGGTGCCGTGTGGAATCCTCCTGTCGCATCTGGTGAGCAGTGTGTGCGACGTGGACAGTGGACTGTCACGGCACTATGAAAGCATGGCCGATCAAGGAGGACACAGGTGCACGCGCAGAAAGCAAGCCAATCCTCGGAGGAAAAACGGTACGTGAGATGTTTTCACCCAAAACCAAGAACGGAGAGAGGACGAATAGTAAAGAAAAAAAAAAGATCCTTCGCGTTCTTTTCTCTTTTTCGTTCATACCTTTCCTTCGCGACATAATGGGTGGCCGAAGACACGCGCGTGCGTTGGTTGTAGGCGGCAGTGTAGCAACGAAACTCACGCCTGGCATGACTGTCAAACCGCGAAAGCTCTGCTGTACATCCTCAGTTTACGAGAAGTGCTGCGAGTGATGTCATATCTCGTCATTGACGTGCGTGTCAATTTCACAAACGCGCACAGGCTTGCACCTCATCGGGTCGCATGGTGGGAGAAAGCACAGCTGGTCGCACGTTCGATGGGCGAGGCACGCGGCTCACACAACGCACCTCCACTTGACATCGCTGCCGTTGTGCAGGCACCGCCGGCCGAGCCCGTCTCACAGTCGTAGCGACCGATGACTACTCGCACAGCTCGTCCCCAACGCTGTTTCCGCGCGCGCGTCGTCCGTGCCGGGACGGTTCCAACATTTCCTCCGGACGGCACTAAACTTCGTCAGGCTTAGCGCCAACTCGGGTTCGGCCGCCCGCTTCAGGGGGAGCGATATCCCTCTCTCACTTTCACTTCCTCCTCTTCACTAAACTCACTCTCCTTTCCGAGCCGCGGTTCGGAGAGATCCCGCGGCGTGGAGCCACCGGCGTCATTCTGCTCCGGGTCGATTCTCTTTTCGGTCGCTGTTCGCTGCACTTGTTCCCTGCTTCTTAGCTCTGCTTTCGCTTCGTAGGTGCAACTTCTGCGAAT
This sequence comes from Dermacentor variabilis, assembly GCF_050947875.1. Classification (NCBI taxonomy): domain Eukaryota; kingdom Metazoa; phylum Arthropoda; class Arachnida; order Ixodida; family Ixodidae; genus Dermacentor; species Dermacentor variabilis. The sequence goes on from NC_134572.1 coordinate 43,488,892, forward strand.
TTCTTGTGAGACTTCAAACCGGGCTGTGGTTAAAGCGCTGGTGCGGCACCAGCTTGCTTTACTCAAACGAAACTGCGGACAGCTCAGAGTGAAGGTGTTTATCAAGCCCGCCTTTTCCTCCTCCCTCTAGGGCTAAGTGTTTCGAAAGTTTCTTCCCATCTCTAACATGGCGGCCGCAGGCGGAGAAGGGGCGAGAAGGTGGGCGAATGACGCACCCCTGTGCTCCCCTGTTCACTGATCGTCCCGTTGTGAGAACAGCGCGCTGGGCAGCGGGTTTTCAGTCAGGAGCGCACATACCGATTTATATGTACTGCGCGGCGCGACTCATCCGGTGTTTCTGGGAAGCCCGGTGCTCTTGTTCTCTCGCGCCAGGCCAGGCGCTGTTTGGGTGCACCGAATACGTGTATCCATAAACGGGGTCAAAAACAGCAAGTCGGTGATGAAAGCAGGCTGGTTCACATGCAGGAGTTGCCATGATGAGTCGGAAGCAAGAGTCAACAGCGCTGGATAACAAAAATCATATAGTTATGAACAAAAAAAGAGGGGGTGGAGGGGGAGAAGGAGCGAGGACGCCGGATCTCCCACCAAAATTTCAGGAACCCTTCGCCTACAAAAATTAGCCGTTTCTTCAGGAAGAAATGAACGCATGCAAAGAACGACCCTGTACTGATAACTACGTTTTAGTCGGCTAAAATTTCAAATCAGCTGATGTGTTATTCCTCTTAATTAGCGGAAGAATGGATGCGTGGGAGTCCGCTCTTTCCCCATGCCACACCTTCAGGAATAAGTACGGAGCATTTTTCTGAATGCATTCAAATTATTAATACTTCCCCAGTATTTTAGCAGTGTATGATAGACAGCAAGGATGCAGTTTCGTGTTAAGAAGCCCGCTATTAAGACCACACTGAAGTGTCGGATGTATGACAGGTCACTGTTGACTTGGTTTGTTTATGATTCTTCGAAACGTAATATTTCGCTCCAATTCATCGATTGCTGTAGCAAGAGTGCTTGCTTAGCGGCACGTATATAGTCGATTGGCACAGCTTTGACCCTTAATTGGCCTATTGAAGTTTAAACATAGAACGCAGTGGTTCTACACTCACGAGCGAGTGATTTGTCTTCCAATGAACTATTGACTGCTTCTAAGAAGTGATTCCTTTCTGGCTTTCCCGCAGATGCAAAAGAATGAGTGTCGTTGCTTGGTTGCGCTTATCAGTCGTCGGACATGTAATACTTCTGTCTCCTGAGATGTGGACAATGACCTGCCATTGTCGCTTTTACATTGCTCCTTTTTACCTGTTTGTGTTCTTCTCTCTAGGTCTTAGACAGTATTGGACAAAACATTTGGTTTCGTGTCCTACACAGATTTCTCTGTATATAAAACCGCTAGGTTATGCATCAAAATTTATTATTCAGCTGTAGTTTTCTTCCATTTCGGCGATGCGGCTTTGGCATACTTCCTTGAGTAATTAACTCAGCTTTGTCGGCTAATGTCATTATATGGACATTCGAACTTTTCGCGAAGACAACAGCAATCGCCTTTTTCTCGCGTACACACATCTCCTCTCGACCGTATCTCCATATGCGCAGTATAGGTCAACTACACGAGTAACTTCTTAGTGCTACATCTATGCGCGATGTGGGCCCATGTATTTTGGGCAGTGATAATACGTGGTGGTGGGGGGCCGGTGCGGTAAAGGTATCCAGTGCTAGGTGACAGCACAGTATGTACCCACCATGGTTACTCAGTGGCTATGGTGTTGGGCTGCTGAGCACGAGGTCGCGGGATCGAATCCCGGCCACGGGGGCCCTCGTTTCAATGGGGGCGAAATGTGAAAACACCCGTGTTTTAGGTGCACGTTAAAGAACCCCAGGTGTACGAAACTTCCAGAGTCTTTCACTACGGCGTGCCTCATAATCAGAAAGTGGTTTTGGCACCTAAAACCCCATATCTTTTAGGACAGTATGCCATGAACTGCGCGCGCATGCGCGTGTGACAGCTACGATTAGGAATAGGAAAGCTTATTCAAAGTAGGAAAAGTACACAGGGAATATTGTGCAAGACATCTGAATCCCTAGCTCAAGGCTAGTTGGGATCCATGCTATTCACAATCACAACGGCAATGCGACAGAGTAGCATACGATTACCGCTTGCGATATATATATATATATATATATATATATATATATATATATATATATATATATATATATATATGCGATTATGGCAAATCGTATATAGTCTCGACGGTATAGCGCTGTAGCGTTAGTGCGGTTACGGTGTTTTAATACCTTCTACATGTACGCTCAAAGAACCAGCCTCGAAGTCGCTGGGCGTTCGTTGCTGTTGTTTACGGCCGGAGCTAGGCGGAAGGGGCGAGTGACGTCAGGCAATGTGCACTTTGCGCCTCTTCTTTCTGTGACAGTGGTTAGAAATGTTTAGAGCGAGCGCCGACTTCAGTGACTCGGTCGGGCTTTCGCGTCTATATACACATATATCAACACGGTGCGCGCTCCCTGGTTTGCGCGGAGGTATAGCGTCTGCGGTAGCGGAACTGGACCGGAGGTGCGCACCTGTGTTTGGGTCCCGTTATCGCAGCGGACGCCGCAGGTGTACCTCTACGCTGCCGCTGAAATAGGGGGAAGGAGGTGGCAGCCGGAAGCTCACTGGCTCAGCCGCTGCCGTCACGATGAGTCGACGAACAGCTCAGAGGACAAAGCATATGACACGTATTCTTTGCCCTCTATATACCTGTATGTGTACAAACTATGTCACGAGAAACGAAGCCACGCACTTGAAGAGTATGTGCTGCCGAGTCGTGGCTCTGTATGTGTCGCGCTCGGGGAATATTCTAGCTCTAGAAAGCTCTCATGAAAGTTAACGAGAGTTCGCTCTCCGCCACAGGTATTTTGTGCGGCAAGCATGCAGTGGGTTTGTTTATTTTGACAAAAGGATGTACGCGAGCATTTATATGAGCGCTTGTTAACACGCTACGGTGCCCCATACACATATATACTTAGATACAGCTTTAGTCAGATCGAAAGTATAATATGTGCTTTGGAACTCAGGATACGCGTATATGTGGGGATTGAGTGTATAGTGTGTCTAAGGGGCAACTTGTCCTTGCGTTTTGTCTGTATGTTAAAAGTTGTCTATGACCATATATGCAGACCTTGTTTACTTTGTTTAGCTAGCATCGTTCTAAGTTTTTCAGACCTGTCATACTTTCTCTTATGACACAATATTTTTTAGTGATTATCGCTATTATGCAGGAAAGAGTAGCCGTCACCACTGGAACATATCGAGTTTTATTTTCATTTTAACAATAATTATGAAAAATGCCATAGGCTGAGGAAATGTTCCTCAGCTAAGGAGCTGAGGAACAGTCCAGCAGACTTGCTGTGAGTGCAACGACCACGCCATTGTAAACAAGACACTCACCTGGCTTCTATGGAAAAGGAAAGGTCCCCCTTTGAATGGGACCCGCCGTGGTGGCTATAGCACTGCGATGCGAAGCACGAGGTCGCAAGTTCGATTCCCGGCCTCGACGGTCGAATTTCGATGGGGGAGAGATGCAAAAACACTCGCGTGCTTACATTTAGATGCAAGTTAAAGAACCTAACGCAGTGAAAATTCATCCGGAGTCCCCCACTATGGCTAGCGTCATAATCAGATCTTATCTTTAACACACACACACACACACACACACACACACACAAAAAAAAAACAGATTCCTTTATTTTTTTAGTAGGATGTACGTTATTATGCTTCGTACCACTGATCGATGCAGACTTTCGAAATTGAAATGCCCGCTCTGACCGCTAAAGCTCATATGATGGGCGGTACAGGTGATATGGTTGAGAATGATGATGACGACGACGACAGTCATTATGTCATCAGGGAAGGGCACGAATACCCTATAGGGGACAGATCAAGAATGGGGTGGTATATAACATTTATAAGAAGCTCGGGAGCCCTGTTTTGTAACGATTATTTGAATTTCATATTCTTTCTGCCCTGCGTCGTTGCTTCGTACGACACTGCGTTGCCGCTATTATCGGGGTCGGCCACTCGGCCAAAGCAGAGAAACATATTAGGAAAAATTATTGGGTTTTTTGTGCCAAAACCACGCTTTGATTAGGAGGCACGCCGTAGTGGGGGGACTACAGAAGAATTGTGACCACCTGAGGTTCTTTAACGTGCACCTAAATCTAAGCACACTGGGTGTCCTTACATTTCAACGCCATCGAAACGCGGCCGCCGTGGCCGGGATTTGGGCACGCAATCTCGTGCTTAGCAGCTCGACACCAATGCCATTAAGCAACCACGGCGGGCAAACTTATTAGGAGGAAAATAATTCTTACAAGTGGCTATATAGTTATTGACGTATACGCAAACGTACTACCGTTTAGGAGAGAGAGAGAGAGAGAAATGGTAAATGAGAGGCAGACAGGTTAGCCAAGATTGAGCCCGGTTGGCGACCCTGCACTGGGGAAGGGAAAATCTAAGATAACCGCTGTTTCGAATGCCCTGAAGTGCGTCGTTAGTCACTGTGTGCTGCACGAGAGTGCTGAAGGAAAAAAAAAAAAGAAAGGTTTGTGCTCAGACACTCAATGTATATAACTTTTCACCACTGCTTTATTGGGCTTTAGAGTTTGTGATAGTGAATTGCAATCAGTTCTAAACAATATGGAACGGTCCGAGCGTGTCACTGAGGGCCAAGCAGCATCGTCAGAAAAGAAGGATAAATTTTGTATGAGTGAAGGCGAAGAGCCCAAATATTTAGTTTCTGGAGATACGGTGTGATAAGGCAAACGTCTACTTTTTTCTTAACAGCTCAGTTTTAATGGATTACCTAACCTGCAAGCTTTCTTTTATTTTTCCTAACCATGCAGTTCTAGCTTTCGTCAGTAAACTCCTCTCTCTCTCTCAGTCTCTTTGCTTGTTCTTAGTAGATCAGTTCTTGAAAGCTTTCTCGTGTAAGTTTACTGCGAGCTCTAAATAACGCGCGCCTAAGTTTTGGAAACAAGCAGAGATAGGTTTCGCGCTGATAGTTGTTGTAGCGGCCATGCGACCGTTGTGGCAATGATGACGAGAGTGCGATGACTAAATAAAAGCTCACGCCGTGAACATACTAAATTCTTGTCGGGAATCTTATGCTGAACCTTGAGTGGTATAGAAGTACATGCCCGACAAATTGGCTGTTTCGCCTTGATTTCCGTGGTGATCTCGCAATTTCCCAAGCATTTGTTTATCGGCGAGGCCAGCGGATCATTTTAGTTGCCAAGTGAAAAGATTTGTTTTCTTCCACGCGATTACGGGGAGTATGTGCGCCATGAAGATTCCAATACAGAAGTCACTAGAGGAAACGCTAGCGTTACAATTATTCAGCTATACCATGGGAATGATGGTGCGCAGCACGCGCATATTTATCTAATCTTCAAGCTTGATGCCTCAAACTTTCTTGTGATGTTATTTGTTGTGTTTTATCCTACTCGATCTTCAAGCACTCATAGTTTTCTGAACACAAAAGGACAATTAGTGTCTGCGCATGTGTGTAATCATTGGAAATTGTTTCACTTAAAAAACAATATTTTGGAGAAAGTAACATTAATTGCAAGGTCACAAAGACATTTCAAGCATGAATGACGAAGTTTAGGCAAATCTATATATAGCCCATCATTCCCCTGCTGTCTGAACGACCATACGTGCAGGCACTAACGCCAGAGTTCCTTCTAGTGATTTTTGAAGGAAACCTTTCTTCCTTTATCTGTACGACTCCCCAGTCACGGTGCAGCTACATGGACGGTATGGGCCGAACTCACAAACTTTTAATTCCTAAGAGCTTTTTACTATGGGCTGTCCGTCTTCATTAGTATCATGCTTTAAGTCACAACTGTAGACATCTGCTCTTACTAGCAGTTCTAGCACAGAACTCCTTTGTGAATGCGGGCCTATGTTTCTTTTTTACGGGACCTGGCTTTACTTATATTTTATTTATTTTTATTTAATACATACTGCGGACACGAAGTCCATGCATGGTGGATAAAATACAATATTAGGGCACAAGAAGTAAAACAGTGTCAATACAACAAAATGCTGCAACAATACGGCAATAATGCTGATACAAAAAGTAAAAATCGTGATACAAGTTTCATAAAGGCAAGTCATTCCAATCATTAATGGTGCGTGGAAAGAAAGAGTATTTTAATAGGTTGGTTCGGGGCAAAATAGGGGGTTAGAGCATTTTGAAGATGTTGGCGAGTAGGTCTTATTACTAGTGGACTTACATACAACGCCGGTTATCCAGAGTATGCGTGGCCATACTCTACAGTACTCTTATGCTTATACTCTTACTTCTATTCACTCTTATACTTGAAACGGAGTCGTGTAACACACAACAGTTGTTATGAGAAAGAAGAAAAGAAACATATATAATTTTTTTCGCAATAATAGAGCCAGCGTAACTTATTGCAATACAGAAATATTTCTTTTTCTTTCCTTTGTTTTTTTAGATCTCTGTCAAGTACAGAGCAGATGCAGAGATTGGGTCACAATGTTGGCGTGTGCAGCTCTTTAATTATGCAATGATCTGTTACCAAATACGACGAACGTCAGCGAAATCGTGAGCGAATAGCATCGTCGGATTAGTGCTTCTGAATACGACATGCTTACTGCGCGCAGACGTTCAGAGTTAACCTGTTGCGCGCAAACAAAGATAAAGAAACAAGAAAGAAGTATGTGGTGTTTTGTATATTCTATTGGCATACGAAGGAAGCAAAATAAATGAAGGCCAGCTGCAGGAACAAACATAGTTCATCTATCTATATGTTATGTACTATACCATGTTTATATATTTATGTACTCTTTGTTCCTAGTTTATTTGTGGTAACTCTCTATCATACAATGTGCATGCCTTGCCTTTCTCATGTTATATTACTGTATCCACTCATATGTGATTGAAATATTTGCTTCTGCTTGTATATTTCTACGTATACAGTCACTGATTGTATGAATCCCCCCTCCCTCAAGTAACGCTTTCTTTGGCCTTTAGCTTATTTAATTTTTTTGTGTGCGTAATTTCATTTCATCTCTCAAATACAACAAGAGCCTATTCCTACCTTGATTACTGACAGCTGCATCGTTGCACTGTAGCATATTCTGGTCAGCAAACCACGCAGTCATTCAACAAAACTATATTCGGTATTCTTGCAGTGAACTGCGAGGATGTCCAGCGGACATATTTACTTATTACATTCGATTTACATTCGAGGCACAGAGTAATGTACCCCACTTTCAAAACCTAGAAAACTGACAGCAAAAGGCTTGTAGTTAGGCGAGTTGGTTCTTAATGCTTTACAAAAGATGCTGCGCAAAAAGAAAAAGAAAACAGGCAAGGACGAGAGGGTATCGACGCGTACAAGTGCACAGACAAGCGCTTTTATTCTTCCTATTTCTAAATTTGAATTGAAAGTGCTGTCAATTTCCGCAGTGCTTTCCTTGGATTCTTTGTCTCCGCATCTGGTGGTTGTTGCTAGCTAAAAATCTAGGCCCTCAGCTTTTTCCTTTGTACCCTTCTTCTAGCACAAAGCAGGTGCTGTAATGTAAACGCAGCAAAAACGGTACGTTGAAATAGCAGATATTCTTGTTGTCTCGTTTCCTTGTGTTTTCGTGTTTCTGTGACTCCTGGGTCCGAGTGCGCGAGTGTTGTGCTTGGACAGCTGCACTCAAGAGAAGCCTCATTGGCAACAGCCCAAGAACATTTATATTGTCGTACGCGAACTTTGCGTACGCGAATGTCCCTGTGCGTTTTTTCCCAATTGTTGCTTTTGTTGCGACCATTATGAGCAAAATGGTAATGCCAGAGAAGAGGAGTTGCCACGGCGCCACACATAGGCACCAACCTCTCCTTAAATACATTTGATGATGATGTTGATGATGATAATAATAATAATGATAATAATAATAAGAAGAAGAAGTAGAAGAAGAAGAAGAGTAGACAATGCCTACAGTGTGTCTAAACTGAGCTAAGTAATTTTCTGGATTATACGTTTCCTCGCTTCAAGATGTTCTTACCGATAACTGTTCTGAGTTCTCGCCTTTACCGTAACCTAAACATCCCGGTGTCACCTCTTTAGGTGCCTGTCTTTAGGTGCCTGTCACCATTTAGGTGCCTGCACTTATCATGCGCAGAATAAAATAGATAAAAAAGATGGAGGACGCTTCAGCTTCGCCTTTAAGAGTGGAACGCGATAGCATTCAAAAATCGCTAACTGCTTCTCACGTTTCCCGACAACTGGAGCGTATGTAACTGTAATGTTTACCGGGAAACGCTGGACGCGAGTGCTATGCACGAAAGCGGGCTTTCTGGTAGAAACGTGGCCTTTTGCGTGGGCCGCGGTGCGGCGGAGGCGAGCGCCATCTCGAGAGGAACCGGGCGCGCCGCTCTGTGGCCTCCAAAATACGCGTCGGCGCGCGCAAACAGCGTACGCCGTAGCCGCTCTATGCATGGTAGAAACGATGGAAAATGGCTTTCTTTGAGTTCTCGCGTAACAGAATTATGTTTTCTCGTATAGTAAGATTACAGTACGACGCTATATATCTGTAGGTTGTGTGTAACCCGTACTTTACAGTTTTTCGAAATATTTTAACTTGAGAAATTCAGTTAGTTCACAAGCTTCCTTGCGCCACATGGAGGGTCTGGAGGTCATGAAGGGTATTGGTGGTTCGAAGTTCTTTTTTACTGAAACTACGTCCGACGCCGGATTTTCTGTGGCGTGGGGCCCTCAACGCCATCGCGTTAAAAAGGCAAGGTCTGGCACAGAGAAAAATCGTCGTCATTACCAGAGTCACAGTTAATCGTAAAGAAGGGGACCAGTTCGCGACCACTCAAGCATGGACATTCGCAACGCGGCTTTCAACGCAGCAGTCGTTCACAGCTTTCCTCTCAAAGACAGTTCTTCGCTTAGTTGACGGTCTTCGAAGTGTCGTCGTCATCATAGGGGTTATCGGCACACGTAGTCGGGTCGCTTCCGTTGTTGTAGTGCAATTGTCATTATCGTGTAGTTGTTGTCGTGTTGTCCTTGACTTGCCGTTGGCTGCTTTGTGCAGTAAGTGGCTTAAAGATGCCCATGGTGTGCCCTTCGTTTTCCACAGCTCTTCCATCTGTATTATTATACACTATGGTCGCGTTAGCCCTATAATTGAATTGAGTGGCAGTCATGGAAAATGTTAATTCACCTTTTGCTTTATTCTGATTTGCTCGTGCCTCCTTTAAAATATATAGTGCATCTATTCTAGGCTCATAAAGTTATACTAAATCATGATTCAGTGCAAACATCTCGAATGCACAGCACCAAAGGCCCGCATCGTCATTGTTGTTGTGGCGACTTTAAAAAAAAAAGAGGGAGGTTTACGCGCACGCGGTTTGATAAGTGATGACGATGATGATGATGATGATGATAATGATGATTGAGTGTGGTGGTGGTGGTGGTGGTCTGCAACTTTGGCATGCACGAAACGTAAGGCAACATAGTAGAGACTGCAAGAACCGACGCTTACCTTGAATCAATTGGCGGCCTTTCAAAACTCCAGCTGCCATTCGGACTCAAATGTACATAAAAGAAAAGACCTGTTGTGAAACAAAGATGACAAGTTGGACTAGAATGTTCATCACTGCAGATTCTCAAAGTGAAATCAAGATATCGAGTTAGCTTTTCTTTTTCTCTTTCTTCTGCCCTCCTTGTTCTAGGGCCTTTATCTCCACTCTTCTCTTCTCTTGCAAATTAGCATGTAATACTTCTACACACGCAGACTTCTCTGTTTTTAAATAAAGAGTGCTTTCTCCCTATACATAGACCAGACGGGCTTTATTTGTTCACTGAATAATATACGGTGAGTTACGCGCGAGGAAATGCGGCAACCGCGCGGGCTTTCGCGGGGACCATCTATCATGTTGCTGCTAATGGGCTCTTGGCGCCATGGTCACAAGGTTCGATTGGCCCGTCTGCGCGCGATCCCGGGGCTTCCTTAAGCCGCAGCCAGCGAACCCTGCGAGACGAAGACCCGCGGCTCGGTCCCTGACGCGCCGACGACTTGGCTGCTGCAAACGCCGCGCCGGGGGCTTTTTTGTTCTCTAAAAGGGCGCCGTTTGGTGAACGTTGCCCCCGGCCGCCACGCACTTTGCGCCGAGACCGCTATACGGCTGAAATCGTGCGCGCTGGTTGCTCCGCCCGAGGCAAGTGGGAAGTCAGTGCGAACGATCGCCAACCGTTTGTTGGAGTGTATCATCATTGTGGGAGTTTCTGCTGTATAGTATGGCTTCAAAAATCTTGAAGCCAGCTCCCGTATTTTTTTGTAGTTTTATTTTAAACAAATTCCTATCTCTTAGTGACGCTTTATTCTCGGCCCTATCACAGTTTAACGTGCTTCACATTTATCTACGGTTTCGATGTCGACTTGAGATTACCCTTCCCCGGAGCCACTTGCATCAGTTCCGAAAACTTGACGTGCTCTTCATCCACGTTTGTGCTTTGTGGGCTGCGTACTTGTGTCGCTCGCAGTGTTCTGTGTACTATCATCTCTAATGTCTACGCACACTGACTGGCTTAGGCTGGTTATCGGGTGCAATGCTGTCGGTCTTGTCGCTGCTGCCGCCCACGTTGCCATAGCAGAGAGGGTGGCGGTGGACACTCAGTGAATTCGTTCGGAAACGCAAGTCTGGTATACCTTTGTCGCTCCCTATGCGTCATCTGCGTAACGTTCGTCGTCACCCATGCTTTCTCGCTGGTTCTTGTCTTTTTCTCTCCTTCTTAAGGATAGTGTGGAGCATGAATTACATTGAACATTAAAAACTAATAATAAATTATACGTCACCTTATGCCTCTTAATCTGCTGCCGTTAATAGTATAGGTCCCAAGTGGTTATTGCACCTGAAACTATTACGTAATGATATGCTTTATCTTGCGACGTCGAATGCTGCTTGTCTTAAACGAGCGCGGGTTCTCAATCAATCAATCAATCAATCAATCAATCAATCAATCAATCAATCAATCAATCAATCAATCAATCAATCAATCAATCTTATTTACCAGAAACAAAAGGAATTGAAGGGACACCTGGGCAAAAAGCTGACGCAGCAGCTTGACGGAGGCCCAGGGTCCCTTACATTGTAATTCCTTCTGGTCCCTTCATTCTCTATTGTAATTTCTTTCCAGTATTGTAAACATACCTTTCTGCGGTTTGTGTCTTTGCTCTGTGTCCACCGTTTGGTCTGTTTTGTGGCAGTGGTTGTTGCGTAAAGGCTGAGGTGCCGAGACCTTAGGCATATTCGGTGTGCGGGACTGCGCACATTGTAGTATACAGGGCGTCCCATGTAACTTGAGCCAAACATTGAAGACATGCAGATGCCACGTAGCTTGGTTCTCTCCAGCTACGTGGCATTTGCATATCTTTACTCTTTGGCTCAAGTTACGTGGGACACCCCTGTATATGCACAGCTGTGCCTGCAGCGTTGCTCGCTTATGACTACTCGCATGTGTGTATATATATATATATATATATATATATATATATATATATATATATATATATATATATATATATATATATATATATATATATATATTGTCCCGTGGTGGTGACGTTGAAGAACACAGTAGCAATACTGTGAACGACAAAACTAACTTTTATTGGGCGAACCTGTGCCCACAAAACAGGCTACACTTATAGCACAACGATAGCGGCGAACACGGTCGGCGATCGTCGAAATCTGATCAGGGGGTCAAGCGCGTCGGCTTTTATACAGCAGTCGTCGAATGTTCCAGACTAATCGTTGGGACCCGCGTGCCTTCCACAAACTTCTACACCATTCGCGTCAGGCGATGAAATCAGATAACATAAGGTTCCGCGACAACAGACAGCGTATAGAAGCGTCGATAACTTTCCAGAAACTTCGGATACATGCAGGCGCGTCCCGCACTGTGCGATAACATTTGTTAGGCGGCGAAACGTGGTCGCCCGATAAAGATAAGTACACGTGTCAATATATATATATATATATATATATATATATATATATATATATATATACATACGTGCCTGCAGATTTATGCGTATGCGGGGTAAGAGGCACAACAGAAACGTGGATGAGTTGGTACGTATTCATTTTCTTGTAAATTTCAGCGCGCACAACAGACAAGGCCACGGGTCTATTTTATATTTCTTTTGTGGCATTGTCTATGTGCCAGCTGATATTTACAAGGAAATCTATAAGCAGGCTGAGTTTTCAGCCGTCTCTTCAAAGGCGCAGGGGAATAAGATCAGCCCCATACGAGTACGTTGCTCGATCCTCAAATATAATTTCCATTAACTTCATCATGGCCACAATGTTCAGGCACTAGAACCATGGAAATCTGCGTCTGTAACGTCACGTGACCACCATCCGTGATCTAAGTGCTCCGTCTGTACGTATTTACAGGGCTCAGCGTTCCCGTCTGTGGGCGGGCAAGTGAAGTTGGACTCACACACTGAGCAACATCTGGAGGGATAGCGGCTTCTCTCGTAGCGCTATTTACAGCTTCCTTTAAGGTCGTGTTTCATTTGATATCTGTGCTGCGTATTTCGGCGTCAGCTGCCTTCTAGAAGCAGTTCTTGTCCTGTCCCGCCCTCCCGTGCACGCGTTGACCACTGTCACGTGCGCGCGTGGCAATATCAGTGCGTACAAGCTTGCGCATGCTTGTGAAGCAGGAGCCTGGGTGCGCTGTTCAAACCATTGTCAGGAGCAACTTAAATGATTAGATGAATTAGATGAAGGTTAAACTTATCAGAACCTGGTTTAATGAAAATACTAAGGAAACAGTTCTTTACGAAGTGGACCTCAACTCAAATACCAGCTGGATGTAGAATTTTTGAAGAGTACCGAGACACTAATTCATCGACGGCGCCTTGGGACAGCATACACCAAACATTTCCTGTATCGCATAAAACGGGCTTCTTCCCCGGCTTGCTCCTGTGGCCGCGACGATGAGGATGTTCGCCACCTACTCCTCGAATGCCCCATATACGCGACGCAAAGACGGGAGCTAGAACAAGAGCTACGCTCCATTGATCCTCACCGGCCTTTCTCACTCGTAAAATTGATGGGATCATGGCCATCGAAAATAGCACAGCGAAAAGCATTGAACGCACTTGAACATTTTTACGAAGATACACGCATATTTAACAAGTAGTAGATATCGCACTGAATAGCCAGACGATGTTACTATAACTTGCTTCCATTATTTTTGTTTATTAGCGTTTGTATATTACGTGTTATGCTTTTCTTTGTTGTATTCTGTGCGTGCATTATTTTAACTCTGTGTAATTCCTCATCTTTTTATATGGCCATCGCAGTCTACATCACGGCCGCTTGTGTGGGTTTGTGACTTTGTTTACAAACTGGATTTCTCACCCTATGACGTCGTTTAATTCTTTTCATTTTCTTACATATATATATATATATATATATATATATATATATATATATATATATATATATATATATATATATATATATATATATATATATATATATATATATATATATATATATATAGTGTTGTTTCCGCTATGCGAAAAGGAGAAGCCGTCACCATTACAAGGTGACTGCATCTCTTTCTCTTATTTTTATTTCAATGAAAAATATCGGAAATTCAACAGACCTTGTGTACATGTTTGTGATTTTTTCAAAAGAGTTTGTGCTACGTAGTTGATTACGAGTTTATCACTTAACCTTAGTAGCGTGGGCAGGCTTAATGTTTAACAGTCTTCACGTAATCTTCTGACTGAAATTATCTCCGTGAAGGATGTGGCATCAGAACCAGATTGCATTTGAAAATTTTTATGGCCACTTAGGAATTTGCTCTCTTCTAAAGCTCTTCGGTATGTCCGCTCACAGTTTTCAAAGATCTGGTGTAGTTTTTATTTATTTATTTATTTATTTACTTCTGAGAATGTCAGTTACCCTGTTGCAGTCACTTAACTTATCGCGCAAGGCGAATAGCTGAAGCGCCTTACTGCAGGAGAGGAACCATCAATGATCGACGTTCCCAAGGGGTCTCTTCCTTATAAGTGGCCACTATTGGCACATTATATCAAATCGATATAGAGCACTTTCGCGTACCGTTACCTCTCCTGGCACGCTGCTACGCTAGCGCAACCCCGGCGCGGTTTAGTTTTAGCGTCAGCGTAGCTCCTACTAGGTTTGGTAAAGGTAAAGGTAGAGCTGTTCTGCGACGGCTGGAGCCTGCTCGCGGGTAACTATGTGGTGTCATGTAAAGCAAAACAAGCCCGCTTTTAGCCTGCGTTTCTTTACTCTGCTGTCCTTCACTGAGCGCCGCCTCCGCTAAGTGAAGGACTGCAATGAATCGTCTGCAAGTAGTACCATGTGAGTTAGTCTAGGCTCCTATCAAGATGGTAAAGTCGTCGTACATATGGCACAGAATCACCACACGGGTTTGACCTCGCGAACTGTTTACGAAACCCCTCTCCCCCCACAAAAAAAGAAAGAAGAAAAGAAAAGAAGAAAACATCTTCATCTCGATTATCCATATTAAGACACTATACGCAGAGCACCTGGAAACGGCAATAATTCTGCTCTAAACGAAGAAAAAGAAAATCTCATACCTCTTCGCCTTGTGTTTGAAAAGAAGAAGAACGATGGCTTTGTTTTACTATTCGCTTTATCGGAGTGAACACATGCAGACGTCATGTGCACGCACCACGCAGCACTCCTCCATAGTTCGCCTTACTGTACCTAAGCCTACGCGCAGATGTATCCAAGAAGAAAACTTCCACGCGAAAGGTGTGCCATATATAAAGCACGGGCTGACTCGTCGTCGGTGCGCGGAGAGGTTACTGCCAATAAACGACGTAGCCAGATGCACCGCGGTGCCGTTTCAAGCACCGAACGTAGCTGTCGCGTACTGCGCGTCGGCTGCGTCCGATTGCTTCCACTGCGGTATCTGCGAATAAGCGGGTAAGTGGTGGGAGGGAGGGGAAAGGTCGTAGGTGCCTCTCGTATTCTATCCGCGTGTCTTTCAAGTGACACCTTGGGGACAAATGAAGTGAGCGGAGCAGCTCGGGACGCCATAACGGAGGGTGTAACCGTCTGGTGCAGTACGAGCTGACGAGAACGAGCTGACGAGGCCAAGAACGGTACAGCGACCTCAACAGGCTTCCAAAGAAGCAGGGGCCAGTCCTTCGTCAAAATGGGACGGTCTTATTCTTCTTCTGCCTTCTTCTCTTCCTTTCTTTCTTTTTGTCGGTAGACAGCTACGGCGGTTGCTCTCACGCTCAGAATTATTCAGATTCCGTGTTCCGAAAAGAATGATAGATCCGTACTTTGCGATGCTTCTTTCTTTCGTCACTCGAAGACAGGGGAGATTCTCAATTCATCGCACGCTTGCGTAAGTTCTTAGACCTGCCAGTAGGCGCCTTTGTCTGTCCTCTGCTTATTTCCTCTGCATGCCCTCTGCTCGTTTATAGATTCATTTGCGTTACCCTCACGTGACCCACGCATCTCGTTAGCATCAGATGCATTCTGAAGGAAGTTTTCCATCGCTTATGTTTGTCCTGTTTCGAGATCGGTTTTTTTACTATCTGTAACCCACTTCGCCTATTTTATTCTTTTGATTCCGAAATGAGCACTCTTCGCCATTTTAATCGGCATCTTTTTTTTTTTTTGTCATACCAGTCTGATCATATTGCTGTTCACGTTGTGTTGTCGTAACACAAAGGCCACCTTCTCTTCAAAAGCCATGACCAATCACATTGGAGACGTTCGACGCGTCTGCCAAAATTTTCTTTTCGGCAGGGACAAGTGAAAGCTGTCGTAAAGACACGCACCGTCTGCAGCACTCTCTCGCCCCGCGGCTTATAGAAGCCATCTGCGTAAGCATGCGAGGAACAAGGACTCTTTGAGCAGCGCTCGCCGGCAGGCTACGGACGCGCACGATTTTTTCGAACAACACGAGAAAAACAGCTTGCCTTTCCTTCCTGCTCTCTCTCTCTCTCTCAGCGTATCCCATCCCGTGTAGCCATGGTAGCGGCGGTCGCGCAGCCCTACACATGTAGCACGCAACGTTGTCAACGTCGATGACGTGAAACAAATGTGTACACTTCGCACCGAAGATGGCATGCGCAGTATATACACTGCTTGCCTTCAGGCGTGTGGGTTCATGCGTGTCGCTCTGGTCTGTGCTCGCTGGCTTCAACATGGACGGCGAGCGCATTCACAGGTGCCACATGCGAGGGGTGAGCGTACGATCGAGGAGGCCCGCGCAGGCTCGGTTCTCCCGGCTTGCCAGAGGGCTTCACTTTTCCGTCTGGCACAACGCCTACATGAGCGGCGCCTACAGATGACGCTGATTATTCGTACGGGATGAATGCGTTTCCTTTCAGTTAACTGTCTGCCACTTACGCTGCCTGCGCGTGTCCATCGTCATGGGAGAGCCGGAAGGCTAGAAAGTCCTGGTCTGCCTGCAGCGTCGAGGATCTCCGCGAAAGTGGTCCGTGCTGGGGCCACCCAACTGGAATCTGTGGTGGGGACACGTGGTCGGCCACAGGCAGGTTGTCGTGCCGTGTTGCTGAGGCAACTTCAAACCGAAGTGCGTTGACCCGTGGAGAAAGGCTTGCAATGTTTGCTTTCTTTATTCCGGCCATCATTCTCCTACCATCATACCCTGTGTTGGTGTAGCATCCGAAGCCACTGCATCTAAAGCCACCACATTACGCCTGGTTGCGATGCCGTTGACGTATAACCAGGGTGACGTGTACCTCCACGTGTGCAGTACTACAGACATTGGAATATCAGGCCGGTATAATGTAAGATTTTATTTTGCTTGATTATATTCTTTTATCGATCGTGGATAGCAATAGGCGGATCTGGGTGATGATGTGGGCGGAGCGCAGCTCTTACCAGTGACCAAGCGGGGAAGGAATAGCATCGAAAGAGAATCACAACATTATATCGGTCCTGCTGTTCGTCCAATTTTCTAAAGTAGCTGACTAAAGTAGCATTCACTCTTTCTCTTTCTTTTTTTTCTTTTGCGGAAAATTCACTAACATCTATCCAAGAACTGTGAATAACGACCTAGTTTTGTTTGCTGTCTGATTATACACGCACAAGTGGCACTAAAGGATTAATAAAATAATATTTGTGGCATTTAGATGAATAAACCAACCACTACATGTTCACAGAAGAGTTTTATTCAGGAAGAAAAGCACTATAGAGGTGAGAGCGCAAAAATTCTCATACAGCTGGTTCCAAGGCGATTTCCTGTGGAATATTCACGCCAATAAATTAGCAGATGAACTAAGTACAATTGTTGGCTCCGTGTACAAGATCATTACCTTGTGGCGCTGTGGTTAAAGAAAATATTATAATATACGCTTTTTTTATTTTAAGTCCGCCTACGGACCACCAGTAGCAAAAGTTAGTACAAACTATTTCTGCAACCAAGATTAAGTGCCAATAATATTTGTATACTCTACCAACTGCAGTCCACAAGATCTACGAATACATAACTGTTCACTAGATATGTACTACTACAAGCTAGCCAGATATACAGACCAAAATTCACTGATACACATTAAAAAAAAAAGCAGATTCAATCCAGACGGTTGGAATCCATGTGAAGCGGTTAATTAAATGCTTTACAACTAATGACGATGCGTAGAACCTTGTTTACTTTCATATTACACAGAGTGTAATCTCACGCAATATTTATTTTATTCACTTTAATGGTAACAAAGTTATCATCATGCAATTCAGTATGTTGCCTTGTGTTACCTCTTGTGTCACAGTGGCACACACCAAGTGGCGTATACCAATGGATAAATAAAGAAAAGTCAAGTACATGAATGAAACAATAAAATATATAGCGTCTTTCTTTTAACAGGTCTATGTCCTTTAGAGATACTCGTGAGCCGACATCATACGTTCACGTTTTATGTAAGATTCTTTTATTTGTTATTCAGAAGAGAAGCGCGCTTACTTGCACTACTTTGTCGGCAAGCACACAATGGCTGCATAAGCCTGTTAGTTCTTACTTGCATTCAGCGCTCATATAACTTTCACATATACAACAGACGGCTCCACAAATATATTCGCCAAGATACTGACCGACCTAACAGCAGCTAGACCACAGCGTCATGCCGAACCCGGGAAGGTAGACAAAGAAATAACAATGGGCTTAACCTTTAGAGCACGTCTTACTGCACACCAGGGTGTAATCGTGCCACTTACGCAGATAATACGGAAGGGTGCCTCTCACAAGAACGAACTATGAGTCAACGTAACCGGAAAATCGTAATTTGTCTTTATTTTTCCTATGCAACAAATTGGAGAAAGGACCGCAGGCTAAAAACTAAAAAAGTGAAGTTGAGTGCGCCTGAGGCCCGCAGCATAAGCAAATACGCGGCAGAGCAACAAAATCACAGAAACACTGTCGACAGTCATATCATAAGAAGCCAACAAACATTGACACCAAGGACAACATAGGGGAAATTACTTGTGCTTAATAAATGAAATAAAGAATCGAAGAATTAATGGAAAATGAAGTGGATGAAAAAACAACTTGCCGCAGGTGGGAACCGAACCCACAACCTTCGCATTTCGCGTGCGATGCTCTACCAATTGAGCTACCGCGGCGCTGTTTTCCCATCCACTTTCTTGGGAATTTATGTGTCCTAGTAGAACCCTGGGAGTGTTAGCCAGCGCCACCACACACAGACCTTGGCGGCGGACGTGGGACGTCCTTTCTGCCGCAGGCGTCACGAGAACGTGATCTTTTTGGGCGAAGGCAACTGGTCAATAAACCCACATATGCTACCTGAAGGCATCAATGTAGCCGGATTCGAGACCCTCGTTATGTAATAAACGAGAAGAAAGGGGGTTAACCGAGGGTCCCGATTTTATTAGTCATATCATAAAAAGCCAACAAACATTGACACCAAGGACAACATAGGGGAAATTACTTAGGCTTAATAAATGAAATAAAGAAACGAAGAATTAATGGAAAATAAAGTGGATGAAAAAACAACTTGCCGCAGGTGGGAACCGAACCCACGACCTTCGAATTTCGCGATAATTCCATGATACATTCATACAAGATTACACTGATCCGAATTAGGAATTTCAAAAATAAACATTTGCATGTACAGGTTTGAAATGTATCAACATCTGAAAATGGTATCACAAAATGCAACACTTATCCCCATACAAGTTGAAATGATTGAAAAAGTCAAGAAGTCGCTCATGAACAATTTACATGAAGAGAAAGTCATATGTACTGGACATTGAAAATTATCGCTTAAGTTCTTTAAGTGGTAGCGTCAGTATACGGTTTTAATTCGTTTCATTTGTATTCAATACCGTTGGTAGCAGAAAACACAAAGTTTGATTGCCAAAGTTAGTTCTGATTCGAGGAATTCTCCACTTTTCAACGCATCTAATACAAACAACTTTTTCCTTAAAGATTATGACAGCAAAGGATTTCAGAAACTCCGTCACTGCTAGTGATAAAGATCCATGCCGTAAAGAGAGAGAAGGAGAGAGAGATGAGGGAGAGATAAATGGCATGCTAAAGGCAGGGAGGTTAACCGCAAGATAGATATCTAAGTTTGCTACTATGCAGTGGGGAAGGGGTAAAGGGAAACAGAAAGATTAAGAAAAGCACACACCGAGTAAGATAATGATACACGAGCACACAAAAGAACGCGATGGTGTCATAGTCATTCCGCTAGGTCGCTTGACCGGAGGAACTTCATTAGCGTCTTCGTCGCTTGTGATGTGAAGACTCCATCAGCCGGCACTCCAAGATCGCTTGCTCACAATGTGGTCACGAGCGACAGTCTTTGGGAGCTGTAGCGAGGGCAATAACAGAGGACACGTTCGGTTGTTTCCTCGCTGCCGCAACTATCACAGGCAGCACTGTCAGCCATTCAGATGCGGCAAGCAAACCAATTCGTAAAAGGATCGTAAAAGGGTATCTAATGTCATAAACTAGTCAATGTTCCAATTTTCTGGTAATACGAATAATATTATACTGAGCAAAACATTCCAAAGTGTCAGTGTGGGCTCAACAGGCAGAGGGAGCGCTACGGGAACGGGTGACGCGTGATCACGTGATAGTCAATCCGTAAGCCCAAAATCGCGATTATCTCCGTCGTGTGGATACAGCTTATAATGTACACTCATCTTGCGCACAAGGTTGTTGTTGCTCCGCACCTGATGTGCAGCGCTTCATTGTTGCTGGGACTTATAGAAGACGCTTTGGGTCAAGGAAAAGCTGAAAAAGAATTGTCCGTATGTGATTTCCTGGTTATAAATTCTTAAGCAGCCTTTCGCTAACGAAACATACGAGCACCTGTTCAATTATTCAGCCAACATCTGATGGATCGTTAAGATGAAAAAACAAATACTTCGCTCCGGGGTTTGCCTATCTGAATATGGGCATTTGCGAGGCTGTTGCTTGACGCCATGTCGGTCGTGCTATCGCAGTTATTGCCTAATTCAGGTTACGAAAGCAGCGTCGTTTGTTACAGTTTGTCTCGTCAGTAAAGTAACTGGTTGCATGTAATTAATTACTAAAAAATGTTATTGACTTTCAGTGAGCGTTACCGAGTAAACGAGGTAATCGTTAAATGACAAAATTACCATAAAATGTAATTGATTTTAGGTTATTACTTGCGTGTAATTCCTTACGTAAATGTCTGGTGCTCAATAAATAACTCTAGCAATATGCCTCACTGCTTTGTATTGCAGCACTTGTACTCTGTTAAAGGAGCCCTGAAACACTTTTCATCAAATACATATAACGTATTCGAACTTCACATAGACTGTTTCTGAAATACTTTAAAGCAAAATGTACTTAAATGCATTTCAACAGAAGTGGATTTGTTGGCAATCAAAGCTCGACTTTGATCCCCTTCGTGGTGCTCCCGCTCCTTTTTCGATGCCTTGCTCTGCGACGGTGGAGAGCGGGGTGGTGTCCCCAACGCTCCGACTACAGAACGTTACCACGGCGCGCAGTTGAAATGTAACTGGATTTTTTGCGTGGAACGCCATCTGCTTCCGATTTTGGCGCCTAGGACGCGCCAAACTCGGAGACTTTCCCTCAACTTACGGTTGTGTTCACAGTACCTCGTCCTTTTCTTTGCTACAGTGTACTATAGATAGCCACGCGCACCAAGCTACGCGCGTTCTCGCACCGAGTGACACTAGTAGCACATTTTCTCTCGCACTTACCTCTACGGCATTCACACACTTTCCGGCGGTAGGACCAAAAGCCGACTACACACAAATTACAGGTCGAAAGAAAACAGAATTGTTTTGTGTGTGTGTGTGTGTGTGTGTGTGTGTGTGTGTGTGTGTGTGTGTGTGTGTGTGTGTGTGTGTGTGTGTGTGTGCGTGTGTGTGTGTGTGCGTGTGTGTGTGTGTGTTTTAGGCTATTCACTCAATGATTCAAAAATAGCCTTGCTGCTGTCTATTAGCTCTCAGGTGTTGTAGCCGCTACAAAATATGCTTGCATCATCGACATCAATATTGAACTGTGGATCACTATAGGAAGATTATTTACATTATTGATATAGATATTAAAGTGATAGGACGAGAAGGCTACTTTGGGGAACGCGCCGTATATAATTGCTTACAAGCCCGATAAATAATTTACAACAGCAACTGCTTGGTTACGTTCGCTCAGGTTCGAGCGATAAAGATCAAGTGAAGAGCCACGTAGGCAGATTTCTCCAACTTATAAATTATAATCTCGGGATTAGAAAGGTTGAACGCCTTTGTAAAATCTTCAGATATCTTAAGTGTTAGTTTCTTCATTTCAATATTACTAAAATAGTGTATAGTAGCAAGCCCGATTCAGTTGATTCCCCTTTACGAAAAAATAAACTAGAAATTGTTTATACAATAGTTAGGCAAGAAAACCTAACTGTTCTCTTGAAGAACAGAAATGGGACGATAATGAGACTAAATATTCTTTTCAGTACCTTTAAAGATAACAGAAACATCAGCAGTTAATTTTCTTTGTGAATACAGCAGATGCGACATATTCATTGATAAATGGACCAGGCAAGGAGCTAGGAGATCAACAACAAATTTAATTTACTTTTAAGCAGTTCCCCCATTGTACTCTGTGCAGGACGTTAATAATGTTCGTTATTACAGAAAGCATTTCTTCATCATCACCACTACAAGCAAAAAATAAATGTTACAAAGGGCTTCATCCTCTTATGTGGGTAAGACTTGCTTTATATTTCTTTATGAATATCCTGTTGTGGGGGGCGACCACTTAAGGGAAACACTGAATGTCAGACTGCATTTGAATGCAGCCTCATCATACGTTGAGCCTAGTAATGGGACTGTCTTATCATGAGCATGTAAAAATAACTTCGACTTTAATGGCAGACTTGCATTATCATTACAGTAAATGTTAAATAAGAGCTGCTCAAACACGGATCCTTGTGGCACACCTGAATTCATGCTTAACATTGGAATAAAGTTGTCGCCTAGCATGCACAGTGTGAGCGTTCATTGAAGTATATCTTTGGTAACCATACCCACACCCTTTGAAACCTGCATTATATGTTTTTGAAATTAATAACTGGCGGCGAGCAGTATCGAATGCTTTCTTTTTAATGGACGAAGAGTGCAAGCAGAATACTATTTTGGTCACAATTGTGACAAAACAGACCATTGCAGCTTTCTAGGGAGAGAATTGTGCTGAATCCTTTGCGAAAGTCAAATTAAGCTGTAGATAGCAGGCCAAACTTATTACAAATGTACGTCATGTGTGCATATAATAATATTTGGGGTTTTACGTGCCAAAACCACTTTCTGATTATGAGGCACGCCGTAGGGGAGGACTCCGGAAATTTTGAACACCTGGGGTTCTTTAACGTGCACCTAAATCTAAGCACACGGGTGTTTTCGCATTTCGCCCCCATCCAAATGCGGCCGACGTGGCCGGGATTCGATCCCGCGACCTCGTGCTCAGCAGCCCAACACCATAGCCACTGAGCAACCACGGCGGGTTCATGTGTGCATGAACGATTTTCTTTAAATATACAGGCTATAGAACAGGAAATTGCTATGGGTCTGTAATTGTCAAAATATTTGTTTGATCAGTTTTATGCAGTGGTCTCTGAATGATTACTTTCAGGTTCTTGTGAATTTGACCAGTAAGAAATGGTTTCTTAATAATGTAAATCAGCATATTCTTGAGTTTAGTTAAATGACATGCAATATCTTTTAACCTAATTTCATGAAAACACGGCGATTTACTTATCCTAAGCGTCCTCCTGCAGCTCCATAAATCTGTTTCAGACAACTGCGGCATAAACACAGCTACCAGCATTACCAAATCAGGAGCTATTCAGACACTCCACTCGTGAATTTTGAGCTAGCAGCTTTCGAATGGATTGAAGAAAACGTTTGCTAAAATTATGGGCAAGGTTCGAGTCAGATTCGGCTGGGAAAGCTTCGTGTAATACAATGTTTATGGGTTTCCTTGCCAGTAGTTCAACAATTGTATTAAACTCTAGGTACTCTTCATACCACCACGGCAAGCAGAAAACGTGTTCAAGTGTTCAAGTGATAATGCTTTCTTACTAATCTAATTTTTATTAGATCATCCTGAAAAGCACGTTTAAGTGAGTGTGAAAGTGTGATTGTTTATTACTCACCGAAGAATGCAAAAAGCTGGATAGAGAGAGATACAAGCTTTAATGATGTGCTACCGACGTGCGTATAATATCGTTAATGTTTTATAGCATCCTGATTAGAGAGAATAACGTAAGACTTTGCGTCAGTAATAACTTGCGCAAGCTGCTTGGAGCAACTCATCTTCACCCATTTCAGCTCATTCGTTCCCTGTTAAGGGACGACGTGAACAGCCAATCCTCAGTTGTCGCAGGGTGTCACCGCGCGTTGTACCCGTCAGCTCACGTCACCGAGCTATCTTTCTCGCATGCAGTCCCAAGCCACGTGTTCTCGATAGCGACCAGCACGGGCCACCCCTCACGGTAGCACGCGTGCACTCATTCGACGACACCTCCAACACGGGACTGGTGAAGCCGCCTCATCGGTTGCTGATTACTCCGCAACTCTTTACTCAGACGCTTTCGTCTCTCGTTTCTTCGTTATTTTGCCAATGTCCTCCGCTTTCTACAGTGCATCACTCGCCGCAAGAAACCAGGATAATGGGAGAGAGCAAGTACAGGGTGGCAGGGGAGGGGGGGGATTTCAGGAAGGAAGCCCTGTAAGTGTCGCCATCACAAAGCCGCACGCAGCTGCCATGATTGGCTCCCCACCGAAGCCCCTCGGACCTGCACACCGTGTTTCCTCACGACTGGAGAGTGCGAGCTTCGCCCGAAGGTGGGCAGCACCGACACACGTCAGCGCTCGCACAGGAAACGAAATTGCCGGGGACGAGAAGCTCCGCGCGCGCAGTTCGGCGATTGAGGTGTGTACGCTTTGCGCAAGCGTGTCTCAGTTATGTGCAACACACGCGAGTTTGGGCACAAGCCCTGCTAACTTTCGGAAAACGAAGCCTCGCGTACCAGTGCTCGTTTAGTGGCTTCTGCGGCGGTATAATGGTCATGCTTGCCGAGTGTTTTAGTTGCGATGGCGAATTATGTTTAATGGTTGCGCTGGTTCGTAAAGCATCTTGCCTGAAGACTCGTGTGTGTCATATGTACTTCCTATTTCTAATCACGCAATATGTTACTTGCGATAGCAAGAATGCGTCGTGTTTGCGCTATTTTGATTTCACTTTTCTGAAACCTTTTGTATGTCATATATCTGATCACGCTAAATACCCCCAAAATAATTAATAAAATAAAATAAAAATAAACGAACTAGAAAAAAAAGCTACAGAAAGGCGCGAAGGTGTGCACCAAACTATTGAAAGCAACAGCGGTCATTCGCCACGTGCGTGATACTTGGCGCCGCAATAGCACAACGCAGCAAACTATCAAGGCGCTGTGAAGGCGCGTAATATGTGCGCCTTGATAGCGTAAGTTTCAACGTGTACCTAAAGCGGCGATTGATGAGCAAGAGCACGCACGTCAGTGGCACCCTGTCCGAAAATGCGTAACACGTACACCGAGGGCGCTTGCTTCGTCGGACGACAGACCACACGCCGGTGGCTCGCATCACCGCGTCCTGCACCGTACTGAGGCTACGGCAACTAAAGGGTGCGTACAAGCTCAGAAACCCTTTTCCGTTCTCTCTTGCCGTCAAAGGGAGCCGTCATACGGGAGTGTGTGTCAGCGAGGCGGCATCCAGCAGCCCCGTCGTTTGGCTCCGAGCAGCGCGTATACAACCGGCTCGAACGGAGGGAGGGATCGTGGCCGCTTTAATTTGGAAGACGGGAGCGCGCTTTGTGTTGCTTCCGCAATTAAAGGCGGACACGAAAGCGCCATTAGCGAAGCCAGTTGTCGGCGGCACCGTCGCCGCCACAGTGGGAGACGGACCGAGTTTTGCATGCATGCGTCTTGCGAACGAGGCGCGCGCGAGCTCGCACGCTGCTATTTTTGCGCGGGAAGGGTTATGAGACATGCGGGTGCGCTCGTGTCCCATTGGACAAGCCCGCGCTGGTAGTAACCGCGCGTGCAACTTGCAGCCGGCTGTTGCAAGGTGCCGCCGTCGCCTGCCGCCGCGACGGCGAAGTGACGCCAGCGCGCCTCTTGCTTCTTTCTTCTGTTGCCTCCACCGTCTTCGCTTACCAGGAAGCGATACCGGAGCGTAAGGAGGCGGCGGTTTGAGCGATGCGTTCCTCCCGCGACGAGAAGAGCAGGACAGGAGAGGACGGGGTTGGTCTCTCGTAACGCCAACTCGCGAAGAAACGCTTCGCGCATGGAGGTACACAGTAGCGTGTTGCGCCTGCGCCGTCTATGCGTGAGCCTTCCGCACTTAAGAGATTGTGAGACAATGCCACTCCGATACGAGCGATAACGCAGTGCATCTTAAATAAAAGAGCGTAGTGTGAGCGGCGCGCACTCTCATAACTTAGCCGTCACGCATTTTACGCTGACCTGTCAGGCAGCGTGCTCCACCGCCGCAATCCCGTAGATCACGAGACGCCTCGCATGGTACTTTGCTCCCCGCAAGAGACCCTTGAGTAAACACGAGGAAAGACTCATCGCACCGATGCCCTGCTATAGTTCCTGGGACTGTAAGAAGAGACCCACGAGTAGACACGGGGGTTCGAGCGAGGCGAGAGAGAAGAGCCGGAGGTCAGCCGAGCCGGAGAGACGGCACGGGGAGACGCACGAGAGACGCGGCCGAGGAAGGCAGCAACACGCTTCACGCTGACGCTCTGCAGATAATAAACAGTTTTCATTTGAGAAAGAATCCAGCCTTTTTTCATTTGCTGACATGGCGCAGCCGACAGGATCTGCAGACGCGTCTTTCCCGAACGAAGAACGAGCGGCCACCACGGAGCCCAGCAGAACGCCATCGGTGAGCTCGGAGTCGACATTCATCTATTCACCGGTGAAATCAACTGTCCGCGAAGTTCTGAGCGCCCTGAAAAAGCAACGGGTGACCGACGAGCTGAGAATGCGTGGACTTCCGTGCAGCGGCCGCAAGGACGATCTCGTGACCCGTCTCCAAGACGACAACACTCGCCTCCAGGCCTTGCTGGACACGTCCTCCGACTCAACGACCAGCCAGACCGAAGCTGACGGCGACGACCACGAAAAGGCGGACTCAAAGGTGCCGGCTACGATCGAGAGTCTGCGTGCCGAGGTTGACCAACTGCGACGGCTTCTAACCCAGCAACGCGGGTCACACGCTACGAGTGACACAACGGGGGCACCGAAGCCAACGCAGGCGCAAGCTGGGGACGAAACGGGCTCCCAACGTTTCGACGGGATCCACGCCCCCGCTACGGCAGTGAACCAACGGCCGGCAGAAGTCAACCGTGGCGCACCTCCACAGCCATCACCGGAGAGCACCACCGCCACAACTACAGAAGATACGCCAAGCATGACTGAAATCGTGGCCATGTTCGCACGCGCGCAGCTGCAGATGACGGAAGCGTTGTCGAGAATGTCCGCGCCAGCTCCGCCCGTGCTGATTCAGTCTACGAACGATACCGCGTCCGCCATCCCCGAGTACGACGGTGATGTACAACGAAATGTCCAAACGTGGATTACGCAGGTGGAACGCATTGCTGCGCTGGCCCACTGGTCCCCATCACTGACGCTCGCGACGGCAGCAACCCGGCTGCAAGGTGCCGCAAGGGACTGGCACAGCTCTTACGGTATTGCTTGTGAAACATGGGACCTTTGGAAGGAAGCACTTGCCTCTCGTTTCGACCGGAAGCTAACAATGCAGGAGTTCTTGGAGCTGCAGGCTTCACGAAAACTGCGCAATTCGGAGACCCTAGTGGAGTACATGTACTCTAAAAATGCTCTACTGGACAAGTCTCCGTACCCGCTCGCGAATGAAGAGAGAATTTCGCTGATACTCAGCGGGATCGAAGACGACACCTGGGCGAATCCTCTGGCTGCACAGCCCTGCAGCAGCGTCATTGATTTGATAGACCGCGCAGCGCTGCTCGACACCAGGCGGCGTAAAGCAATAACGACGCAAACAGCGCAGTTCCGACAATCTCAAGCTGGACAACAGAGCCAACGAAACCAAACGAGGAACAGCTACGAGAACAGAGCGGCAGCTGACGACGGACGCCCCGGGCCGAGCGCTCAGTCAATACGGCGCGAACACCGAGAACCAGTTCGAGCTGCGCGAGCACGAGCCTGCTTTAACTGCGGCAATATGGGACATTTGTCGAGGGAGTGCACCAGACCCAAGACGGAGGCCACAATCCACGCGGAACGACGCCGAGAGGCCAGATATGACGCAAGCAACGCCGGCACAACCTCCAGGCAAGCCAATTGCTTCCTGCAATCGACGGGCGGCACCCTACCCATCGTGAAGGGCTTCGTTGAGAGCCGACCGGTCAGAGTCTGCATAGACAGCGGCTCCAACGTCTCCGTTTTCGGCGAGAGCTCCGTGGGCCCTGAGGTTCATCCCCGACCCTGGACGTCTCACGAAACGATAGAAGTGCTCGACCGGTGCATCAGACCGGCGAGAGTGGCGACTCTGAACGTGACCATCGGAACATCGACCGTGCGACTCGAGGAGGTAGTGATCGCGCCCTTGCCAGGTGCCATGGACCTGATTCTTGGTTCGGACTGGCGCCGCGCTGCGAATGTTGACGTCACGTTCCACCCCACTAACGACGTCACCCTCGTCCCCGTTCAGCCATCGGTGAGTGAGCCGTCGGGTCACGCACCAAGCGCACACAGTGCGCATCGCGTCGGAGAGACCCTAATAACAGCCTTTAGCAATCGCAGGGTCCTAGACGAACTACCGGCGAGCGATATCGGCTTCGTACAGCTAAAGACGAAGGACCCCGGTCCTGACGAAGATTACACCAATCAGATCGAAGTGGCAGTATCCAAAATGTCCCGCGACGCAAACGCCGACGAACGAGATGAGCTGCGCTCAATTCTTCATCGTCACCATAAAGCGTTCACCACGAGGAAGGACGCGCTGGGGCTATGCGCTCACGCTGAGCACAGCATCGATCTCAGGGACGATATTCCCGTCGCGTCAAGGCCGTACAGATCCTGCCCCGCGGACCGCCAGTTTATGAGAGTACAGGTCAATGACTACCTAGCTAAAGGGATCATCCGACCGAGCCAGAGCCAGTACAGCGCGCCTACCATTGTAGTGGATCAACCACATCACCCCACCACGCCCAGACGAATGGTCCACGACTACAGAAAATTGAACGAGAAAACAATCAATCCGCCTCACCCAATGCCAATCATGGAAGATGTAATTGACGACATCATGAGGGACGGTTCGAAGTACTTCACTGTATTGGATGTGAAGTCGGCCTTTCTCACAGTGCGAGTGAAACCTGACGACATTCACAAGACCGCGTTCGTAACGCCAGACGGAAAATACGAGTACCTACGAATGGCCTTTGGATTTTGCAAAGCTCCGCAGATAATGCAGCAAATAATGCGCAACACGTTTGATGGCTTGAATGGAACATCCACTTACATGGACGACGTCGGCCAGGGAGCAGCTACGGTCACTGAGGCGCTGTCATTACTCGACGAGGCGCTAAGTAGGGTCGTCATCAACGGTTTAAGGATGGACATCAGGAAATGTCAGCTTGTCCGAGACCGAGTCTCATTTCTGGGCTACGTTATCTCCGCAGACGGTCGAACCCTAAACGAGGCGAGAGTCGCAGCCGTGGACAAGTTTGAGCCTGAGATGAGCGCAAATAAGTTGTATTCGTTTCTGCAATTTGCTAACCATTACCGCAAGTTCATACCAGAGTTTTCGAAACTCACACACCCACTGCGTCAACTGGTCTCCAAGGACGTGCCATTCATCTGGACGGGAGCGCACCAGGAAATCGTGAACGAAATCAAGAGAGCGCTTAAGAATCCTCCGCTACTGGCAAACTTCCGTTCAGACTGCCCAACGCAAGTACACGTCGACGCATCACAAACCGGACTCGGAGCGATACTGACCCAAACGCAAGAAGGAAGAGAACGGGTCATCGAACACGCAAGTCGATCACTGAACGAGCACGACAGAGGGCGCCTTGGACACCGAGGAATTGATATCGACGGACACGTGCGCCTGAGGACAGTCGCAAATTTTGGGTGGGCCGTGTGAGCGGCGCGCACTCTCATAACTTAGCCGTCACGCATTTTACGCTGACCTGTCAGGCAGCGTGCTCCACCGCCGCAATCCCGTAGATCACGAGACGCCTCGCATGGTACTTTGCTCCCCGCAAGAGACCCTTGAGTAAACACGAGGAAAGACTCATCGCACCGATGCCCTGCTATAGTTCCTGGGACTGTAAGAAGAGACCCACGAGTAGACACGGGGGTTCGAGCGAGGCGAGAGAGAAGAGCCGGAGGTCAGCCGAGCCGGAGAGACGGCACGGGGAGACGCACGAGAGACGCGGCCGAGGAAGGCAGCAACACGCTTCACGCTGACGCTCTGCAGATAATAAACAGTTTTCATTTGAGAAAGAATCCAGCCTTTTTTCATTTTTTCATTTGCTGACAGTAGGTTAGGGCGTGTTGGTATTCCATAACTGAGGTTTTTTAGCGCACGAAAAGGGACGAAAGACAGTGGCGAAACGAGGACACAGCGCTAACTTCCAACAATGGTTTTATTCCACAAAGCGGTAGACACAAATATATATAGGTAACACCCACAACCGCATGCGTACGGTATATAGGCAACACCCATATGCGCATGCGTACGGTTGTGGATGTTACCTATATATATATATATATATATATATATATATATATATATATATATATATATATATATATATATATGTGTGTGTGTGTGTGTGTGTGTGTGTGTGTGTGTCTACCGCTTTGTGGAATAAAACCATTGTTGGAAGTTAGCGCTGTGTCCTCGTTTCGCCACTGTCTTTCGTCCCTTTTTGTGCGCTAAAAAACCTCACTTAAATAAAAATTAACATCGGAGTGTCTAAGAAAAATACAAGCATATTCTACAAAAGACCATGTGTTAGATTGCTTCAGAGTGACAGTAAATTTCTCTGTCTGCGTGGCACTGCATCGATGCCTGCTTCGACACGGAGCTAATTTGTTTCGGCCCAGCGGAGGGTGTATCAAGGCGATCGCATGCTGACAGCGCGACTAAGACATCTGTTAGCCGCTAAGGCAAACACAACGGAGCTACAGTTGATGCGTACGATAGCTGCCACCTGCGAATACTGTCGCTGTATGCTTAGACCGGTTCTGACTGCATTTATCTCTCTCTCTGCGACAGCTTTGATTGCCCCTCGCCACTTGCAAGTGGCACGTCGTAAGGGTGGCGCGTGTTCTAGTGTGGTAATGCTTCAGAGACGTGTCGTCTTCATGGCGATTCGTATCAGACTCATCGAGTTATAGATGTCGGTATAAGAGGGGAGGTGGGGCTTGGGATCAAAGGTTGTGAATGCACATGGACCCTCGTTGGTGATGTCCCTGCTGTAGAGTAATGACATAATAATGCGCAGGTGACGATATTATACAACCATTTTTGCCATCGACTGGCGCTGTCCTCTTCCAGTGCGAACCTTGTTTCTCTCTCTCTCCGTGCGTGCGTCATCTTTCCTGTGTACCAGAGCTGACGAATCCTCCTCCCGTGCGATAGCGGCGTGCGAGCGGCTTCGCATGTGTGTATCGCTGGCTGCTCGCTGTCGCAAGAGACGGTGGCAAGGGGGCGGCAGGAGGGAGCATCTACGGCGCGCTCTCTCTAGGTGCACGATATACGGGCGACCGTCGTCGTCTTGGCGGTTGTGGTGGTGTGACACGAAGCGCTCACCGCAGGGGCCGGAGACGGCGCGGGAGGGCAGGAGACCTTGCCTGTCGCGCGTTGGACGAGATGAAAGCCAGATGCGCCGCCGCCGGTCGCCGGCGGCGAGGGCACGCGCGGTGGAGTCGCGTTACCGCCTCGCCGTCGACGTCGGGCCCCTCCTGGGAAGCGCGCGGATGCATCCTGTGCGCCAGTCGGTTGTTGAGAGCGCGGGCCTCGGACGACCTCCTCTGGCCCCGGAATTCCAGCGATACGAAAATGATCGGGCGGAAATCCGCCGACGAGGGCCTGACCTCTGTCGAACGTTCGGTTAACCTCCTCAACGGTCATGTTCCGCTTTTTTTTTTTTAATTCTGAACTTCATATCTCTCTCGTGAATCGCTCTCGTCTCAGCGTGTTAACACTTCGTCGATACTTTCGAGTGGTTGAGAAAGAGGAGACAGCCGACTCTGTATATCGTGCATAACTGTGAATTTTCCATGAATTTCTATATGAATTTTTTTCTGCGATATGTATTACGTAGACTGATGGCGTGAGTCAGAATTGGGAATATTCTTATCAACATATCATGATGCTCTGCGATAGGCCCGTTTCGGTGCAGAAATTATGCGCCTGAATCTCACGTGCATGGCATGTTTATTAAATGAGGAAGAGAGGGCATATCAGATAACCGTAACTTAACGTCTTTTTTTTATGTGGCCTGCTGCAGTTAAGCCGCCTAACTAAAGCATTTATGAGTCAGTGTTGTGCAATAACAGCGTTAGTGCACCAGACAAGTTGGTCATCGCACATGGTGAATGTCTGGCATCTGAATGTCAATAATGTTGTTTATTTTATTGCTTTCTTCAGCTACTTCATTACTTTCCACCTACTACAAGATGTGAATATCTTCGTTGTCGTAATCAGAGTAGGTCATTGCGAGTGGCTGCTCGGAGTATCTACGTGTGCATAAATATACATTAGTGTAGCAACACGAGGATAGCATGAATCAGTGATCTATAATCGTACCAGAGTCCAAAAATCACTGCAGACTTTGAGGTCGAAAAAGAAAGCTTCTTCATCTATTAGCCAAAATCTACGAATTGTAGAAGTTACGAACCATTTCCTCGCCTGCGAAAGTAAATTAAAGTAGGGAGAACGCTTCGGAGACCGAGTTATTTATTGCTTGTACAGGAAGCGCATGTCCTCCGGCTACCAAATATTAGATATCCATAGTAGGCATGTTTTCGAATTTGTGGATGGCGGGATTACGAATTTCTGCGCAAACAATTTTTTTTCCTTTTGGTTGTCAGCCAGCTTTCGAACTCTTCTCGTATCCCGCGTGGGATGCATAAGTGCGTCGCAAGACCTCGTGGCCAGATCGGGCATAAAACCGTCAGGCGGTGCTGTGATAGCAGACACAGAGTTTACCTAATAATAGAGAAATATCGAGGCATTTGGCGGTGCTGTGGTAGCAGACACAGAGTTTACCTATAACAATACAGAAATATCTAGTCATTTATGGAAATCTACACCTAAAATTAGATGAGAGCCAGCCAGCGTGTAGCCCCGTCACACGACTTGCTGTCCAGTCCGGCCGCGGGCGCTTTGGCGAGGCAACTTTCGTGACAGTATGTCCTGGACTTTCAAAACATTTACGCAAGGTCGAGGCTTGCTGCAGTTGCATAAAGCAACGTGTCCGTCTTGCTACAATGCCCGGGATACGGCGTAGCAACGACGTAGACTTAACGGATAGCGCTGGCCTATTCGCGTCTTCCCAGAGCGCCTGAGGCGCTGATTTTAGTCGCTTGCATCTAGAAGGACTCTTTCGCAACCGATGGCGTCTATCTCCCCCTATAGTTGCGTGGCTTCTTGTGCGAGACCTGTTGAATCGTTGCCGGAAACGGGTGATTGGTCGTGCAGATACGTTGAGCGTTGCAGACAGATTGGACTTGCAAATGCATCGAACCAAGGTGTGCTTCAGCTTGTCCTCGCCTTTTGTCTCTCTATGTTCGTGTATGTCTGTAGGACCGTATGCGAACTACATTTATTCTTCTTTAGCAAAAATTGCTCCATATTTTTCGAACCAATCACGTTTTTTTTTCGTTACAGTATTTTTCTTATTTTTACTGTTGTGTGAACGGCCGTCCCCATATTAGGGAGATTAAACTTCTTTCTTTTATTTTCATTTCTGTAAGACAACAAAGGTGCACATTGTAACGCGTCCTTGTTTTACTTTTCCGCGGTGTTATAGTTTCCGCGGAATTGTCACTGCAAGTTGTCACTCAGCGCGCCCAAGACGCGCCCGTAGTATTCTAAATTTCTTGAACGTTGTCGCGAATTCTATAGCGAAGGAGGCATATGAGATCAGATTGCGCGCCGCGAATAGTATTGCACATTCTTGAATTTAGTAAGTAGCCAGCTGCAGCGATTAATCTGGAATGCACGGTGCGACATCCAGAAATAGCAAACGAACTTGACCCGTGGGATTAGATTCGATGACCGCGTGCTCACCGTTATCGTTGTGATTCGAATGTTGCTTGCCTTTCTGGCAACAATATCGCTGAATAAAGAGTTAGATTCTTAAGTCACACTTTGGGCAGTTAAGGGTAATTCACACCGGTGACAGGTATATATCGGTCGCGCGACCAGACTGGTCGTAAATATATTCACAAATGGTCGCTTTAAATTTAGCGACCGTTTTGGGTTAGTCGCTCACTGCTCGTATTTTCATTCGCGCCATCGCAGTCGCAAAACTGCTGAACCAGACTTGTTGTTGGGTGAGTTCGTTCATACTGCGAGGAAATAAATGGTCTGCGCGGATTTCAAGAAAAGGCATTGATGTGTTTCAGCATTATGGGAAGGGCGCGTCCTTCACCCACGAGTTACCGTCTGACGCCTCACTGCAATTTCTATATTTGTGCCGGTTTTTAGGTGATCATGTATGTTGGGCGTATAGCCCTACACCATGAAAGGCGCCGTTGCCATACAATCCTGCGCAGTCCAAGTTAAGAGGGGGGTCGCAAAGCTTTGCCTGGAATCGGCTCACAGGAAATCGTGCCCACATGCAATGCAGAGTAGTCTTAATGATCAGGCACGGCGATGAGTTAATGCCGGGTATACCCTTGCGCGGTCGTAACGGTAATAGCAGAGGTTCTTCTTCGTGAAATAAAAACAGCCCATTCCACTGTGATCACCGGGCGGATAAGTAGGAGTCGTCTAGAAGTGTCCATATATGCATAGCCTATCACGCAACCTGAAAAAGATAGCCAGCAGGCACAACGTGCGATCGTTATTTTTTTTTCCTGCCCCGCGCAATCTGGCCGGGCTTTGCCCCAGAATCTCTTATGAAAAGAAAGAACTTGGAGGTTGCGGCAAAAATCACGTTCGGGGGTATGTGAAATGCGTGGTCGGCGTTGTCTACGAGATTCCGCTACCTTGACGAAAGTCGTATGTTGGGCAAATCGGACGTTGTGCTAACGATCGCGCAGGGGAACATAACCTTCAATTAAAAATAAAGGTAATGCGTATTTGCCTGCGCATTGCCAAGCTTGCATGTGTGTTCCAGATTTCTGATACATAGAGATCTTGGTCAAAGGCCAAGATACCACTGCCCGGGAGCTGATGGAAGCTTTTTATATAGCTCTTACAGGGAAGGCTTGCGTAAGAGGCACATCTATTTTTTTAATGGACAGTGAGAAGTGTTCCTTGTGCGGCTTGTTCTAATATGTGGCAGTGGCAATGTGACTGCATGTTACGCGCATGCGCGACTAAAGACATATATTGGCGAGCGACGAAAAATAAAGTTAGTTGAAGGTTTGCGCTTGTCCGTGTCTCTTACTACGTCCTTGTCTTGAACTCCGCGCAGTCCATTTGTTTTCTGGCTGCTGAACCAATCAGATGCACAGGAACCGGACGTATGTATACGCTGCCATTGATTTCACATGGCGATGCAAATGCGAGCAGATGGTGATTGGCCTGTCGCATTTGCCGGTGTGAGCATCGGTCAGCTTCTGTCGCTTTTCGTTCACCAAACGCAAATGGTCACGCGACCTCCCAAGTCACCGGTGTGAATGAACCTTTATTCTCGTTCTTCACCGTAAGAACAATGTGGCACAATATTTAAGATAAATATAAACTACGAGGGCGAATCAGAAAGTCGTTGCCCCTATTCTTTACTAGCCAAAATAAGGTACATACACGTAATTACAAATATAGATACTGTGCACTATTTTTCCACATGGCCTGCACACCGGTTCAGACATTTGTCTCATTGTAGCACCAAACTTGAGAGGCCCCTGAGGAATTCGTCCGGCTGATTGTGGTACCACCGTCGGAATGCTGACTCGGCTTCATCGTTGCACGGGAATCACTGCCCTACCAGCAACTTCTTGAGCGGATCAAAAACGTGGAAATCACTAGAGGCGAGGTCCTGACTGTATATATATGGTGGGTGGTCCAGACTCTCCCAGTGATATGACTGGAGCTTGTCGGCGGTTCTGATTCCAACACCTCGTTGCTCGCCCGCCATAGACGTGGGAAGCACAACCGCCACCTTCAACAACTGACATAAGAGCTATGCCATGGAGCTACTGGAAGATAAGACTGGGCCGGTCCAAGAAAGGCCGACCGCTGAGAATGGATATGTTGACTTCGCATTTACAGTCGTAATTGGGGGGGGGGGGGGGGGGGGGTTGATAGGGGCAAAGTCCTCTGATTCGCCCTCGTACGCCGCCCTGGCAGGTAAGGCTTATGTAAAATTCAGCGCTTCTCCTGTCTTATATACCGTCCATTATTGCCTCTTAGCGTGGTTTATTTCAAAGTTATTTTTTGTCAGTGACCTGGCGCAGCTCATTGTGGGGATCGGCCATGAAACTGGTGGCGCCAAGTGTACTAACTCGCCCAGTTTTTTGTTCTCCTTCTATAACACCGGTCACTGGCGTTT
Organism: Dermacentor variabilis; assembly: GCF_050947875.1. Lineage (NCBI taxonomy): Eukaryota > Metazoa > Arthropoda > Arachnida > Ixodida > Ixodidae > Dermacentor > Dermacentor variabilis. Next base: position 43,525,246 of record NC_134572.1, read on the forward strand.
TATTTCTTCGGCCTTACGCCCACAGCCGTCAAACGCCCCATCCCGTCACTGGCATCCGTCATGCATGTAGATAGCGTTTCTTCGCCTGTTTCTGCTTAAATACGGGACGCCTTTGACGTTGGTCGATGCTCCTAACGTCGCCGTCGTTCCATTTCTTTTAAAAGAAACCGTAGCGGAAACGCTGTTTCATGACAAGCGCCGGTGGCGTGGCGGTGACGGGACGAGGTGTTTGACGGCCGTGTGAATCCAGCCTTCGTAGTATTCGACGGGTATCAGCGCCTTCAACGAAGCGGTCACCGATACTTGTAATTTGTAAAGCCAAGACCATCTGGAAACACAGCACGAAAGAATTGTTTATGAAAATAGCCGAGAATGTACACGGCACAGGTGGCCGTCCCGGTAAGGCAGCCATAGTTCAAGTTCTGAATAGGGAGACGCCTGATGGCAGGGTAATTAGATGAGCTTAGAGCAGCTACAACCGCGAGCGGTGTACCCAAGTGACACCCCCCGACTGTTGTTAATGAGCTGATAACCCCTGTGCATTTGCCGAGTGACGACCGTATACGTATATAACACTGCTCACCGTGCGGGAAAACACGGCCATAACTGGAACACATTAGGGGTCTATGTAAGTACTCGGACCTATGAGGGACCGCGGCTAAGTGTTCTCAACGAGGAGACAAAGAGAGAGTGTGCTGGCGAAGCACACGAGTGCGAAACTTTGGGTTTACCGGGGAGGACTTGACAAAAAGCGGTAAGATATGCACAAAGGCGGCTCTCGCTGGAGATCTCAACGCTTAAGGAAGAAGAACACGCGAGAAGAAGAAAGAAAGAAAGGCTGAGGTGGGTAGATCAATAGAGAGACGAAGGTGCAAAATGAGGAAGACCCAGAGAGCGGTGGAATGGAAATGACGATGAAAAGGTTTGTCAGCGAGGGCGAGGCAAGAAACCGTCTTGCACGTCTTGGTCTGCCCCGTCCATTTGTCGTCCGCAGACCATCTACCTCGAGAGAGAGTGTGTCTAAAGAAGGTCGCCGTCCGCGCAGTATCCCGCGGACAAAGGGAACCGAAATCTTCAGGGTGCCGCGGGGAATTAGCGGCACTGATGCAGCAGTAGGGGGCACTCGTATCGCTTAGAACTTCCACGAGCCGTGAATAGGAGGCGTAATTCAGAGTGGGAGAAGATAAAAGAAGAAAAGTGAGGAAGTTCCTTAGTTGGAAGAGAGAATATGCATGAAATTTTGGGTTTTGTAAAGATTCCGAGCAAGCAGGGGCTGCGATGAATTGACGAGTATCGCGGGCTGGTCTCTCTCTTGTTGGATAACTTGGCAAAGGCTGAAAAGGAAGAAAAGAAATTGAAAAGGACACCTCGAGCAAGGAACCGGCGGCGAAGTCTGCGTTTCATGGAATGGTCCTGCGTCTGAATACCTACTGTGATTCTTCAATGAATAAAAAACAAATTGATTCGGAGAAGGTATCTATTAGCGAGGATTCTTTGCAGCTGAGTTCGACCTGTGGTCGCCGTGGGTGTGAACTGCCAATCGGATTTCGCCCGTTGCAACCGCTAGGCTTTGTACCATTGTCTGCCTTATTGCCTCCTTGCTCGTTCGTTCGTTCGTTCGTTCGCTCACTCACTCACTCACTCACTCACTCACTCACTCACTCACTCACTCACTCACTCACTCACTCACTCACTCACTCACTCACTCACTCACTCACTCACTCACTCACTCACTCACTCACTCACTCACTCACTCACTCACTCACTCACTCACTCACTCACTCACTCACTCACTCACTCACTCACTCACTCACTCACTCACTCACTCACTCACTCACTCACTCACTCACTCACTCTGTCTCCTTGCTCCCTGCTACCATAGCTATCGAGTATAAGGAACGAGTGGTCTAAAGAACCCGGATGACAGGAAATGAATAGCGGCAACAGAAACTTTCCATATGCTCAGATGCAGCTCCGGCTGCTCAATTTTCATAATGTAAGAAAAAAATCTGACGAGCTGGCTATTTACTTGGTTCACAGGCTTATTTATTTTCGATCTTTGTCACTTCTTTTTCTCGTTTTATCGTGGTCGGTCCAAGAGGTACCCCCTCCTTGATCTCGCGGTCGTGATCCTAGGATTGCTCAAGATATCGGTGCTACGAACCTCAACTTTCTTTTACTTTGTCTGACTATAGAGCACGCTGAGTATTCAGAGTTGTAATAAGACAGGGATTCAAGAACTAATTCCCGGCACATGCGGGAAAATCCAATAACTTCGCACTGCCGTGCTGGGAGCGACAATGTCATAATAGCCGCTTCGTACTTGCCTCTGCTGTAGCTCTGGAAGCGCATTTGCGTGCAACAGTTTCGCGGTAATGCTGGTAATACCGCTCGCGACAGGGTCGTGAGCCTTCAGCCGTCGCGTAAATTGGAGATCGATCTGGACGCCGCGTTGGCGGGGATAGCGATTTTTTCGCGTACGGGGAACCCTTCGCTCCCCGACCACATTTTTTCACTGTTCTCCTTACTTTCTCTGCGTCACTCGGCGAAGTGTAGGTGCGTGCCCCAGTGAGGCATCACGAGCGCTTACGAATTCCCCTAGATCGATTTCTGTAGATCCCAGTTGAGAACGTACTCAGTGCGCTAACAGAGCGCGTCGCCCCTGAAGAGTGCACATGACTCAGGGGTATTTGCAATGGCGCCTATGCGCGTGTTCTTTGAGGACGTTTCTGTGACCTGAAGTATAGAGCTACGGTGATCTCTATTTTCTTGCATGTCACCGCAGCCTTTATATTGAATTGTACTTTTTTGTTACGAAGCCAGCGTGCCTATGTGCGCTTTAATGGGCTCCTCTAGCTTCGAATAAACGTTTTGATCTTGACGCCTCGATTCATTTGATGCAATAAGCCCCCACGCTTCCCATGAGCGCTCCTGCAGTCATCTTGTTCTTGTGTGACATGCCTTTAAACGGGCTTTTCTTTAGACAAAATGGATTGTGCTGTGGACCAATCGGACAACCACCGCCAACTGCCGGGGCATGTTGTTTCGTCCTTACTTCTGTGTGGTTATCTCACTACGACTTTCTCCGGTCGTTATCACATTGCTTCAAGTCATAAAGGGCACACCGTTTGCGTCTGTTTCTTCCTGCCTTGTTTCTTCTGACCGGTCGCGGGGTAAACAAAACATTCGCGATGCCTCAGCACTCATAACGCCACTGCTATGGAGCCTCAACGTCCTTTTCTCACATTTTAACTTGTTATAGATGGACGCAGACAGTTCATATGAGGTTTCGTTATTTCTTGACGTTTTTTTTTTCTATCACACGACTAGGACGAAACGAAATGCACCCAAGAATAAAATGAATTTTCAGGTCCCTAGCTTCCGTGTAACCGTTCCTCAGCGTGCTATAATAAGAATACTGTGAGTTTGAACTGTTGTGAAATAGCGACGATGTTATACGATGACTTTGTTTGCGGGGGCCCCCGATCGATCCCTTTCTGGGATCGCAAAACCATAGCTACGAAAAAACAACGATGTGTTTAGAAGACGCTAGAACGTATTCTTCCAACGCCATGGCTTTCTATATCCGTAAAGCATGCGACTCTGCGCATCACTTCGCTCCCCATCACGAAGACAACGTAATCACTTCCCTTCGCACTTCCCTTGCTATCTTGCCCTGGAAAGAAGGCGGCGTTGTGTTTACATACTACGCCTCGGAGTCGACGCACTTGCGAACGTCTTGTATGCACCAACTTTTTCGCCATTTCGCTTTTTTTTATTGTCACTTTCTTTTCTCGTTCCGCCATCTTCCGTTTCGACGGCTCAAGAGTAACGCTGAAAGCGGACTCCTCGAGAGATCCCGCTCGCGTTCCGGTCACCATTTGAAAGTAGAAAACGCTGTAGCTGACTTGCAGCTCGAGGATATGGCCCCTTCCTTTCACATATAACGATGGATCTTCAGTGTGGGTGAGGCGGGGGATGAGAGAAAGAAACTACAGATGAAAATAAACCAGAGAGAGAGAGAGCCGCGAAGAATGAAGGCAGAGGCTTGACAGCGGTGCTAACGGTGGCTACAGTTTTGCATTTTTTAATACGTGTCTTTACTTTAGTGTTCGCCGCTCTTCTCGCTTTCTTGTTCGCCGCGGTCTCCGCACGGTCAAGCGTGGCATGTTTCCACACTGGCCTCCACTATTTCGGGCCACGCTTCCCCGCGGTGCTCGGAGCAGGAACAGGATGGACAACAAAGGCGCAGATTGAGTGCGTCGGGTTGGAAGCCGTAAATATACTCCTCGAAACTTGTTTTACTCGGGGCCGCAGGAAATAAGGCACCAGTGAGAAGAACTTGCCTGCCTCATTGGAAGCCTCGAAGCCCCGAACTATGTGTATCCCTAGCGGCTACTACTACGCGAGTTCAGTTTCCGCTGGTCCGAACGGGATTGTCACATATTCACACCAGTGGCGCTTATTATTATTTTTCCCTACTGTGGGGTCAGTTAGGCTATCGTGTTAGCCTGATACTGTGTAGTAGATATTTCCATTCTCTCTTCGTGCTCCAGCGCCAGATAGTTATGTCCTACGGTGGCGCTTGACGTGTTGTCTCGTAACAATATATATGCGATCATGAGAGTTCTAACCTGGCATTTTGCCATCACCACGCCAGAAGACTAGTTAAGAAATAGGTGTGAGACAACGACGTTCGTGGGGACGTATTGTGGCAGTGTATTCAACCAGGCACACTTCGCTGCGAAAGCAGAGCGAACAAACGATCGACAGAACGAGATAGATAGATAGATAGATAGATAGATAGATAGATAGATAGATAGATAGATAGATAGATAGATAGATAGATAGATAGATAGATAGATAGATAGATAGATAGATAGATAGATAGATAGATAGATAGATAGATAGATAGATAGATAGATAGATAGATAGATAGATAGATAGATAGATAGATAGATAGATAGATAGATAGATAGATAGATAGATAGATAGATAGATAGATAGATAGATAGATAGATAGATAGATAGATAGATAGATAGATAGATAGATAGATAGATAGATAGATAGATAGATAGATAGATAGATAGATAGATAGATAGATAGATAGATAGATAGATAGATAGATAGATAGATAGATAGATAGATAGATAGATAGATAGATAGATAGATAGATAGATAGATAGATAGATAGATAGATAGATAGATAGAATCAATATAATTTCATAGCAATAGCGGATAAGTGCCAACAATTTCTTTCCCGTTATGCTTGCCGTAATAGTATTCAGCTTCACAAGAAGTCGCCACCAGCACTGCTGTTTTCCTTCCATGTGTTCCCCATGTACGAGAATAAATGCAGCAGCAGTAATACTTACGCTCCTTTCTATTCACGTCACTTCACCTGATAGTTTCCCAGAGGTTGTTATGTACGTACATGCTTGGCACCGTTGGATGGTGCCACCAGCACCTTTGATGCCTCTAAGAGCCGCGACATTTTTATTCATAACGAACGTGTTCGTACGAGAAGGTAAGAAATACGACAGGGGCAAGATGCTCACTTGTGGAGATATCAACACATTAATTAAATTAAATTGTGGGGCTTTACGTGCCAAAACGACAATCTGATTATGAGGCACACCGTAGTGGAGGACTCCGGAATGTTTTGGACCACCAGGGGTTCGTTAACGTGCACCGAAATCTAAGTACACGGCTGTTTTTGCATTTCGCACCCACCGAGATGCGGCCGTCGTGGCTGGGATTCGATCCCGCGACATCGTGTTTAGCAGCTCAACACCATAGCCACTAATCAACCACGGCGGGTTATCAACACATTATTTTTCTCTTTTTTTTCTCTGAAGTAAACAGCTGTCGTCCCAATAATTTATGTATTGAGCCTGAAATCAAACCCCTTCCCCAGCGTCGACTAACAGCCTAGAGGCACTCCGCTCAAGCCGATCTCCACACCCTTCTGGTATTAAAGACTTCTCTATCTCTCTTTCTCTATCTAAAGTCAAGGTCGGAACAAATAATTACATATTCTTTTATTGCCACTAGTTTAAAACGCGCGACAACTGCAACGCGGCTTTGAACATGAGGTAAGATCAAAGTTATACATCCCGGATATCAGAGAACCGTTGTTCCAAAGACGTCATCATGGGCTTCACGGCATTTTTCTGTATTTGGGTCGTTTTTTGTGGAGCCATCAATTAGCAGAGTTGGACTGATTGAGCCTTTGATAAGTTCCAAATTTCAATAATTCATTCATAGTGAGAACCTATCCTCAATATCTACATCATATATAATTTCCTACGTTGAAAAACTATGCACAAGCAGACGTTACAATGCAAGACGTAATGTTGAGGGTGCCGTGATTCTTATTTTGGCGTCGTTTCTGACTCGCCCAAACTCTCCTTATGTAAGCGCTTTCTTTAGTGTCCCTATGCTAACAGCTCGCATAGGCGAGAGAGAGAGAGAGAGAGAAACGGGCGGAGAAGGAGGGGCAGAAAAAGTTAACAATCTGTCTACTTTTGCTTCCCTGCGTGTGGAGAAAGGAACGGGGAGGACGAAAGAGAGAGTGAAGACAGGAGTTTATATCAGTCACGTGCGCTATAGACAAGAAGCAGCGTGCCTACATTCGTGCACTCAGGTCTGTCAGCTTTTGGGGCTGAAGGAGCTTGTGTGACTCAGTAGGCTGATGAGCGAAATGGCCCACTTTGCAGAGAATGTTGTATGTACAAAATAACGAAGGAAGTACATAAAAAAAGATCTTGGCGAGATTCAGTGTATGCAGTTTTTAGCTGCATCGTCCATAGGGAGTGTGCTCTCCTGGGAGGGCGAGGGGAAACACGAGCTGATGACGAGGCGAGAAGGGATCGACACTGGACGAATTTCTGGAACCACGTTTCGCTTCACAATGCCCGTAAATTCTGCTCCGTATTGAGAGCAGGATCGTTTGCATCTAGATAGGAAAGGAGCTGTTGGGATCCAGCATTCTGCGGACCAACTGGACAATCTTCCACTATCAGAACTGAAAGCTCTAGGCCAGTACTCCCCAAGAACTTCCGCGCAGAAGGTCTTATTCATCATCATCATCATCATCAGCCTGGTTACGCCCACTGCAGGGCAAAGGCCTCTCCCATACTTCTCCAACAACCCCGGTCATGTACTAATTGTGGCCATGCCGTCCCTGCAAACTTCTTAATCTCATCCGCCCACCTAACTTTCTGCCGCCCCCTGCTACGCTTCCCTTCCCTTGGGATCCAGTCCGTAACCCTTAATGACCATCGGTTATCTTCCCTCCTCATTACATGTCCTGCCCATGCCCACTTCTTTTTCTTGATTTCAACTAAGATGTCATTAACTCGCGTTTGTTCCCTCACCCAATCTGCTCTTTTCTTATCCCTTAACGTTACACCTATCATTCTTCTTTCCATAGCTCGTTGTGTCGTCCTCAATTTGAGTAGAACCCTTTTCGTAAGCCTCCAGGTTTCTGCCCCGTAAGTGAGTACTGGTAAGACACAGCTATTATATACTTTTCTCTTCAGGGATAACGGCAACCTGCTGTTCATGATTTGGGACTGCCTGCCAAACGCACTCCAGCCCATTCTTATTCTTCTGATTATTTCCGTCTCATCATCCGGATCCGCCGTCACTACCTGCCCTAAGTAGATGTATTCCCTTACGACTTCCAGTGCCTCGCTGCCTATTGTAAATTGCTGTTCTCTCCCGAGACTGTTAAGCATTACTTTAGTTTTCTGCATATTAATTTTTAGACCCACTCTTCTGCTTTGCCTCTCCAGGTCAGTGAGCATGCATTGCAATTGGTCCCCTGAGTTACTAAGCAAGGCAATGTCATCAGCGAATCGCAAGTTACTAAGGTATTCTCCATTAACTTTTATCCCCAATTCTTCCCAATCCAGGTCTCTGAATACCTCCTGTAAACACGCTGTGAATAGCATTGGAGATATCGTATCTCCCTGCCTGACGCCTTTCTTTATTGGGATTTTGTTGCTTGCTTTATGGAGGACTACGGTGGCTGTGGAGCCGCTATAGATATTTTTCAGTATTTTTACATATGGCTCATCTACACCCTGATTCCGTAATGCCTCCATGACTGCTGAGGTTTCGACTGAATCAAACGCTTTCTCGTAATCAATGAAAGCTATATATAAGGGTTGGTTATATTCTGCACATTTCTCTATCACTTGATTGATAGTGTGAATATGGTCTATTGTTGAGTAGCCTTTACGGAATCCTGCCTGGTCCTTTGGTTGACAGAAGTCTAAGGTGTTCCTGATTCTATTTGCAATTACCTTAGTAAATACTTTGTAGGCAACGGACAGTAAGCTGATCGGTCTATAATTTTTCAAGTCTTTGGCGTCCCCTTTCTTATGGATTAGGATTATGTTAGCGTTCTTCCAAGATTTCGGTACGCTCGAGGTCATGAGGCATTGCGTATACAGGGTGGCCAGTTTCTCTAGAACAATCTGTCCACCATCCTTCAACAAATCTGCTGTTACCTGATCCTCCCCAGCTGCCTTCCCCCTTTGCATATCTCCTAAGGCTTTCTTTACTTCTTCCGGCGTTACCTTCGGGATTTCGAATTCCTCTAGACTATTTTCTCTTCCATTATCGTCGTGGGTGCCACTGGTACTGTATAAATCTCTATAGAACTCCTCAGCCACTTGAACTATCTCATCCATATTAGTAATCATATTGCCGGCTTTGTCTCTTAACGCATACATCTGATTCTTGCCAATTCCTAGTTTCTTCTTGACTGTTTTTAGGCTTCCTCCGCTCCTGAGAGCATGTTCAATTCTATCCATATTATACTTCCTTATGTCAGCTGTCTTACGCTTGTTGATTAACTTCGAAAGTTCTGCCAGTTCTATTCTAGCTGTAGGGTTAGATGCTTTCATCTAACCCTACAGCTAGAATAGAACTGGCAGAACTTTCGAGGTCTTATTCGCGCTACTAATATTCGTGCAGTCTACGGGGCTTCACGATAGACGTTAAGAACGCCACCTCCTGCCACTGTTTCTTTGCATTATTTATCTCTCTCTCCCTGTGCCTCTGGACGCTGGTCTTTATGTTACTCATGATGACGTCAGATGTAGGTTTTTAAATAAACAAGAGCGTGTTTATTGAAAGTAAACTTTACTTTGCAACACCGCACAGAACGTGGGATACCGCAAATGAGCAGGATACACACAATTTTGTACGTGACTTGTTTTATACACTTGATTATTTCTAGCAAAAGATAAAGGTTTGTCTTTTACGTTTTGTACACCGTTTAGTTCAATATCTGTACGGTGTCGTTTTCTGCATGTGTACGTTATAATTTAGCACATGTATGAAACTGTTGCTGCATTTGTGAATATTGATGCACACGCTCATTCAAAAAAGAATGCTCTCGTACTGCCGCGAAAGTGCACTGCCCTTTCACTAACATACCATATGCATTTAGAATGCATCCCACCGCAGTCTTGATGATTTAGGACACGTTACCACACCGTATATTGCCACAACATTCCTTCGACTTTCTTGTTGCTTTTTTAGACCCCATCAAATAAAGCGATGCAGCCGCTCACAAACAAAATGCACCAAACACTGCTGTGGTCTTCAGTTTGATCTTACTGACTCTCTCTCTCTCTCTCTCTCTCTCTCTCTCTCTGTTCGGTTATAGGGAGGCAGACGGCAAGCCAGTAAAAAAAATGCTCTCGTTGTTCTTCCCGGATAACTTCCATTCTTTTTTTCGTGTCGTCGCGACCAGCTTTTAAGTGACATCCTCTTATAATGCAGAAAGGGTGTCACTGTACGCAGCAGCGACAGCATGCCCGCCGAGAGCTGTTGGCGTATATACGGCGAGACGGCGCGTCAAAAAGAGGAGGAGAGGGAGGCGAACCCCACGCGTGTAACGGTCGAAGAGGAGACGCCGGGCTGGTACGGGGGGGTGGTGGCCGGAAAACCCTGGCGTGGGCGCAATACGAACGGTGCTTGGCCCTCCGGAAAGCAAAGGGAGAGGAGGAAGCCGTCACGGCGGCGCCTGTACCCCGGAGATTATAAAAATTGACGCCGTCATTTAATTTATAGCGGAGCCACTGCCACGCCGCGCGCCTCGCAGCGTCCGCTGTGCCGAGCCGACGTGGCTGGCTGCTGGCACGCCCGTTCGGACGTTGCTGGCGGCGAGGGAAAGGACGCTGCCTCCGTCGAGCTTGTTCATCACACACCGCTCCCGTGCGACGCGCCCGTTACGTGCTTGTTTTGTTGAATGCTTTAGCTAGGTATGCACGTGGTATACCACGAGGACGTTTGCCTGCGCCTGCTTTCGTGTTCCTGTTTTGATTATTAACTGTGACAGCACGGCAAGTTTGGATACTGGAAAGCCGACTATACCAAAATCGTAGCTGAAAACAGCAATTAGTAACACTAAAAAGAGAGCAATACGAATAGGAAACATATGATCGAAACCTTTCACACAAAAGCCCGCGTCATGTACACTAAGCGCTTGCCATAAAATTGCAAGTACTACACAGATATCGTACGAATGTGGAGTCAGCGAAATATCTAATTAAAGAAACTACTCACTAATTTCTAATTATTTTTATTTTTATACTGCACACCTATTATATATAGCAGGAGTGGGAAAAAGTATAGACAACAATAATTTAGCAAACGGCAAAGTAAACACAAGCAAAAAAAAAACAACAGAACTAATACAGGTAAAAGAAATTACATATTCCAAACGGTACTCTCATATGACGACTAAAAGCTCAGTTAAGGACAATGAAAGAACAGTACCATACAATGTATTCGGGTGCTCTCATGTACGTGGAACAAAACAGAACAAAAAGCTATATTCGAACGTGTTAGTGTGGGTAAAATGTGATAACGGGACAAGAGTGCTTAGAAGTTCAGGAACAGTAGTGCATGCGACCGTAATTATGGCAGTTGAAACGAATAGATTCTCCTTGTACAGATTCGAGCTAACTTGCTTCACACTGTTTGTAAAACTGCCCGAAGGCGTATTCAAGAACGGGGCAAAATAAAATTTTATATATCAGCATCTTAGTATCGTGTCGTGCCTTAGTTAATGTGCGGCGCAGAGCAAGTAATTTGTTTTTCTTGTGTACACGTTCAGTGTTAAATTAAGAAAAATGTTTTGGGAAAATAACACTCAAATATTTATACTGGAGAACTTGTGTCAGCTTAACGCCATTCAAAAGAGATAGATTTATTTACAGAAAGGCAGAGAGTTCGGATTAACGCCATTCAAGGAGCAACTCCTGCGTTTTTATTACGCCATTCAAAGAATAATAAAAACGCAGGAGTTGCGTCTCTTAATAAACGACATTACGACTGTTGTACGGAAATTAAAATTCGTTTGTCGTGTCGTACACCACTCGCCGAAGGCCACATGGTACTCAGCAAGGAAATAATCGTCATCAACAAAATTGATGATTTCATGCTGGACACAATCATCGGCATAAGCTGGGTTCTAGATTAGGTATTTCGCCCGGATTCCATCACACAACCTCGCCTCACTTCCTGCTTCTGGGCCACACTCTGCGTTTAGCGATATTATTGTTTCGCATCGTTCAGTGCTTGCCTCGAACTTCAGGCCTACCGCTAGACCACCATTACCGTAGTGGTGCCTACATCCCCTCGAAGCCCTCCTAACCATTCCTGGAATCCAAAAGAAAACACGATCGTCGTTGTTAGCTCTACAAGCCACACTACTACTCTTGCCTGAGAAACACAGCGGTCGACTTCACATTTACATGGATGGTTCAGTTTCTTCTGCAAGCTCAGCAGGAACAGTGGTTATTCCCACGACGTCCGTCACCATGAAATTCCAAGACATCGTATTTTACATCATCGACAGCTGCAGACTTGCCGCCCTCCGTGTTGCTCTAGAGTTCGTAATTGAACAACCGTCACAGGCATGGTCAATGTTCTCAGACTCCAAGGCCGCTCTCGAGTGCATTGTGTAGCCCGTCATAGACCGAATGAACAATAAGTCGCTGACATAAGACTTCTTCATCACCACACAATAGAGAAAAAAAACACAACATGGTATATCAGTGGATACCGGGCGACTGCGATATCTACGGAAACGACCGTGCGGACGAGGCCACCTGATCTGCTAATGATGGTCCCCACTGTGGAACTATACCTTTATCCAGAACAGACGCAGCTACGTGGTTTCGTTCGCTCGCACGTGAAGTTACACTTGCAGAGTGGAACTCGACGGAATTTACCAACGCTCTTCTCCACAACTTGAATCCCAATCTACGGCTACGTCTTTCGTCAGGACTATCTAGACCTGATGAGACGCTTCTGACGCTTCTGTGCCGCTTGTGGCTTAGCGTGTCCTTCAACAATGCTTAATTTGGGATCGGAACGGCCAACAGCCTTACATGTGATAACTGCAGCTGCGAGGAAACAATCACCCACCTTCTCTGTGAGTGTCCCCGCCTCAGTGCGCCCAGGAAAGTACTTTCAAGACTGTCAAATAGTCTTGACAAACGCCCTTTGTTGGAGGAAAGGGTCCTGGGACACTGGCCAAGAACGTTCTCAGCACAGAAGTCTCTGAAAGCGTTGTTGCGCTTCTTGCGAAGAACTGGTCTTAGAAACAGATTTTAAGCAGTGCCATATTCTCCTTTCCCTTTACCTCTTTTCTTTTGCTGTTCTTTTTTTTGTAATATCTCTTTTCTATTATCTTTTACTCCCCATACTGCGTTTCCCCAGCACAGGGTAGCCCACCGGTCTGAGAACCGGCTAACCTCCCTGCCTTTCCGTCTATTCTTGCTTACTTCCTTCCTTAGATTAGGTGTGACGAGGCATATCGTCGATATATATTAAAGAAAAACTCAATGACACAATACGGGCTTCTGTGGGACGCAGGAAGTAACGTAAATAGAGGACGAATCAACAAAGTTAAAGCAAACATATTGTGAGCGACACATTGAACGAAAAAAAGCAGTGATCCAGGAAACAAGACCGGGGTTATTTAGCATGGCGTTAAACTTGAGAAGTAATATATATATATATATATATATATATATATATATATATATATATATATATATATATATATATATATATATATATATATAGTGTTTAATGATATATGCTGGAGATGATAGCCTGGATGATCCCCTGGAATGACACTTCAGATGCTGGGCGATAATTATGCCATACCCAGTGATCACATAACCACATAAACAACACATAGAATCACAAAAAGACGCGCATAGACAATAGAGATATTTACAGAATTTTCTTAAGGCTTGTGGCGCGCAAGAACATCAATGGCACTTTCGTGCCGCGTAACCCACATGTGCATGGCGCTTTGCCATTGACCGAGAATATGGCGCAGTTCCAAGCTCGATTGGCGTCGCAGTTGTAGTGCCGCCTTCAAGACTGTCTCTCTGACAAGTAGCGGCAGTTATCGCACAGGACGTGCTGCAAGTCTTCTTTAGGGGCGTTACACCCCGAGCACATTGACAAGTTCGTCAGTTAAATCTTGCACTTGAAGTAATTCGTATAGGCCGCGTTAGGTCCGATGAGGAGAAGGCATCTTTCGTCTTGCCTATTGAGGCCTCGCGGCATATAAGAGTCACACGATGGGTTAAAGAAAAAAAGAAACGCTGAAACGTTGTTTCGATAGCAAATAACATAAAAAGTCACTAGCGCGTAAAGGCAATCATAAAGAATGATCGAAATAAAGAAAAACAAAACTAAACAAGCTACACGAAATCGCACTGGCACGAGAAAGTCATCATGATGTAACATTGTCGCAAAAAAATTACGCCACACCAAGCATACAGCGCTATGCACTGTTTACAGGAACATCGCTCAAAGCGTTCGCAACATTTTTTTTTTTTTTTTGTAAGGGCCAGAGTCCAAGCAATGTCTTTTTCCAATAAGGGACGCCTATCGAAGACGTCAGGAAGTGCCTGTTGTGCGCGAGTATAATATAGAGATGAGCTACATTTTTTCCGACTTGATGTAGGCTCGCTGTCATAACTCGCCTTGTCAGGCATCGTTGTCTAGGTCGTACAGTTTGGAGACCGATTATTGGGGGTCGTTATTTGTATGTGTATGGGCCGAACTGCTGCTCGAGACCGACGCGTGAAGAGCTAGAGGCGGACTCCTTTTGACGCGTCGTGTTGGCAGGATTCCTGCTGCAGTCTTGTGATATAGCACGCAAGTGAGAGCAGAAAAATGAAGCGTTTAAAGAAAATTGCAAGCGAAAGTGGAAAAGAAATTTGCGGCACAACCCATTTCGCGATGACTGTCAATGTTAATCCACTTAGCATTCAAGCAATGTAGTGACACATCGTATTGCCACCGCAGAAACATGTCATGTATGAGCCGTGTACTGGAGCCGGGCTTAACCCTCGCGCTTCCCTCTGGACACGTTGCGCCATCTAGCGACGCCGCTGCGAAGTCCGCGCGTCGCTAGATGGCGCACGATGGCTGTGTGTAGAGTGCGCGTTGATATTTATCTTTCTTCGTTATTATTGTCTTTGTATTTGGGACCTTAGAATCAGTCGGCCCCAAAGAAGCCTACCTTCCCATCTTTTTACATGAAAAATAAACAGACAATAACAATAAGTAGATGAGAGTAAGCAAGCTAAGTCTTATGCTTGATTCACACGCGCATAGTGATCACTGCAGATTTGCTGCTACTAAAATGCACCGCAAGTGGTCACGTATACTGAAGGAAAATTGTCTTTGAATATTAAAAGCAGTGGTGAGGACCACAAACGACACCAGAAGCTCATGCTTGGATTCTTTCGTGCTATCGTTGTCTTTCTCGCGCTTAAAGCAGTGTCTGAAGGTTGTCATCTAGCCTGATTGTATAGTTTTCCGAGTCAAATTAGTTTTTGGTTCAGAACTAACTGGAGCATAGTTCCACACATTGTCTTGTGGACACCTTCCCGCTTGAAAACGCTGAACGGTGTCCGTGTATTCTTAAATGTGTGCTGAATTATATTTTAGTAGTACCGATTCAGTAAGAGTTAGATGTCGTACTTGGCGTGTACACGTGCGTCGTGTTGAAATGTAAAAAAAAAAAAAGAGATTACTGAAAATGTTCTTTTGTGACTTGTAGTCACATGAATATGGTTCAATATGTTGACATCTCATCTGCTTGGCCATTTTCTTTCTCCTATTTTAGGGGCGAATTCACGCTAATTCATCGAAGACACAGTATACATGGTGGGAACATTACAAACTTGCACATGAAGTGAGTTTACCCGTAAGTTTAGGCTGATTAGAAACTTTTTTTTTCTGAACAAACTTGAGCCACTAGCCAAAGGTCACTATATCGTAGCTAACTGAAGGCCACCAGCCTCTTGCTACTAGTCCAACAGTTAAAAAAATTATATTCTGATGTTTTACGTGCCAAAACCACGACCTCATTTTGAGGCATGCTGTAGCGGGTGGCTCCGGATTAATTTCGAACACCTGCAGTTCTTTAACATGCACCTAAAACTAAGTACACAGGGGCTTTTGCATTTTGCCCCCATCGCAATAGTAGTTTTCTTTTTTTTTTTTGTACAAGTTCATGGTATGAATGACAAATACATGAAATCAAATGAAATGAAAAGGTGGTACCGCCCTTGTCCACGCACACGAATGTGCTGCGGTTTTGAGGAAGTTGTGGCATTTTAATAGTAGTATAACGGGCGTTAAAGAGTTTGAACTCGCCGTGGTAGATCAGTGGATACATGGGATTCTGCTGCAGATCACGAAATCGAGGGTTTGATTCAGTGCCAAATGTGAAGTGGGCCGGGCATGTTAAGGAATCCTGGTTGTTCAAAATAAATCCGTATGTTCTTACTAAGGCGGGATTCACAGCCAAGTTGGGGCTATGTATTATGGTATTATGTGGGCTATTATATTAAGAAGGATTGCGTCGCTTGGTTTTCATCGGACCCGATAAGGTTATATCTCCATGCTCTAGCCCAATGAATCAACTACAGCCACGTCCGGTCATAAAGCTGGCATATTAATAATTGTACATCACTGCATGCAGCATCCGAATTACTATGACTGAATACTAAGCCATCAGACGTCAGAATTACTAAGCCAGCAGAGGTCAGTTAGATGCGGCACGGTAAGAATCCAAGGTAAATAACTTTATTGAAGAGTTTGTAAGTTATTGCGCGTGCGCGAAAGAAGCGGGCGTGCTGTAAAGGCCTCTCAAAAAAAGGTGCCCTCACCTGTTCTGACACTAAATACGCTGGACGGTGAAAAATTGGTGAGGGAAGCGTCGCCATCGTGTACACCTTGATACACATAGGACCGGTCGCGTTCTTTCCTGACAGGGAAGCCAAGTGCCAGCGCTCCCCTTCTCTCTGTTTTATCGATTTGTCACCTTCCAAGAAAACTTATTCGGGGCTGACTTGCACGTACGTGAACATACACTCGCAATCCGTCATACCTATCCACGTAAACTCTGCGCGGTGCATATACACGTAGAACAACGTTAACTACGATGGCGTGCGACTTGCGCATTCATCGTGGGGCAGCCTAATTTATTCCGGGCTGCTTCTCGCGCGCGCAAAGCGTGTGGACACATTGCCCTGCGGGGCTACGCACCTTGACACGCTTGAGCACGGTCAACATGCCCGAGGTTCCGCACTCGGAGCTTGCTCCGCGCTTTAGCTCAGCGCGCAAACATCCCGAAATCGCCGCTCTCCCTTTTAGGTTAGTGTTAATTCGGGAACTTTCGTTTACATTGGAACGCTGTTTCTCAGTGCGGTCACTGTGACGGGTTGTTCTTGTAAGTGCAGCAATTTACCTCATTGACTGGCACGTGAAACTTTCTCGCTCTTCTTTCCATATTTTTTTCCTCTTCTTCTTCTTTCTCCTTTTATTCACTTTACCCCTTTCCCCAGCACAGGGTAGCCAGCCGGTACTAACACTGGCTAACCTCCCTGTCTTTCCTCTCCTTTGTCTCCTCCTCCTCCTTCTCGCTCTTAACAAAACTCTTTACTAGTGGTGGATCTGATGTGAAACTGACTGCACGTACTATAAACATTGGCAGTTGCTACACGGGCCGGCGACAGCTGTATTACAAAAATCATATCCTTCCTCATGTTGTTTCTTACACATTTCTGCATTGGCGCTTTCACTCGCTATCGGTAATGCATTTTTCTTAATATGCCGCCTCATATGCCCTGGTATGGTGGCGCTGCGTAGATAGTACATATATATTTCAAAGTGGTAGGAAATGAAGAACAGTGCCTCGCCTGTGGCCGAATGAAAACTTTTTTTGTTAGTCCGTGAATCCGTTGTAGTGCAAATAAAACGTACACATAAAACACGAGACCCAACCAAATATAGCTCAAGAACAAGTAATATTGTTTGGTAGGTTTTTCTTTCGAGTATAGGGGAAGACACACTACTTACTGAACAACAACAACTGCCACACTTTGCTATAACTTGAACTTCCTTGTCAGACAGTATTGATACAAAGCACGCATCTGCGGTGGTTGCTTAGTGGCTTTGGTGTAGGGCTGCTGAGCACGAGGTCGGCGGATCGAATCCCTGGCACGACGGCCGCATTTCGATGGGTGCGAAATGCGAAAACAATCGTGTACTTAGATTTCGGTGCACGTTCCCCTGATGGCCCAAATTATTCCGGAGTCCTCCACTATGGTGTGCCTCATAATAAAATCGTGGTTTTGGCGCGTGCAATCCCATAGTTCTTTTGCAATATACGCGAAGCTGTTGGCTTTCGCAATAATAAATGTTCGATTGTTGACGCGCTGCAATCATATGCCTTTCCTGTGGGTGCAGAACGAAACGTTTCGGCATAGAATGAGCACTACTGAGCATTACCACCTTTTTTTCTAGGATCCGTTCCGCGCATTCATGCGCCTAACAGTGCTACCTGCACAGCCACTGCTCGCGTAGCTCGCAGATATATACAGCACGGCACGATAACATAGGTACTTAACGTTATGCTGAAACTTTAGCAGCTTTTGGTGTCTCTGTACTTAAATCAGTACGTTATCACTGCACTCACCTTGAGACTGCAAATTATTCGACAGCATTTGCTTTCCAACGCATTCGTGTGGGCCTCCCATGTCGCGTCAGCACTGCACGCATAGGTCGACAGAATAAGTGGATGCTCACTCATACTCACTAACTCATGAATATTTTTTCTGGCTATATGTATGCACTCACACTCATTTCTACTCAAGTTTACCGGCACTCGTTCACACCTCTGCTCACGCCCACACACACTCGCCAAGATTCACTCGCGTTCATACTCACTTCCACTCACGCTTACGGGCACCTAGTCATGCACACACTCGCGTCTTCTAACACTCATCAGCAATTACCCGGGTCAGTATGCGCACGTTCACTAACATCCGCCTCATACGGTCACTCACGCTGATACACACGTCAACCCAAACTCACCATTCCTGACTTTCGTTGATACTTACGTTAACTGGCATTCATTCATTTTCGTAGTCACGCCCACTCTAACTGTCTGGTACTTATTCCCCTACCTATCCAGATCCGTTCACACCATTTGTCACTGACTGACTGACTGACCGACTGACTAGCTCATTCAGTGACTCGCTCGCTCTCTCAACTCACTCACTCACTCACTCACTCACTCACTCACTCACTCACTCACTCACTCACTCACTCACTCACTCACTCACTCACTCACTCACTCACTCACTCACTCACTCACTCACTCACTCACTCGGCTCAATCGCCCCCCCCCCCCCCAGCCCATTCATTCCCTCACTAAACCCGCATATAAAAGACGTAGAGCTAGAAAAGAAAGGAACGGAATGAAAGTCACCTCAGCGGAACGGGATTTGCGGGCTAAATGTGCCGTACTACGATTCGCGGCAGGTAAAACCGTCGGTCATCACGGCAGTATAGCTCCGGAGTTAATGAGATCAGGAGCCGCGCTCAGATCCCATTTCGCGGCGCATTATCCTCTTTCGCTCTATGCATAGGTATGTGCTCGTGCCCTTGCGTCAGTGAGCGTGTCGTAGTGTCACTATGCGCGAAAAAATTTGTCTTTTTGCCGCTGGCGTACGCTGTGTGCGGATGGTGAGGCTGCCGGGAGATAACGAGTGTGTGTTCGTTTCCCGCTGAATGGCCGAGGCTGAGTGTCGTGGAAGGTGAGCGTGAAGGCTGAACCTTGGGGAGAGAGCTTTGGAATGGCGATGCTTTACCGGGAGCGGTGGTGCAGCCGTTAAATGTTGATTAACGCGCATCGCTGCTCTTCTGAGGCTTAATCCGATTGGGGCGTGTACGTTTCACGCACGGGAGAAGCGTACAGTGTCAGCTTGCTGCTACACTCTTCCTTTATTTTTCTTCTTTTCTTTTGTTCTTCCTTCCTTCCTTCCTTGCTTCCTTCCTTCCTTCCTTGCTTCCTTCCTTCCTTCCTTGCTTCCTTCCTTCCTTCCTTGCTTCCTTCCTTCCTTCCTTCCTTCCTTGCTTGCTTCCTTCCTTCCTTCCTTCCTTCCTTCCTTCCTTCCTTCCTTCCTTCCTTCCTTCCTTCCTTCCTTCCTTCCTTCCTTCCTCCCTTCCTGCTGATTTCGATGAGCTGATTTTCGAAATGTGGATTTCGACGAGCTGGTTGATACTTGGTTCGGACTTAGCGCGACTGGGACGAAGACAAGAGGCTCGAAAACGCAGGAGAAGCGCTGTGTCCTGTGTTTATTGCGTATCTTGTTTTCGTACCAGTTGTACTGCGTGTTAACCAAGCTTGAAACGCTACGCGCTTGACTCTTGTCCTAAGAGTACCTTTTAAAATCATGGTCACCTTCCTGTCTTATAGAAAGGGCACTCATTTCGCTTTGAGGAAGCGGGAGAGGAAATGAACAAAATGCAGGCTAATTGCATGTCAACAGCGCTTGTTGGGCGGCGTATACCTCTAATGGCAGTTTCAAGTGTGGCGCCGCGTTTTCTTTCGTTTCTTATTTCATTTTTCTTCTTTTTAAGCTTTTCGGGAATCGGGGACTCGATTTATAGTCAATATAACGAAGTACTTCAGAACAGACAAGGAACGAGGATAGGATTGAGGATGCTCGCACGTACAGGAACAAAGCGGTGTGCGTGCGTGTGCTTGCTCAGTTCTCGTTTCACGGCTGCGCTGACGTACTTAGATGAGGAGCACACCTCCTAAAGGGATCGCTCAAAGGGGAAAGACAATTTTTCGGCACTTTGGCCATACCATGCATTTTCGATTTTTTTGCGTTGTATCGTAAATGCGTTTTAAATGTGTTGTATTTCGTTTTTATCTTTGCACGTTGCAACATAACATAACACGGTCAACGTGTCCAACCCGCTATAAGTTTTGAGGCGTACCTGTTCGTTGTATCAAGGGAAGAGTAAACAGCTAAGGAGACCGCAGTAGAAGACCAGAACCAACTCAAGCGCACGCTTGGGCGCCTTGGCTGTGCATATCTGCAAGAGGTGGTAGATGACTAGATAGTGAGACGAGATTAGGAATTTTGCTGGGCACATAGGATGGAATCAATTGACGCAATACAAGACTAGCTGCACATTGCGGGAACAGGCCTTCATCCTGCAGCGGACATAACCAAGTTGATGAAGATGCTTTCGATATGGGTAGGGGTTGGGAGAAGACAGTGATGATAGCTTTATTGAAAGCTGGAGAAATAAGCTTCGCCGCCAACCTGACACTGTCCGCCTGATGAGAATCGTTGGTGAAACATGACTTGGCACACACTCCATCAAAGCACACTCACAAGATACGAAAACAAGTACACATACACAACGCTAATTACAAAAATTCTCGCTAACATCACAGCGTTGAACGCATCGCTCTTTCTTGTCAACGTTTTATTACAAAGAGCTAATCTTCAGGCCAAGATGCATGAGGTGAACCGCAGACTTCTATAGCAGTCTACTTATTCGAACGCGTATCTTTCAAGGCGTTCGTTTCCTTTACGCCGAGCAAGAAACAGCGGCCCCGCTAGAAACCCGACGCGAAACAGCCATCTCGACGTGTCTCGAGTAACGGCAGCCTCAAGACCAAGCCCGTTGCAGGCGCACCGCGCCATAAACACGTTTAGAGGCCGAGCAACGTCTACGAAAGGCACAGACGTAACGGGGCGCGCCGTTAAGTTTTGGCAGCACATGAGTTCCTTCGGCCCTGAACGCTGTATCGCGTGACATTTGGCCGCGTCACGGGAAACGACGTGGCTCAGGCCGCTTGGCTCAGCTCGCGCTTTAGTTCATCACTGCCGTGAGCACTCCGCGGCTCGAGCTTCCTCTGCGCTTCTCATTGTTAGTGATATAATTGGTTCGAGGTCACAAAAACACTCGCCGCGGTGACAATTCAAAAGCATGGAGTAAGACATAAACGGCAGTTAATGACATATACATACATTACATATATAATGACATATATTAGTGACACAGGGGGACCCTGACCATAAGAAGGAAATTTGCATTTAGGAATGCCTAAGGCCGGCATTACCAAATTCTGACTTGGAGCTTACTTCTGTCGTTGAAAAAGAAAGCATTGCATTCTACCGCTGCTAATTCATAGAGGGCAGAAACTTGGAGGATAACATAGTTCGAGAACAAGTTAAGCACAACGTAAAGGGCGATGGAACGAAAAATATTAGGCGTAACGTTAGAAGACAGGCAGAGAGCGGTGTGTATGAGAGGAGGAGGAGGAATAAACATTTATTGATGAGGAAAAAAAATGGCGGAAGGGAGCGGTGCAGGGTGGGTCCCTATTCCAAGACTGCAGGGGCCATCGCGACCCGCCCAGCTTGGTCCAGGAGGCCCTTCTGGGCCTCCTGCCTTCATTGCCTCACGTAGCATGGGAGTGCGTCAAAAGACCTCATGCCATTAATTCACCTTTGGTACTCACCTTACTAAGGGAGCCCTGAGAGGCCATCCTCGCTCTTGCTGACCTCGAGGCCCAGAAGGGCCTCCTGGACCAAGCTGGATGAGAGAGCAGAAGGGGATAGTCGATATTCTCTGGTTGGCTTAAGAGAAAAAAATGGAGCTGGGCAGGCCATGTAATGGGTAAGGTAGATAACCGGTGGACCATTAGAGTTACGCAATGTGTGCAAAGAAAAGGGAAGCGACGTCGACGACGGCATGACATTAGGTGGGGTGATGAAGTTAGGAAATTTGCAGGCGCAAGGTTGGAATCAGCTAACTCGAGTCTGGGGTAATTGGAGATCGCTGGGAGAAGCCTTTGTACTGCAGTGGACATAAAAATAGACGCGCTTGTTTCCGCTTAGCGCATAACCGCGTTTTTGTGCTCACATCATTTCAGAGTTTCGTGTGAGCGCTACAGAAAAAGGGAAGGAGTGAGAACGGGATCGAACAAGACCGGTTTGATATATCTCCGAGGAACAACATGTCGGTTCTTGTTCTTGTTTATTAGTTCACGATCGAAAAAGTGCCTACAGTGTTGCAGTATGCACCGCAACGGTGCGTTCACCAGCTGCATAAAGAAGATGTTTTGAGTGCAACTGTGAATTGTGAACTCACCTCTCCCTACAATAATTATTTCTATTATTTTTTTTCTGTCGGTAATCACCATGACTTGTCTGCAGCACACCACCACGTGCCCAGATTGTTCATACAGCTCGCCTCACTTCCAGGCCAGCGGCGGCACATTTCGCGTCCCCTTGGCTGTGCCTCGGACAGGTTTAGCGCCCTGCCGGCCTCGCGTCGCGCTCCAGCTCCTTTTAATTTGATTGGTTGTCCTGCTCGCATCGTATACGTGCATTTCTTAGTCTGCACAGCTACGTATACGCATGGATCGAATACCCCAGCGACTGCTATTCATTCCGCTCCGATGCACCACCTCCCGCATACTCGTATACACGTGCACTCGCTGAGAAGTAAAGTGGCCACATATAGTGCACAGGGGGCAGCGCAGAAGCACGTATATACGCGACGAACGAGAGAGGCAAAAGTATGGGGAGCGCAGGTAATATATTGTCAACGCTCCATTGGACGGCGTGGCGGGAGAGGAACGCACGCGTCGACAAGCCTGAACGACGCCATGGCCGCGAGGCTGTTCCTATTTTTTTCGTTACATACTGTCTTTTCTGTACGTCCTGGATTTCTTTACTGACCCTCTGATAGTCAGAATCTGGCCGTTCGGCTTTCAACCTTAGGCAACATGAACGACGCAAAGTGGGGGCGGAGATGCTGTGCGCGGTACACATAAAAATAACAAAAAAAAGGAAATGTGAACTGAAGTCGCGATGGGGCAGCATCAGTGCATGCGCTTGCGGAGGAACACAGAGTTTTGCATGACTGACTGCGTGCGCCCTCATTTCTGTAGCGCGCTGTGTTCGCGTGTGGCTGATAGAACAACCAAGAGGCCACTGATAGAGACCGAGATAAAATAAAGAATAAGATTTTGTGTGGTGCGACGGGCTGTAAATGGCACTTTAATCGCTAAAGAACAATTGATAGGTTAGATCGAAGTTGGGAGGTAAAACAGACCGAGAGATGAGGGACAAAGGAAAGCAAGTCAGAGGGAAACGGACACAGGGTGTCGCGCGCATCGCATGCTGGTGCGCGAGGTGCCATTCGCAGGCGTCCATTCTTTTCCGGCGATGAAGCTGAACGGCGCAAGCGGGATCCATTCACGCATGTAGGAGCTATACCTTACCCGGGTTTGTGCCTGTACTGATGCTGCATGCAGTCGCCGATGAGCTGGCGTTGCTGCGTAGGATCGTGGGAAGCCTTGGTGCACACTCCAGGAAGTGAGGAAGGCGCGTGGACGGTACAAGGGAGATCGTGGCGATGCGGGACTACGAATTATAATCCTCGGTTATGCTTTTGATACCTTTCTTTTATTCTTTTAATGGAGTGGGAGGGGGGGAATGCAAGGTGCACATCTCAGTGACGACGATTCCCTCGCACTTTTCTTTCCTCGACCTGATGACTTGCATTTCGCCTGCGTCCCAGCACTTCCAGGTCTGTTTAATCAACTTACGAAGGCTTTGAAAGGCAGCTTACTTATTTTTGACCACATTCGATGTCCGTGGATTGTCTGTTCTCTGCAGCTGTTCAGAAAAAAAGTTTGATGGTATCTGAAGAGGTTAGCCTAGCGACAGGCCTGGCATGCTATGCTTCAGCTGAGCTAGATGGTGATCACCATCATACGTCGACGTATGAAAGAAAGGGAGTGAGAAAAAAGAAGAAAAACGAGCACAGACACACTGTAACACGCACACACGAAGTGAGCTGCCACAAAATTTCATACTAAAGCACAAGAGCAACTTTTAAAATAATCGTCATAGAATAATTTTAATCACCGTTCAATATTTACTGCTTTAAAGGCTTACCTTGTCAAAGCCCCTTCGAGGAGCTAAAATGCAGGACTTGTGTTTTAGTAAATATATTGCTGGTTAGCGACTTTCTTTTTTTTTCAATCTTCAGTAGAACTAATTCCTAGTTGTCTTCAATGTTCGCCTATTTTCTTCCGGTGTTTCAACTGTCCTTTCACTTCGCTTGTTTACTACGGCAACTAAGTTCATTTTCCTTACGTCACGCAATTTTCTGTGATAACTTAGTTAATTGATTTCGTGCCGACAGTTTTTGTGCGCTGATGACACAGTAGCTCTAGTTCTCGCTTTCGCGCTTGTCCTCGATCACAATGGAATGCATCCAGCTCTCACTATGCTTGTTTAGTGCAATTTCTGTTAAGGTCAGTGCGTTTACACCTTTGTATGTCACAAATTCTATGCGCAATCCACTGGTCAAAGGAAGTCTGGACAGTGCGAGCTCAATAGAATTATGTGCAGACATTTCGACTGACAGTTTGCTAACTGGACGCATGTCAAATGCATGCCGATGTCGTTTGTGTGTGGAATTTTCATTCAAAAAGACGAGAAAAAAAATAACTCGAGTTTTAGGCAGAAACACACACGTCCTAGCCTAGAGCAACACTGCATATTAGTGTGGCTTTGCTGTTTCACTGAAGTGATTGATTTGTACCATTCCCGTCGCGGCGTACGTTATGCAAAGTAGTCAAAAGTATTACGCTGCTTGCAAAATCTCATTTGGACGCCATAATAGTTTCGCCGTACGTCAACGCTCCGTACGAAGATATAAATGTAGTTTCCGTCCCGTTTTGACCAGCACTTTCGCGAGTTTTTCAAAATCAAATTTAGTTTCTATTACTGCACCGCTGTCTATTGACTTGTTGGCCTGGTGGGCTACCTTCGTGCTCTAGCTTCAAACTGAATTGGATAGACTTTCCTATTTGAAGCTTGTTGCTGAAAGCACATTACGGGCATACGTAGCTGTCTCCGACGCGTGTAGCTGAGCACCTGCTGCGTGGTTGGCCATAGCCGCCTATGAAAATATACAGGAGTGGTGCTCTAATGCTGAGGTGAGCGAAGATAACTTTTCTCCTTACACTTCTGATTTTGAAACCCGACGATCACGCAATCATGTATGCTGCGGCCAGTGTAGGTTTGACAAGTTTCCTACGTGGTATGTTAGGGATAGAGAAAGAAGAGAGAGAGAGAGACAGTTTAATTTCAGGCATCAAAGCCTGAAAGAAACTGTTCATGCACGCCTATCCATCTCCTCTTCGCTATCTATCTATCTATCTATCTATCTATCTATCTATCTATCTATCTATCTATCTATCTATCTATCTATCTATCTATCTATCTATCTATCTATCTATCTATCTATCTATCTATCTATCTATCTATCTATCTATCTATCTATCTAATCAATCAATCAGATGTAATATCCATTACTGAAGGGGTCGGCCTAACTGAGGCGCTAGGTGCTAGTTCCTGGGTTACGAACCTTTAACTCTCTGCTCTCGTATTCGCGGGGCATTTGTCCCTCCCGGTTCCGGAGGCTACTCCGAAAGGGGCTCTGCTATCGTCGCTATATAGGAGCTGTTACGCTTGCTTGCTCTCGTGTTACGTTGCGCCGAGCTCGCGTAATTACCCGCCGCTTTCAATTTTATGCAGTTTTCTTTTTGTCGCTAAGTTTGTATCTTTACTTTATCTTTTTATTTTCTGAACGTGGCGTCTAGAACGTAGCATGCACCAACCGCGGGCGTGAGTCGACGCCGGTTGCCTTCTGCGCTTCCGAGGTCGCGACGAGCGACAGTCGTCGTCAACACCGCCGTCATCCGAAAGAGAGAGCAAGTCATGGCCGCGTGCGCGGCTCTGCACCCGTGTCGAGGCATCGTGGTTGACAACGAGAGCAAATGTTAACTTCGCTTCGTGTAGCAGCGAGAGAGATTCCCTTGCCGTTGAAGCGATTATATAATGAGAATTTAAGCATCACCGAAGATAGCTTATGCAAAGTTAATATGAGTTCGGTAATATAAAGAACGTGTCTGATCGGTCGTCGTTTATGTCAACGTCCGAATGAAAGTATGGTTTAATTTTAACGCTTCTAAATTAGGACTAGATGATCTTAATACCGATGCGAAACTTTAATAGCCTGTTTATCATCAGTCTTTTTCACTTGTGCAGCGACTTCGCTGTTACGTGGTAGGGTAGCTACAATTTATACGAGTTTCTACGCAAGCTATCTGCATAGCGAGAGAGGGAAACATAGCATGCTATTCCAGATGACGAAAGTGACATACGAAATGACGCATACACACTGAAAACCTACGCAAGCACACATGGTAACAAATAACCAAATCATCTAGTTCGAGCCTAGTGTCTCTGGTAGGAAGACTAAGAGAGC
The DNA here is from genome assembly GCF_050947875.1 of Dermacentor variabilis. Lineage (NCBI taxonomy): Eukaryota > Metazoa > Arthropoda > Arachnida > Ixodida > Ixodidae > Dermacentor > Dermacentor variabilis. The sequence continues at coordinate 43,551,980 of NC_134572.1, forward strand.
GTTCGTTTGTGCGAAAACACCACCACGCTGGCACGTAAATTCAAAGCAGATTTCAGAGTAGCTCTCCACGACGTATAGCACGGCGTCAATTTCCCTGTTCATGATGTAAAAAGAAGCCGGTGCCGTTGCCTTACGCCCAACATCGTCTTATCGTGCCATTAATTAAGAAGAGAGAGAAAAGTATGGCAGCGTGCTATAGTGCCTCACGAACTTAAACCAATATGCTAGAGGCGAAGCTCGGCAGAGTTTTGCAAAATATAGCTGCACCTACTGGTATCAGAATTCCCGCGCACTTTGAGCCCTGACGTCACGGGCGAAGTCACAGGGCACGTTGAAGACAGCACTACCCACATGCTTTGTAATAAAAGGGTGATTGCACTAAGCGTCGCGGATGTTTCACGTCCTACGGGTCGCCAATGTCTTCTTGCGCTCTTGTGAAGGCTCTTCCGCTATCGCAAAACGCACATGCCGTCAAAACAAACTGTCTGATAGGTGGCCACGCCCGAACGTTTTTGCTGCGCCGGCGCTGAAAGGAGGCGATTTATCCACTGCGCATTTTCTGCGCCTTCCTCGTATTGTCTGCCCTCGGCATTGCTAGATGGCGCCACCGCCTTCGCGATGCCAGGCGCGCTTGTTTTAAAGCTCCTCTTTTTCATGGTACGGAATGGGTGTGGTGTTTATTCGTTCCCTCGTCAATGTTGAGAACCAAATATATCACACCGATATTTGGCTCGAAAAATATCTAATGGGAAATGGACCTAGTTTGTTTGTGTGTGTGTGTGTGTGTGTGTGTGTGTGTGTGCCTGTGCGTGTGCGTGTGCGTGTGCGTGTGCGTGTGCGTGTGCGTGTGTGTGTGTGTGTTTAAATGTAAGAATATGACGACAGCCTCGTAGAAGCGCCGGATACTCCTCTGCTCCGACGTACAAGAAGAAGAAAAACACTCCTGGAAGAACAAGGGCACAGCAATGCACAAGCACCTAAGTACGAGTCCCCGCGAGTAGTCTACAAGTCATGAAATAAAAACTAAGTTCGCAATGCAAGTACACAAAATAGAAGAAAAGCCCAATGCACTCCGTACAAAAAAAAATGAAAGAAACCATCACAATATGCCATCCGCTATACGGATATGAAGAACATCCTGAGCGTCATGAGAAGCGCTATAATATAAAAAAAACATGCAATGGTCACTGAACCTACAAGGTCACATCTCTAGGACCTATGGTGCCACAATGTGTCGCAAATGTCGATGCACATGTATGAATAAGGGTAAATAAGAGTAATAATAAGTCCAACATGTTTCAAATCATTTTAAAATCTCTGACAATTTGTCACGATGTCACGATTCTCGTTTCTTCAAGAATGTCTACACTGCACGTATTTGAGATGCATTTGTTGGCCACGCACCTACAAGGATTACTTTTCACTTGCGGTTTAAGTGTGAAACCCCATTATATTGGCAGAATGATATGAGAACGTGAATGGAAGCCCAAACTTGAAGTCTAATGTTCACTTTCATGTTTGTCGGGGCTTGTCAGTTGAATCCATTTGAATCCAGAAATTTGTTATTCATTTTGCGTTGAATGGCTGCGAGTCCCGGTTAACAGACGTTGCTTCAAGCGCACTGAGCTGACGCCAGAAATTGTCGCAGCGCTCATTTAAGACACTTTCTTATTTGGCACGGTGACAAATGACGACCACGATGATGAAACGATGACGACGATGAAAAGAATACCAAATGACGATGACCACGGCCAGACGATTTCGCCAAGTTAGTAAAGCGGTATCGATGATCGACGACAATGCAGTAGGGACCGCGTTGTGCTTACATATTCGGGCACCGCATAGACGGAGATCTTTTTATCTCTCTGCATGTCGTCCAACGATAAGAGCAAGATGCGTAAACTTCATTCGTTTGAATACCAATTAGAGTCTACCTCTGATGCAGAACCCTATGCAGCAGTGTCAAGTAGTGCACGCGCACGCACAGCAGCAAAACACAAACCGCCATTTTTTCCACAAATATCGTTCGCATTATGTTGCACAAACACAGAATTGCGCTTGTGTGTCCCTGCTTGCCGATTTCATGATGAACAGAAAGGATATAGAGAGAAATGACGCAACCTATGAAGAGACACCGGTGCATGGCTTACGTGGTAGATGAAGGGTGCTTCCATATAGTGGGTCGCCCGAGACGCATACGCGTACATGGCTTGCACAGGGCACTCTCAGCACTACACGCGTACATGCTGGTTCGTGTCGCTCAACGCTCGCTTTCTGTTTGCGTATACGCGCGTCTCACGGGACCCAACGGGCACGCGCTGGAACGCGTATACCTACATCATGCTCGATTCTATACACGAACCGTGGGGCGCGGGCAGACCGCACCGGCAGCGTCGTGCCTGTCATATATCGTGGGTGACAAGCCAATTTTGGCAACCACCACAAACAGCAGCGGGGTACACGGTGGAATACGGGTCCGTGGCTCTCGTATCATCGCCTTCTGCCGCTCCTCTCCCGGCGGAGCCCTTCTCTTCGCATACGCGCACGCACCGTCTGCTGCTGCTGAGGAGACGAACAGCGGCGCACGCAACAAATCATGCTCCGAAAGTACAGAAGCAAATAAAACAGTAATAAAAGACATCATCGGTTCCCACGGCGCCGTTCCCGTACGGTTTGATCCGATTTTCCTCCCCGCCGCTTTCAAATCCTTCGCGCCTGTGTATACACCCGTTTTTTTTTTTTTTTGTTATGTATATACATAGTATATACCAAAGCACCTCAGAAACCTTTGACTTTCCAATCCGCTCTGCGTACAGCCGCAGCGATGTGTATGGTTGAGCCGCACTCTCTATATAGCGATGACAGGCGAGAGAAATCTGCGTTGTCTGTACGTGTGTGTCTCTGAGGAAAGGCACATATATTTGCTCCGCAAGTTGTTCGCGCGGTGCATATGCGATAAGCGAAAAAACCTGGCGCAAGTGCTTGTATCGCTCGATCCTGGCTTGATCGTAGAGAGAACAAGAGGGCTTCTTGGATCACAGTGGCGTTGAGACAAAAGGAAAAGCAGAGAGAAGAAATGAGAAAGGCTTAGAGGTCAGATATACAGGATCTCCGTCCCTCTCTCTTTGTCGGCCCATTTGTTTTCCCGAACGAGGTGAGCCCAGAAAGCGCAAGCGCAAGGCCCCCGTATACGACGCACAAGGGACGACGCATATACCTTTCACCGTGCGAGGCGTTGAATAAATTTGCATTTGCATGTAGCACATCGGCGCCAGTGACGTGTGGAGGTGAATATCGACCTGAGCGCGTGGCTTTGTTTCGAGCCGGCGCATCGTTTATTTTTTGGCAGCTGGAGATAGATTGCTTACAAGAAACCGTCTTTTCTGCGCTCGTATATTTACGGGATATTTTGCTATGTTTGTGGCTTTAGTTGCAGTTACGCGTGCTTTTGAATGTAGGGTGTCTCAGCTAACATAAACCGGGTATTAAAAAAAAAACATATCATTTTACCCAACAAGACCAAGGACATGTTAGTCACCAGTTTTGTTGATGACGTTGAAATAGTCCATCTAAATTAACTGTATAGGTCGGAATTTACTGCCCCGATTTACAAAACGTCAATTAAGAAGTCATATACAGTTATAAGAAACATGCAACTGCGGTGTTTCCAGCAAGCTATAATTAGCGTGCTTACTTTTCTAGCTGAAGAAGAAAGCCCGCGAGACATTAAAAAAAATACCACTTGATGATGCGTCCCCCGGCACCAGAAAGCAACATATATATAGAGCAATTCACCGGCCCGGGCCGGGCCGTCCGTAGAGTTTTCCGGGAAGCCCGGGCGAGGCCCGCGCTTGAAGCTGCGGGCGCGGGCCGGACTCAGGCCCGTCTCATTAAAGGCCCTAAGTTGGGCCTTCGAGCGCATGCGAACGTAATGCATTGCACGGTCCAAGGTATTCTGTGCCAAGCTGAAGTGACACGTGCAAAGAGATGGCTGTTAGTATACCTTATAGCAAAGAAAATAGAAAAACAGATGAAGTTCGAATTTTTTTCTATTTTTCACAAAAGCGAACGTTGTTCCCGCGTACGGAAAATTATATTATGCGAAAGATTTCTCTTCGACCCATTTGCCTGTTCCCACTTTTGCGATTGCACTGTTAACACTCTCGATAATATTGTATTAGCGTTAACGCAAGGGGTGTCTATTTCTACTTGTGCGTTCATTTTATGCTATATGCTCGTGAATTCGCCTGTTTGTATATGTACTGTATGTTTCATGCAAACACTTTCGCAAATATCTTTAAATTCCCTGTGGCAGATAGCAGAAGTCCAGTCCGTGAGCTGGTCTACTGGAAGAGGCGCACATTACTTATGAGTGCAGTCACGTGGTTTTATTTCATATTTTGCTAGCTCTCATTAACCGCCAAAAAGATGACCACGCAGCATGTAGGTTGCCACAAAAAAATTGCAACTGTCGTCTCTGAACCCCCTCTACAACGTAACAAAACGCTCTTGGCACTAAAGTGGATATTAGAAATTTTGAATAATTGATATCAGCTAATTAACTAATTAGGGATAATATAAACTTATATTGAGGAGCGCCCCCATAACGGCAAACCATACGTTGTTGGTTTCACCCAGCTACGGTTAACCTGTTTTTTATTTTTAATTCTTGGTTCAAGTTACGTGAAACACCCTGTATATACCTTAAGCTCTTTTTATCTTTCTGCAACAAAAATAACCGAGAGCCTCTTCTAAATACTTGTGTAATCATTAACGTTTCCAACGAGAAGTGCAGACAAGGGCATTAAAGAGAATATACTGGGTTTGCTTCTATCAGCTTTTTCATGTTGGTTGTGCACTTTTTTCCAAAAAACTATTTGTTATGTTTTATTGGCGCTATACCTTTATTGTAATGACTTTTCATGTGCCGCATAAGCATTTATATTCTGGCGTGTTACACGCCAAAACCACGATATGATTACGAGGCACGCCGTACAGTGGGCACCGGACCAACTTCGACCACCTGAAGTTCTTTAACGTGCACCCAAATCTTGGTACACCGGGTGTTCTTGCATTACGTTCCCATCGTAATGCGGCCACCGTGTCCGGGAATCGAACCCGCGTCCTAGAGCTTAGCAGCGCAACAGCTTAATCGCCAATTAAGGTATACCACGTGCCGGTAAAGCAACATTTCAGTGCACGTGGGCACCAAATTTTCCACCTGATCGCCCGCTATAAAGGGCAAAGTGCCTGTAATAATAATAATAATCAACAGATTTCCTGCAGCGTGCCCGGGTCGGGCTTGGTCATGTGCACGCGGACCCTAGCTTAGTAACGAACGCCAGAGACGGGCCCGAGCCGAAAGATCAGGCCGTGTAGTGCTCTAAAGCAGCTGTTGAAAGTCGCAACGAGCACCATACATTGTTGCACCCGTGGTTGGGGGACCGACGACACAAGGGAAAGAGGGAGCCGGCGAACGGACGAGAGGCGCCCCACTGCAGCACGTGCCGGCCGGCGCATCTACCAACAACCTGATCCGTTCCACCGCCTTTTCGGCGAACTGCCCACTCAGTGCGAGGCGCGGGCGCCCCCGACAAGGACGAAGGCCTCGGTGCGGTCAAAAGAGAACGTGGACTTTGTGTTTCTTCTCCCTTTCCCTTCTCCTTTCTTCAATATCTTTTGTAAATAAACCAGTCTCGAAACGGATCCCAACGAGTGAAGTTCCTTCCTTCGAGGCTCCTGCGTGCACGGCCGACGCCGTCCACCTTAGTTAACGCGCAGCAAATTTAGCGGAGTCGTCCAAGAGCGACAGCAATTAGAGTTAGCCCAAAGGCGCGAGCATTCATTTACATTTTTTGGTGCCGAAACCCGGGAATACTTCGCCTGCTGACATCGAAAGCGCCATGGAACGACTACAGAAGAAGCAAGCTGCCCTGCGACAAGCAATCGAAAAAATCATCGCAGCTGCCAGGGACCTACTGCAATCGCCAACCATCCAAGTCGGTGAGCTTGAGGAACACCTCGACCTTATCCTCGAACAAGCGGATGAGTTGAAATCTGTTAACGAGAGCATCGAAAAGAAGATAGATCTTCAAGAATTAGATGCAGAATTAGAAGCCTGCGCTGCATACACGGAGAAGATCTGCTCCATCAAAACAAAGATCAAGAGAGCTCTCAGGAGTCAGACAGCCAACGAGAGCCGGTCGACAACTCCGTCAGTCACAGGCAACGCATCAGAGCAGGAAGCATACCACATCGGTTCCGTTCCACCTGCGACATTCCAGCCAGTATCAGCAACAACCAAGTTACCGAAGTTAGAAATCGGAAAATTCAGCGGGGACCTGCGCTCGTGGCAGAAATTTTGGAACCAATTTGAATCGACTATTCACTAGAACAGCACCCTGCCTGCAATAGCGAAGTTCCAATACTTAACCAGTTATCTAACCGGAAAAGCCGCCGCTGCCATAGAGGGGTTGCCGATCAGCGATAGAAATTACGACATCGCAGTGAAGACCCTCATTGAGAGATTTGGGAAGGAGGACGTCGTAATTGAGGACCACATGTCGCGCTTGCTTGACGTCCGCCCAGTGCCCGATCTGCGGGACATCGAAAGGCTGAGGAGCCTCTACGACGAAATCCGCTCGGGAGTCCGAAGTCTAGAGGCACTGGGAGTGTCGTCGAGCACCTACGGCACGTTGCTTCTCACCGTCCTTCGTAAAAGTATCCCAAGTGAGCTTTGCTTGGCGTACTTCCGACGGAAGGCTGCCTCACCTGAAACGCCACAACACGAGCTTCTCAGTTTCCTCGATTTTATGAGAGAGGAGGTTGAGAGCAGAGAGAGAGCACAGAGTGCACTACGCCGTGGGTACCAGGACGCCGCTATCAGACAGAAAGCGCCAATCAAAGGGGATGTTCGTCTGCAAAACCCATCGGCATCTGTTCTCACCGTAACCGACGGCGAAACGCAATGCGCATTTTGTGGTGCAGAGGGACATCAACCAGCGAACTGTGTCGCCCCCGTGCCCATGGCCAAGAAAAAGGAGGTGATGTCAAGAGAGAGGCGCTGTTACAAGTGTGCGAAAAAGAAGCACCGTGCCGCTGAATGTAGAACTGCAAGGTGGCTGAAGTGTGCCAAATGCTCTGGACGACACGCAACTGGCGTCTGCGAGCTCAATCAAAGACCGACACACCCTCCTTCAATCGGAGATGCTGCACCAGCAGAGACAGCAGTACAATCATCGCTTCAGGTGGGACCAGCACTGGGAAAGACCCGTGTGCTTCTGCAGACTGCACGAGCGTATGCGGAGGGCCAGCACAACAGCGCTCTGGTGAGAATGCTGCTTGACGGTGGCAGCCAGAGAACGTTTGTACGACAGGATGTTTCCCGGCGCCTCAATCTTCGCGTCATAGGAGGGGAGAAGCTAGCTATCTACGCCTTCGGAAGCGAGAGACCGTCTGAAGAAAGAAGGTGTCATCGCGTGGAATGCTGGCTGCGAAACTGGCGCAACAACACCAGAGTTCGGATCGAAGCATTAGAGGTGCCCGAGATCTGCGGAGACCTCCTCCCACCACCTGACGACTCCACGGCTAGCATCGCTCGTGAACAAGACCTCCAGCTTGCTGACACCTTGCCTGACGGCTACCATCCTGGTGTTGGAGTTGAGCTGCTTATCGGGGCCGATCACTACTGGGATATAGCAACAGGAAATGTCAAGCGTCTTGGTGAGAAGCTCGTGGCCATGGAGACTGCGTTTGGATGGACATTGCAGGGCACAGAGTCTACATCGTCCGTCGCAACCTTTCTATCGAGCACCGGAGTGATGCGGGTAGGTGTGACCACAGCACCCGACGAAATCTCTCGTCAACTGAGGTCATTCTGGGAGCTGGAGCACCTTGGGATCGTCAACGATGCACAGCTGACCGCCAAAGAAGACAGCGTTCTTCGGGCCTTTGAAGAAACCATCACCCAGAAGAACGGTAGATACCAAGTAGCTCTCCCATGGAAAGAAAACGCGTCAGACTTAACAGACAACAAGAGCATAGCATCGCACAGACTTCACTCATTAACGGCGAAGCTGCTCCGACATGCAGAAACCGTTCTAGACTACGATCAGGCAATCAGGAACTACCTGCAAGCTGGACACGCCGAGGAAGCGAACGAACTGGGTGAGTCCCCGCTGGGGCCCATTTACTACATGCCGCACCGAGGTGTTGTCCGGCCTGGTAGCGAAACAACTAAGTTGAGAGTCGTATTCGATGCCTCCTCCAAAGCGGCGGGAAAGCTGTCACTGAACGACGTCCTCTTCGCAGGACCTAATCTAAATCCAAACCTAGCGGACATCCTGATTCGATTCCGAGTGCATAATGTGGCCATAATGTCCGATATAGAAAAGGCTTTCCTTCAAATCGAGCTTGCAGAGAGTGCGCGCGACGCTGTCCGCTTTCTGTGGTATCAAAGTACACCAGGGCAGGGCGACGCGCTCCCTCCAATCAAAGAGTACCGCATGACAAGGGTGCCATTCGGCGTTACATGTAGCCCGTTCCTCCTCGCAGCTACCTTAAGTCATCATCTCAAAACGGTACAGGAGAAATTTCCTCGCACCGCCAAGATCCTGAGTGACAACCTGTATGTAGACGACTTGGTTACTGGTGCCGACAGTGTAGAAGAGGCAGAGCGCATAATCAGGGAATCGCAGTCCATACTCAAGGCTGCAGGTATGAACCTCAGGAAATGGCGATCAAACTACCCAGAACTGATTGCATCGTTTGCCGAGACTGAAAGCGCCCAAAAAAACTCTACCGGAGCTAGGCCCCACAAGGATTCTCGGTGTAGAGTGGAGGCCTGACACAGACGAATTCGTTTTTGAGATGACCGCCCTGATTGGATTTTTGGCAAGTCGGCAAGACACGAAGCGATTCGTATTGCAGGCCTCGGCGCGCATTTTTGACCCATTTGGCTTTCTCTCGGCCATTACCATCACGGCAAAGATCATGTTCCAGAGCCTCTGGGAGCGAGGTACGGCGTGGGACGAAAGGGTTCCCTCAGATTTACAGGAGACATGGGATAAATGGTGCCAACAGCTTCCTCAACTTCGGCAGATATCAGTCCCAAGAATATTGGCTCGTAACCTAAGACATGCCCGAACGAAATCTGAGCTGCACTTATTTTGTGACGCTAGCCCGAAAGCATACGGTGCAGTGGCCTACATCAAGGCGCAAAATGAAGAGGGTGAAATCACCATAGCACTATTAATGGCAAGGGCCAGAGTCGCTCCACTGAAGCGACTGTCACTGCCGCGGCTAGAGCTGATGGGAGCGCTGATTGGTGCACGGCTCGCAAGCTACCTGACAGAGCAACTGAACGTAGACGGCATTTCCGTGCACTGTTGGACAGACTCAACTGTCGCACTCAGTTGGATAAGGAGTTCTGCGCAAAGGTGGAAACCCTTCGTTTGCAATCGAGTGCAGGAAATTCAAACGCTAACAGACCCAACTGTGTGGCAACATTGTCCCGGCAAGGAGAACCCGGCGGACTTGCTTACCCGTGGGATCTTGCCTGCGGAGCTGGTCGGACGCAAGGACTGGTGGACAGGCCCAGGGTGGCTTAAAAGGGAAGAACGAGTCACTGCGGTGTCAGATATCCGGGAGGGCGAGCTTTGCATGGCAGAAGAGCGAGCGGTCCATATTCTTCACACTATCACAGAGAGCGCACCGGAACTACTAATGAACCTGGAAGACCATAGCTCACTAACGAGAGTGCTCCGTATAACAGCGTGGGCCAGGCGTTTCATTCTAAACTGCCGAGGCCGGTCGAAACTTACGGGCGAGGTGACGGCTGAAGAGGTAGCCGACGCGGAAAAGCTTTGGCAAAAAACCTGTCAATTAGACATGTTCGGGAACGACGTTTGCGCGCTGCGTGCCGCCAGACCGCTCGACCGGGCATCGTCAGTGATAGCGTTGAACCCATTCTTGGACGCTGACGGTATAATGAGAGTTGGCGGGCGGCTTCAGTACAGCACAGAAGAAGAAAGCGCTAGGCATCCCGTAATATTATCACCGTCTCATCCGTTCACACGCTTGCTCATTTCTTCGGAGCATAGACGCCTACTGCACGCCGGAGTACGGGACACGTTATCCCAACTTCGAGAACGCTACTGGATTATTCGAGGAAGACAAGCCATCAAATCGGTCATTCGATGCTGTCTTCCGTGCCAGAGGCAGAGTTGCCGAGCTGCACAAGAGCCCACTGCCCCGCTTCCCCCCTACAGAGTGACCCAGGCTGAGCCATTTGAGACGACGGGTGTCGACTTTGCGGGGCCCATATTCTACAATGATAGCGGGTCCGAACACAAAGCTTATATTGCTTTGTTTACTTGTGCGACAACACGAGCCGTTCACCTCGAGCTTGTTAGAGACCTCTCGGCGAAGTCATTTCTGATGGCGTTTAAGAGATTTGTGTCAAGGAGGGGAATCTGCAAGACGGTTCTGTCCGACAACGCATTGACATTTAAACGGACATCTAAAGATCTGAACCAGATGTTCCACGCCATAAAGGGAAGCGAGGTCCAGTCTTTTTTTAGCGCACAAAATATCAGCTGGAAATTTATTGTTGAGAGAGCGGCGTGGTGGGGTGGCTTTTGGGAGAGAATGGTGAGGACCGTGAAGGCCACCCTTCGCAGAGTGCTCGGAAGGAGCTGCCTTGACCATGACAGCCTCTCCACGGTTCTAACCCAAGTCGAGGCGGCCGTAAATTCTCGTCCGTTGACTTTCGTCTCTTCGGACGCGGGGGAGCTTATGCCCTTGACTCCAGCACATTTCTTAGTCGGTCGCAGGCTAACGAGCTTGCCTCCCTTCCGAGAGACCACCGAAGTGAAATCGTCAGCACAGACACTAACACGCCTATGGAGGAGACGCGCCGGGCTTGTTGACTCATTCTGGAAACGGTGGAGACGCGAATACCTACTGCAGCTTCGCTCAGCGCATGTTACAAAGCCAGGCAGAGGAAGAGGCATCAGTGAGGGAGACATAGTTCTCCTCGGGGATGATCGGGCTCCACGCCAGATGTGGAAAATGTGTCGTGTTTTGAAGACTTTTCCAGGAAGAGATGGCCGAGTACGTGCTTGCAAGATCCTTCTCCCGAACCAAAGCGAACTGCGACGACCCGTACAAGCCTTATACCCACTCGAGCTCAGTGAAGTGCCTGCCTGTGCTAACAATGGTGGCCGGGAATGAGCCGGCGCTCATTGCGGGGGAGGATGTTGAAAGTCGCAACGAGCACCATACATTGTTGCACCCGTGGTTGGGGGACCGACGACACAAGGGAAAGAGGGAGCCGGCGAACGGACGAGAGGCGCCCCACTGCAGCACGTGCCGGCCGGCGCATCTACCAACAACCTGATCCGTTCCACCGCCTTTTCGGCGAACTGCCCACTCAGTGCGAGGCGCGGGCGCCCCCGACAAGGACGAAGGCCTCGGTGCGGTCAAAAGAGAACGTGGACTTTGTGTTTCTTCTCCCTTTCCCTTCTCCTTTCTTCAATATCTTTTGTAAATAAACCAGTCTCGAAACGGATCCCAACGAGTGAAGTTCCTTCCTTCGAGGCTCCTGCGTGCACGGCCGACGCCGTCCACCTTAGTTAACGCGCAGCAAATTTAGCGGAGTCGTCCAAGAGCGACAGCAATTAGAGTTAGCCCAAAGGCGCGAGCATTCATTTACAGCAGCATCCCCAATCAGGCACGAGTCACGAGTCCAATCAGAAAGCGTGGAACATGCTGCTTGTAACTCGAGCTGCTTTACGTAGTTCAGTGGAACGCCAGAGGTATTCTAAACCTGACTGCGTGCATGCTCACGGAAATGTGCGCCTTGTTTTCTTTCGGATGCGCTGTCAATATCTTACCTGAAGCATCGTTAGTGGTGCGATTTATTTTGTGCCTTGTGCAAGCTTATTTTATTTGTTTTTTCTATTTATCCCTGTTTGTGTAGTGGCAGCGCAGATGTTCTGGCAATGTGCGCTGTGATTGGACGCTCACCGGCCAGTTTACTCGGGCTCTCGATCGCCATCTAATAAAGAAAAAGAACAATCTTCGCGTCCTTTTCCGTGGCGCTTTGCACCTCCGAAACCCTGCAGGAGTGGGTGGACGCGACAGCAGCACGCGGTGCCGAAGCAGCGTATAAGCTTAACCGTGAGGAGGCTTCTCCGACTCCTCTCAGTGTCTCCAGCGCCGCGCACAGTCTCAGGTACACCGGAGCGACGTGAAACAGCTGGCGGCGTGTTTTCCCGCACGGGCTCGCACGTGCCCGCCGACTCAGCGATCGGCGAGACCTGGGCTACGGCGAGCGTAGCCGGTAGACGACGGCGGGCGGTGACGCTATTTGCGACGTACGGGAAGCGACAGCCGCTAGTTTCCAATTACGCTTGCGCGGCAGTCGATAGTCGCAGACTTTGACCTCACGAAGCGACTGGGCGCAGGTAAGCGCACCGAGCGGCATCTTTCAAGGGTGTGGGACTGCGAAGCTGACGCCCAGTGCCTTCCACCTGGCGACAACGCTTCAAGCTAGACAACTGGGCCCGTGTTCACAAAATTGTTCTTGCGAATAACGACGTTCTCCAGGGCAGCTGTCAGCCAGTCAAGATGTCGGACGTAATAACTGTTAGCGAACACAGCCGGCCAATAGCAGATAACACTTGCCATCGAAGAGCTGTGTGAATTCGGACCCGCCGCGGTGGCGTGCGTATAGTGGGTGGGTGACAACGTTTCCGTTCACGAAATTTCTTCCACCTTGCGAGACTCCGCGCAACTGATTTGCCATATTCGGTGGCGTTGGCGTTGCGCTGCTAAGCCCGAAGGAGTGGGATCAAATCCGCGCCACTTCGCCGCTTTTCTATGGAGGCGGAATGCAAGAACGCCCGTGTACCGTGCAGTGGGGTGCACGTTAAATAACTCCAGGGGGTCAAAATCAATGCGGAGTTACCCACTACGTTGCACTTTATAATAAAATTGTGGTTCTCGCACGTAAAGCACCAGAATTGATTTCTTGTTAGCTCTGTAGTTTGTAATAACACCGTGTGTGTGTGTGTTCGCGTGTGCGTGTGTGTGTGTGTGTGTGTGTGTGTGTGTGTGTGTGTGTGTGTGTGTGTGTGTGTGTGTGTGTGTGTGTGTGTGTGTGTGTGTGTGTGTGTGTGTGTGTGTGTGTGTGTGTGTGTGTGTGTGTGTGTGTGTGTGTGTGTGTGTGTGTGTGTGTGTGTGTGTGTGTGTGTGTGTGTGTGTGTGTGTGTTTCCTTACTTGATCTACAAACATGAGAATTCCGTTGTATCTAACAGCTACGTGCGCTTTCGAAATACTTTCTTTACAGGTTACGTTGAAAAAGTTCGTCGTTATCAAAAGTATCTCACGACAATCAAAAGTATCTTATACTGCATGATCCGAAGTGAATCCGCCTTCGTACAGTTTGATTACTGCTGGACTTAACCCAAACTAGGCTCAGTGGCACACGGATTATTTGGCCGCCAGCTTATCAAGCCCCACTCCGTTGACCTCCGCGCTCAACAGTAACACAATTTGACGGTGCTGTCAGCGCCTGCAAGTCACACTGTGTTAGGTTGTGCACGCCTGCTGCTTGTGGGGCATTCCAGCTCGGGAAATTCCCGCGTTCTTTTGTTTTCTTCTTCTCCCTTATATGTCCTCGCCGAGGCGTGTTCAAGGGGCGACGTTGTGCGATACGGAGAAAACTAAACACGTTGCTCTTTCTTTTTCTTCTGTTTATTTTTTTGTTTCCTAAGAGGAGACCACTCGCAGTGTGCCACGCCGCTAAGTTTCTCCGCGAAACGGACGCAGTAAACATGCACGTCTGACCCGGAACGTAAACGAGAATCGACGTCCTCGAAGCCGAATTATGAGCCCTGATTCCTATAGCGTATACCAAGCCGCGCTCGGGCGCGTGTATGTAGGCGTAGAGGCCGCTCATGGCACGCGCACACGTCCGCACGCGCCTTTGACCTAGGGCTACGCCGCACAGCACGGCGCGCTGGGTATAGCTTGGTCTCTTTGTTTACGCCCAAGCCGTTTCCTCATAACGGTTCGCATTCACCACCGCGCCACTGCGCTCTTACCGCGCGGTCTCGTGTGTGAGGCCCCCCCCCCCCCCCCCCCTTTCTCGGGGTGCGCGTCTCGGGCTCGTTATAGGACCGACCCGCGAGGTCCTCCTGTTGCGGCGTCGGCGCCACATTTTACAATCGAAGAATGCGTTCGCTCCCCCCCCACACCCACCTTCGTACGTCCTCCTCGCCCCTTTTATGCCTGGATCTCGCGGCTTTTCGGCGGTGATGAATGCTGCTGCGGGTGGCGAGGGGGATGAAGCAAGAGCGAGAGGGTGGCGGCAGCGAAGGAGGTCGTCGTCTTCTCCTCTGTCGTCGTCATCTCGGTGCTTTACGTGGAGAACAAACGCACGGCGGCGCGCCTGGCTTCTGTCTGTCCCGCGGCCCTATTCATAAAAACGGCGCTCCTCTTCTGACGAATGATGACCGAATAAAACGGCGGGATGCACCCTCACGGGGGCCCCGGCGGCGGTGCGCGCGAGTCCAATAGGGGGCGCTCGACGTGCGCGAGTTGCCCTCGTGTGCAAGTACCCGAGGCCACCAGGGGACGTTGCGGTCGAGAACAGCGAGTTCCTTCTTGAAGGCAATGGATTTTTCGCCAATGCGCGGTATTAGAATGGAACCACTTCTTTGTCACTTGATTACATTTTTTTTTTTTGCGAGTGAGCTTATTTTTCGCGTTCATTACCGGCAGTTCGTCGCTGCTGCATTAACGACAGCGGGAAATCATCGTTCCGATTACCACTTAGTGCCGTGGTATCTTAATCGTTGATGGGGTTCCAAATACTGCGAAGAATCGTTCCTGGCAAATTTTAATGACCCGAGTTTCTTGAACTTAGATCTAAACTTCAGCAGACAGGCGTCATTTTATCTCCGTCGAGATGCGGCAGATAATCGAACCCTTACCTCGGTTTCAGCTGTATAATGCAATAGTCACCAAGCCAGCGCAGTGGGTCTGTGAAATTACGTTTGATAACCTTCACAGAGAAGACATAATGTAGACAGTGGCATATAACGACAAAAACAGCTGAAATCCCAAACGTACTCATATACATGCAAAAGCGTTGAGAAATATTTGTGCACAATGTACCCGTTTATGGCAGATAGCACAGTTACATTCCTTGAGATGGATTACTCGAAGAGGTGGACACTACTTGTACAAGAAATGGAAATCGATAATTGAATAATGAACAAAATTTTAATAACTCACTTTGTGACTTATCAATTTTGTGCACATATTGTAATTTGCTAAATGAAGCCAGTGAGGTCTCAAGGCATGACCGATCGGCACGAATTCGGAAACTAGCACCAGTTCTGAGATGAGCACCGTCAAACTTGAGGCAAAATGCGCTCTTGATCCGCTTAATATTACTTTATTAACAAAACGCCATTGAAGCAGTGCAGGACAAGTTTAAATGAAACAC
Organism: Dermacentor variabilis; assembly: GCF_050947875.1. NCBI lineage: Eukaryota > Metazoa > Arthropoda > Arachnida > Ixodida > Ixodidae > Dermacentor > Dermacentor variabilis. The sequence goes on from NC_134572.1 coordinate 43,567,498, forward strand.
CAATTCATTTCGCTGCATTATTTGGGAACGCGTATCTCAAAACTGAAGCTCCTTTCAATATTCCTTCTAAGCTTCCCCACTCACCGAACCCAATTCACAAATTGCAGTATGCATGTCCTCTTATGTGACCAGTTATGATACTAATTAAATAGAATTTGTATATCATATATTTAAACTTCTAGGGACACTGCCCTCCTCTTCGAGTAATCCAAATCAAAAAGTAGAATTGCGCTGTCGCCAACAGGTAATTTCTGAATATTCTGTGAACATAAAAAAAAACACACCATTTATATATGCGTTTCGTCTTCATCTTTACTCTTTTCACAAATGAGTTTTCAAAATGCGATGCAACAATGCTCTACGAAATGCTTTCTCACAGACGTTTTTCTTTTTTTTTTCAAACATTTGACGAGGTCCACAACCGCCGCCAACATTATTTCGAGTGGGGGAGAAGAGCCTTAACAACAATCGCTGTAACATGTAGTCTCAACAATATGACGCATCGTCGGCGGTCTTCCTCTCGGAGGCGCTTAATCAAAACGAGTGCGAAGCCCCTCGTACTCTGCTTCCACTGGGCCCTTTCCCAAAGTTCAGTGTGTGGTCGGTTAAGATTGCTGCAGTTACTCCGGCTGCCGCGAAAATTACCGGAGCAGGCCGGTCGGTAACTTTAGCCGCGCAATTCCTTATCTCCCGGTGCTATACACGCTCAACTACGTTAATGCCCGCGCAGAGCAAGTGCTGGCCTCGGCCCTTAAGACTCTTCGATGCCGCTCGCACCGATCACCGTCCGGGCTCTGTTCCACTCGAGATTATCGCCGTTATCCTTCCTTATTTTCTCAAACGTCAAGGAGGCAACGTTTTAATCTGGTTACCGCGGTGCACCGCCGTCTGCGGAGCATCCAACGAAATAACACGTGAACACAATTTTGTTTTCTTTTAAGAGTACCGACATTATTCACCATTCATAGCAACACATTTCAGTGAGTTCTGGTCCGCGCGGTCGTCCCTATGTCTTGAAGCTCAGCGGACTAATCGCGTCGTTTCAGTGCCAACCGCCCCTTCCTTTGTTTGGTTGCTTTTCTGTAAAACATGACGGTTGCGGTAGGAAGAGAACCTTTAAAGAAAACTTGCTTAGGGCGGATCGCGATGGGGGGCCATCGCGATCTATCTATAAAGAAACTATCTATAAAACAGACCAGCGAAGGGGCTTGGGCTCCGGATGGCGGTAAAGTGAATGAGGTTGCCTGCAGGAACAAATGCGAAAGTTAAGACGCGCAGGCTTCGGGTATTGCAACCCGAGCTTCATGCAAGAAACTGTAGTCTCGCGGCGGGTGCATCACAGCCGAACGAGAAGATGGTTCTGCCTATACGCGAGTCCAATCTCATCGAGTCGGGTTTTTAGGTAAGAGCGTGCGAGGGGCGGCAGCGATCTTAGTTTGTATGATACCGAAGCACTGCTGTAAAACACCGTGAGGGTCGGACATTATTCCGTTACATACCTCTTGCTTATTGCCCAGTCTCGTAATAGGCCCCAAGTTCAGCACGCAAAGATTCTTCCCGTCTCTTGCTCGTTGAGCTCTCAGCCAAGTCTGAGCCGGCACGGCGCCGCCTTTTTTTCCCTTTTGGCTCGTTTCGCCTCTCGATTGCCTCGGATAATGCGAGGAAGGCGTACACCGCGTACAAGGGACCATTTCCTCATATATAGGTACATGATTTTAGTGCCTCCTTGCCGTTCCGAGAGTGGTTCCACCTCCCGAGAGAGCAGTATACAGGCAATGCCTCGGGTTTTGAGTCATTCTCGTTGCACTTCATTGAAGCCTGCGCCGTGTTGCTTGTTCGTGGTTTCTATGTAGTGTGCCCGCTTGTATGTGGTTCTTCGGTATAGGTGTGTGCGTATATTGGAAGCCTGTTTCGGTGCAGCGACCAAGAACTGTCTCTAATCGTCGACAGAGTGAGAACGTTAACGAGATGGCGATTGACTGCACGCATACTAAACGCCGCAACAAGGTGCCGGTGGTCTAAGATGACCTCAACGCCATCGTACGCTATTGAAGTGTCTAGGGCTCCTGCTGCTAACAGTAATGTGAAAACGTACGATTTACAGCATAAAGGGGGCGTCAAAAATGTATTAGTTATCGTATTCGTTTCGTTTCTGTGCCAACATAAGCGTTCTTTCTTTTAAATTAAGACAGTTTCGCTGGAAAGCATGCTGTATGGTAATATTTAGCAAAACGTGGTCCTGTTATGATAACGGCATGGTCCTAAATCATGCGTGAAGCTGTTACCCGAGGCCATAACGCTGTGTTCTTAATGCATGTCGTCCTTTCTCCTTAACTTTCCCGTCGTCCTTTAATGCTCTTCCACATTTCGTTTTCTTTTCTTCCTTAAACCTGTACACATGTATACGGCACCGTTTCAATATTGAGTAACGTTAGGCATCGCTTGCACGCCCCGTATACCACTTAAACCGAGTGCAGCTTGACCGAGCCGCGCGGTGGGCGCATTTCTGCCGGAGTAAATCAGTTTACGCGGCCGTGTACATCACTGACTTCGTGGCCGCGTTCATTTTTGTTTCCGGTAAATATATATATACTGGACGTTCTTTTATCTGCTATCCAGAGTTTATGGCCGGTCATTTCTTTTCCTTTCACGCAACGCACCACTCAGTTTAGCTTTTCTTTTTCCTCGCTTGCCTCCATGGTGCTGGCGTCAATTTTTCGCGCGGTTAACCCCTTGTGCGGCCGCAAACGTAGTACGCATATATACCAGGGTGCAGAACCTTCGGGGGGCGCAGGAGGCCCACCGCTAAAGCAGAAACTGCCTCGCCTAAGGAGCACAGGCTAAGATGCATAAAACAGTGAGGTCCTATACTGTAGCAATGAGAAGAGAAAAACAGACCGAGTAGTGCGATCACCCTCTCGTACAGCGAAAGGAGGTAAAAAGCTGGCTATAGCAGTGGTGGGGGGCGGAGCCTGGCCGTTTGCCGAGAAGCTGTGAACGAGGCGGCGGGCCGGGAGGGCGGCAGTGTTCGTTCGTTCGTTGCGAGCGAGATGCGACGCTCGGGATCGTAATGAACGTCAGGTGGCACAACCACCGAGGCGGCGTTTAACGAGACCCAGATGCGCCATAACCCCGGTCTCGCCTGTAGCGAGGAGGCGAGAAGTAAAGAAGAACGGGTGATGGGGGTGGAGGGCCGTGCACGAGGCAGCGGGGAGAGGGCTGCCTTGTGTACGCTCAACCAGCGCGACGAGAACGGACGGGTGATATGCCGCATGTTCATGCAGATACGCTAGGCCGTATGTAGCTCTCACTGCGTGCCATGAGAGTTCGAATTGACCACTGCAGGGCGTAAACGTGGGGGAGCGGTTATGCGGTCAATTCGTAAACTACCTGGCCGAATACCTATGCAGTCGATGCCGAACCGGAGTTCGCTTATGACGCCACGGAGTGCAGATTTGCAGATTTCGTGCTCTTTCGTCTTATCGCAAGGCTTTTCTTTTGTATGTGGGAAGGGCAAGGGGTGTAGTCGGTTCTTGATACTTCCTGTGGCATTTCCTTACGGCGTTTTTATTTTTCACCTATTTTGCCAGGAACAACAGGAATTAACAAGCTAAGCCTATGCGCGGTAAGCCTTGTTCACGAGCGTCTAATATTTTCTAAACAACTGTCTGTTCGGTCGGCGTTCTTCTATTTCTTTTAACATGAATTTACTACCAGAGCAGACCAAACGTCGTGAAAACATCGATTTCACGATCGATTTTTGCAGGCGTGAGGGAAATCAAACGAGTCGACGGAACTCTCCAGAGTTTACTGCCTTCCCCTTACCTCGTCTACCTGTAGGTCACAACTATAGACCACTAGCATATACGCATTAGCATATAGCATTATCATTAGCACTAGCATATACGTCGATTAGCAATTCGTACAAATAAGTTACTGAATATAGCCTTTCGTGTGACGCTTGTGACTTCTGGCTTATTACGTGGTTTTGTTGACACATTTTCACTCGGTTCCCCTCATTTAAACGTTTCACGTTTTTAGTACTGCATCACTTTCTTCACGCCATCTGCTAATGCGTACGTCTAAATCACCCTTACGCTTTCATCCAATGTACGTAGATCTGTGGTAGGACAATGTTTTAGGACGAAAACGAAAAACGCCTTCTTCAGCGCTGCTGCCATCTTGGAAGCAGAAAGGTCGCGTCATTTCGAAAAAAAAAAAAGAAAGGAAAAAGAGCTCGAGCAGTGGATGTTTTGCAGCACCACTGAAGCTATTTCTAGGTAACTGCACCTATTCGGGTTAATTCGTCGTACATCCCTATTTTGCTTCCTGGTTGTCAGTTAAGTGTACTTTTCTACTGCGTTTAATGTGCATTGACCACCTGCAGCCACAAACTTCGCATCCTTTTATACACGCCTGTCACCTTTTGCCACAGATTTCTACCAAAATCTCCAAGAAAGTGTGAAGTACTTTTGCTACAATTGCACAAGTCATGTAAGATCACTCTCGCTTTAATAACTCCCTAATTATCACCCTCTAATCGATATTACCATTTTATGCCTGTGTCCAAGCTCCGTTTTTCGCCCTGCGGCCCATTCAACGGCTCATGTCACTCACGCAGTGGCACATTTAATTTTTTGACAGAAACTACGGCTCTCATATAGCGAGTACCGTGAGCATAAATTGAAACGCAAAGAGGGAATGATTCATCAGGATACCTGTATAACGCGCAATCCCTCCGCGGCCGGTTTCTGAGCATTGTGTAGTCCCAAATTTACATTTTGTATCACAAATCTGGTAACCGTTACAAACACAGGCGGAGATGGAAGCGCAGCAAACGCGCCCTAGTTCACTTCGACTTGTTCGCGTTTCAATTTCACCTGATAAAAGGTATGATTGCGTTAGAACGCCCCGTAGATCAGATAGAAGAAAAAAAAACATAAATATGATGTCTATTTGAAAGAATAAGGTTAATTACCTGTAATGGTTCATCTCATGATTTGCAGGACGAGTGTCACAAGGCAGTAGATGAATATTTATGATAGCGAGCCGGAAGCATAGCGACAGAGGTAATCACGCTGCATCTCTTCCGGAAAACACGGTACGTGGTGTCGCTCCCTGCGACTTCTCGCATTCCGCACTGCAGAGCAGCGAAGGAGAGGGCTGTCGCTTCGGTTCACCTCTCTCGCCTACGAGGTCATGGCACCCTGGCTTTTGATGAGAGACACGGCTGTCACAGGCTCCATGGACCACCGTGCAACGCGTGGTCTATGCGAACTGGAGCACGTGTGAAGTGGCGTTGTAGACACGATGGAATCTCGCTATTAGCGCCGCGAACATCAGGTGTACATTTATTTATACGGCACAGGCTGGACGCCGAGCGTAGAGAGGTTAGTATCTGGTGCTGCGTCGCCATAAGATCGCAAACCTTACGCTTCGTCCTCGTTGTACTTCCGTCCCCTTGCATCCCAGTTGAGATCTGCAGTATTCCTGTCTTCTGAATGGAACAGTCTCTAAGTGTTATGTGATGGACACGTAACAGCTTGTATGAGTTGCTTATCTTGTATCTGTTTATTTGCCTGGGTTGTCACGCGGCATATCGTGGGAACGAAATTACATATTAGCTTGGAGTCCCATTCCACGCAGATACTGCGACAGTGACTTACGAAATGTATTATCCGCGAGTTATCGTTCATAGTCTTCAGTTCTCTAATTTCTTAAGTTCTCATCCTTAAGTACATTTTTGCTGTGAGTCTTTGTCCCAGGGCATGCTCACTCAGAGTAGATGGCGAGCATTTCCTGTAGACGCAGGAGCCTAGTATCAATATCACTTCGGATACTGGGCGTTGGCTTCATATATGTGTGACCCCAGCTACAAGCGATGGATGGCGTAAGGGTCGGCCTGGCCCGTAGACTCAGGAGAACGACGATTCTTCAATCCGAGAAAGATTGTGGGGAAGGGAGCAGACACGTAGAGGGACAAGGGCACGGGATGCTTGTCGCATCGGCAAGAAGAAGGTCCGCAGTGCGACACATCGAATCTGTAGGTGCCGCATGTGCGATGAACAAAAAACGGAGCGGACTGAAAAGATCCACGAAGCGAATGTATGAGAAGAACGAAGGGGTTAAAACAGCCGGTTTTGATTGCGACAGGGTAGGGAAACCCGGTTGTTCAGAATAGACCTGCTCGTGCCCGGCGCTTGCGTTGTGTCGTAACTATTAAATGGTCATTCCGAGCACATTACAAGCACCTTGCGCTAAAGCTTTCAGGAAACGACAGCAGCGCCAAAACCAGCTGCTTTGCGAGTTGTGAAAGTGAAAAATGGAAGTGGGAGATAAAGACTCGCCATGACAACTCCGATGACCTGTATGTCACGTAGCAAGAGTGTCCGAGATGCGGGAATGTCGAAGTGCATAGTACTCTGCATGGCACATCTATTGAAACAACAACGACGACGACGACGGCGATGACGACAACAACAACAACAACAACAACAACAACAACAACAACAACAACAACATGTTTGCGATTGAGATAGAAGTCCAAATATTCGTTAACTTGAGCTCTGCAAAGCTTGGTTCGTAAGACGAGCGATGAAACGTGTGTTGTGGCGGTTCGGAATGACGTCTCATTTTCTTAGAACCTCTATCGACCGGTGTCGGTGACGCTCGACTAATAATTGTAGACGCTGTAGCGCGTTGTGGTCGGTTCAATGTACCTTTATAGAACCATGCCATGAGACATTTTGTCCTTTTTATTTCACACTCGAGCCCGTCAAGTAATCACATATAGTCGAAATTAATCGAAATAATGCATGCGTGTTTGCTTATAGTTGCCGTCTCTATTTGGCAATGCGCATTCTTTAAGCAACAAGATACGTAATTTTCAGGAGCCGAGCTAGTGTAAAGGTCTTCATGCTATACAGAAATACTAGCAGTTCCGTCAGTATAAGTTTGCACGCCCGGAATGTTAGCGATAATCTGGGTCCATCGCGTCACTCGTCCTGCGACGTTCCACTTTCGCTTACGACCTTCCGTTGAAAGCGGGTCATCGTCATGACGACGACATCCATAGGGCATTGGCAATAGCGACAACTCATTCTTTGCAACTCCGTATGACGTCATGCCGGCACTCTCGGCTATGCGCGCTGTCAACCTCGTTATCATCAGGATCGCCAAATCGGTATAGGGGCGAATAATTACGTGAGGCGAAGCACACAAAGAATAAAAGTGAAAATCGATAATATTTTGTCAAAGGTCTTCTTAAAAGGGGGACGATTTGGGGCTTGTACTGCATTGTTAAACAGCGCTAAGAGATGGAGCTGAGCACCACAGCGAGCTACTGCCAACAGTTTCATTTGGGAAAGGCACCACCTATATAGACCGATGTCATTAACCACTCGTCACACATACGCAGGGGATCGAACAATAGGCTTTAACGAGTGAACCGGCTCTTTATCATTTTCACAAAGTAGATGTTTATTCTTCGCAACACGGCGTGCTTACAGCGTACGCACTTTACTTGGCCTGTTGAGGGCGCGATAGTTGCAGTGAAGCGCCTTGTATAACGAAGGATATATCCGCATTCGTCTGTACTTTGTTAGGAAGCTGTATCTAAGCGTCCTTCATTTTGTACGCAGGCTATAGTGCAAGCAACCAACGACAGATGGAAAATAATTAAAGTGAATACGTGCTAACGTTGGGGAGACAGAGCGATTTGAGGCGCCAGTTGGTCTCTGTTGCCGCGGTCGGCGATCAGCGTAGCGAAACAAGAGGGAAAAGGAGCCTTGAAAATGAACGCCTGGCTCAGCGAAAACAAAGCCGGACAGGGTTGGAAGGCAAGATTAGATTATTTACGATCGCCGGTATATACGACGCCTCATGTCAGCAGGCGGTTGATACTTGGTCGTCCTATGGCATCGCTGTGGCCGTAAGAGAAGACGAGCCAGCGGCCGTACAGGAATCCGGGCGTAAGATGAGACGGGGGCCCGGCTTTGGGAAATTTTCGCGACAGGAGACAAAACAAGGCGGCACCTTTGTGAGGCGCGCGGTTCGCGATAAGAGAGCCAAGAGCGCGGGCAGCCTGGAAAGGCTTCGGCATACACTTACTTCTCTCCTATAGTTTGTCATGTTCTTTTTCTTTTCTTTTTTGGTGCGTGTTTGTTGACGTTTCGGGCGTGAAAGAAAGGATGGCAGCCGCGTGAACATTTCAGATGTTTCATTCATATTCGAATTGTGGTTGGTTATACGTGGTCTCTTCCAAGTTTACGTTGGCTATAGACCTACGTGGCTTCATTTACCGCCGTGTTCTAGAACGTTCCTCCACTCGACACTCCACCTTGTTGCGTTTCGCCTGTGACACGTGGTTTTGCCGGCGCGACTGCGGCGGGGCGGCAGACATTTTGGCCCGATCGTCGTCGCCGCAACACTCATCGCCAGGTGTTTCCAGGCGCGACTGCGGCGATGCGACCGCCTAGGGATCATCCTCGCATTCCAGTCATTGTGCCCGAAACAGGCGATGCCAAAGCAGGGATCTCATTCCAGTCATTGTGCCCGAAACAGGCGATGCCAAAGCAGGGATCTCGTTCCAGTCATTGTGCCCGAAACAGGCGATGCCAAAGCAGGGACCATCCTCTCATTACAGTCATTGTGTCCGACCGGCAGCGCCACGACAGGGTGCTACGAGATCGTGCTCGACATGGTGCTACGGCATCGCTACGACAGTGTGCGTCACCATTAGCCCATTGTACATTCACGTGCTCGTCTTTTGAGGGGTTCCTTCTTGCCCTCAACTGCGAGAGTATAAAAACAGCTGCCCCCGGACGCCAAAAGGAGGGCTCCGATTTCTTCTGTTGAGTGAAGTGCTCTCCCGTCTCTCTACTACGGTCAAACCTGACCGCCAACTCTTTGCGATGTTAAAATAAACAAGTTGTTTCGTTGTTACCAGTCGACTCATGCTTTGCCGGGACCTTCGGATGCTTCCAGTTGTACCCCAGGCCGCCAGGCCAACGCTACCCTTGGGGCTTGCGGCCCAGGTACAACCACGGGCGTCAGCGCCGAGTTCCCAACAGATCGTACCAGCGGTCGGATTCCAAACATCTGGTTGGCAGCGGTGAGATCGCCTACGACTTCAAACAACTGTCTGCCAGCGGTGAGATCGCGACAACGGAGGCCAGCAGCGAAGAGATGCAGTTGACTGTATGCTGAGCAGCTCAACGACGATCCGGGAGCAGTGCAACGAGCCCTGTGTGACGACTGGTTGCCTGCAGCGGAACGACTGCGCGGAATTCCTGCCTGCGAGGTTTGGTGAGTGCGGGACTTTCTTCTTCTGAGCTTTGCCAGGCTTTTGTTAGTGTCAGAAACAGAGCTGGTAATTGTGGTTGTCGTTGCTGCCGGGTTAGTTTGCGGCAAGACAATAGTAAGCAGTAGAGAAAGCAGCATTCAGAGCAGCCATGGATTTGAAGTCGTTGCGCAAACCGAAATTGTTGGAGCTTGCAAGAGAGTTGGGTCTGGATGTCTCAGACAAACTAAGAAAACCAGAACTGCTAAAGGCTATTCTTGAGTTAGAGGCTGAGGATGACGAGCTGTCGGAATGCCTTGAGACTATTGAGGAGAGGTCAAAAAGACAGGAGCGCGAACTTAAAGAGCAAAAAGAGAAACAGGAGCGCGAACTTAAAGAACAGAAAGAGCGAGAGCAACAAGAGCGTGACCGTCAACACGCTTTGGAAATGAAGCGTCTTGAGGTAGAAATGGAACGCGCTCGTAATGGAAGTCAGGCACACGGTGCAGGAGAACGAGTATTGTTCAAAATGACTGACCTGATGCGGCCGTTTAAGCTTGGAGAGGACATTGGTTTGTTCCTGGTTAACTTTGAGCGAACGTGCGAGAAGCAGGGGTTCTCTCGGGAAACGTGGCCACAGCGCTTGCTCACTTTGTTACCCGGCGAGGCGGCCGACGTAGTCGCTCGCTTGGATAGAGAGGAAGCAGAGGATTTCGACACAGTGAAATCGAGTCTTCTAAAAAAGTACCGGCTGTCTGCGGAAGCGTTCCGTCGGAAGTTTCGGGAAAATGAGAAAGGCAAAAGTGAGTCATATACAGAGTTTGCGTATAGGCTTATGTCGAACATGCAGGAGTGGCTCAAAGAAGAGAAAGCGTTTGGTGACCACGATAAAGTTCTGCAGTGTTTCGGGCTAGAACAGTTCTATAGTCGGTTACCGGAGAACGTGCGATACTGGGTCTTGGATAGGCCAGACGTTTGTACGGTGGCTAGAGCCGCTGAGCTAGCCGAGGAGTTTGTGACGCGTCGAGCTCGCGGAGCTAAGGACGGTCAAAAGGGTGAATTTGGCTCGAAGTTTGAGAGGCCGAAGTTCACACCCATGAGAGCAAAGGGGGACACGCGTAGTGAGGATGCGAGTGAAAGCAGTCCGACCAAACGTAAAGAGACGGCGGCAGCCAAACGCAGAAAGCGGTTCGCGATGAGGCGAGCGGGCGTTTGTTATACGTGCCAGAAGCCGGGTCACTTTTCGGCGCAGTGTCCGGAAACAACACCAAAAGTTGTGTTTTTTTCAATAGGCAGCACTGACGAGAACATGAAGCTTCTCGAGCCTTACATGCGAGACCTCCTCGTGAACGGGAAAGAGTGCCGAGTGCTTCGCGATTCCGCAGCTACGATGGATGTAGTTCACCCGTCTTACGTAGAACCCCATATGTTCACGGGCGAGTGCGCATGGATCAAGCAAGCCGTGGAAGCTCATAGCGTGTGTCTGCCGGTAGCAAAAGTGCTTATTGAAGGACCTTTCGGAGCGCTTGAGACGGAGGCGGCAGTGTCATCTATGCTGCCACCCCAGTACCCGTACCTATTTTCAAACAGGTCCGATCACCTCCTGCGCGAGAAGGGGCTTTTGTTTGGTGAAGCTAGTGTTCAGGCATTAACCAGATCGAAGGTTCGGGAGCTCGCTGCAAAGGCGGTGGTTGCGGGGCCGACGTTATCAAACAACGAAAAAGGGTCAGAGGCGCAGCAAGCTGATATTCCGAGCACGCCCGAACTGAATAAACTTGAGTCTGTAACGTTAAAGGCGCCAGATACTGGAGAGGAAATGCCCGACACGGGAAAGTTAGAAGAGCTATCTACTGATTTGCTCATCGCGCCTACGTCAGACGGACTTGATAGGTTGCTAAAAGTCAGCCGGTCGGCTTTGATAGCCGAGCAAAAAAAGGATGGCAGCCTGGAAAACGTGCGCTGCAATGTCAAAGAAGGTATCGCCAGGAAAACTGCGCGTTTTGTGGAAAGGGGTGGAGTCCTGTACCGGAAGTATCTAGACCGCAGAGGAGTGGAGTTCGATCAGCTGGTCGTGCCTCAATGCTATCGTCAGGATCTGTTGCGCTTGTCACATGGGGGTTCGTGGTCCGGACACCTAGGAGTTAAGAAAACTAAGGACCGTCTCTTGCAAGAGTACTATTGGCCAGGGTGTTTTCGGGACGCAGACCATTTCGTGAGGACATGTGACACTTGTCAGCGGGTGGGCAAACCAGGGGACAAATCGAGGGCGCCGTTGAAATTGGTACCTATCATTACGGAGCCTTTTAGACGGCTCGTTATTGATACTGTGGGACCTCTGCCGGTAACAGCCACGGGGTACAGACACATTTTGACTGTGATCTGCCCAGCGACAAAGTTCCCTGAAGCAGTGCCGCTTAAAGAACTCAGCTCAGTGGAGATAGTCAATGCTCTACTGTCCATATTTGCGCGAGTTGGTTTTCCTGCAGAAATTCAATCAGATCAGGGCACAGTGTTTACTAGCGCTTTGACGACAACTTTTCTCGAAAGGTGTGGGGTAAAGCTGCTACACAGCTCAGTGTACCACCCACAGTCGAATTCCGTTGAGAAGCTCCACTCCGTCATGAAGCGCGTGTTGAGAGCGTTGTGTTTTGAACATCGAACTGACTGGGAGCTGTGTTTGCCTGGGGTGATGTTTGCGTTAAGAACCGCGCCGCATGCGGCTACGGGGTTTTCGCCAGCTGAACTGGTGTACGGTCGCTCGCTTCGATCTCCGCTTCGCATGCTTCGAGAATCATGGGAAGGTAGGGGCGACGACCCAGTCGTGGTGGAGTACGTACTTAAGCTCCTCGAACGCTTAAGAAGGGCACAGGAGTTGTCAGGTGAAGCAATGACAAAGGCCCAGCAGAGGGCCAAGGTTTATTATGATCGGACAGCCAGGGCCCGTCGTTTTGAGGTTGGCGATGAGGTCATGATATTACGCACATCGCTAAACAACAAACTAGACGTGCAGTGGGAGGGCCCAGCACGAATTGTTCAGAAACTGTCGGACGTTAACTACGTGGTAAGTCTGCCAGGAAAGCGGAAAGCACAGCAAGTTTACCACTGTAATCTGCTCAAACCTTATAGACCAAGGGAAGCAGTGGTGTGCATGATGGTAAACGTTCCTGAAGAGCTTCCGGTCGAGCTTCCGGGACTAGGCTCAGTGACGAACAGGGAAGACACCGGTCAAGTCATTAGTGACCTTATCAGTAAAGCACCGCTGTCGCCCGAGCAGAAAACCGAACTACACCAGCTATTACAAGAGTTTCAAGGTCTGTTCTCTGAGAGGCCTGGTAGGACTTCTGTACTTACTCATGATATAGAACTTACCTCTGCAGAGCCAGTACGATCCAAGGCGTATCGGGTGTCACCCCGCCAGAGGGATATTATGGAGGCTGAGGTAAAGAAAATGCTACAGCTCGGTGTTATTGAGGCAGGTGAGAGTGATTATACCTCCCCTTTGATTTTAGTTGAGGTACCGGGCAAGGAACCTCGTCCTTGCGTCGACTACCGCAGGCTTAATTCCATCACTAAGGATCAAATTTATCCGATCCCTAACATCGAGGAGCGCCTTGAGAAAGTTAGTAGCGCTCAGTTTATTTCCACCCTAGATCTTGTCAGGGGTTATTGGCAGGTTCCACTTACAGAAGAGGCTAGTAGGTATGCGGCGTTCATTTCACCAATGGGAACATTCCGTCCTAAAGTGTTGAGTTTTGGTTTGAAGAACGCGCCATACTGTTTTTCAAGTCTCATGGATAAAGTGTTGCGGGGACAGCAAGAATTCGCTTTACCGTATCTAGACGACGTAGCGATATTCTCCGCATCCTGGTCTGAGCATATGGCACACTTGCGGGCAGTGCTAACCCGCCTGCGCGAAGCGGGCTTGACAGTCAAGGCTCCTAAGTGCCAGTTAGCACAGGCCGAGGTTGTCTACCTCGGTCACGTGATTGGTCAGGGTCGTCGCCGCCCCTCTGAAATAAAAGTGGCCGCTGTGCGAGACTTTCCGCAACCGCGCACCAAGACCGATATTCGGTCGTTCTTGGGTGTCGCCGGCTACTATCAGAGGTACATCCCTAGGTACTCTGATATCGCGGCTCCCCTGACGGATGCTCTAAGAAAGACAGAGCCTCAAACAGTCGTCTGGGACGAGACAAAGGAAAGAGCTTTTAGCGCCCTAAAGAGTGCCCTAACAAGCCAGCCTGTGCTACGATCGCCAGACTATACAAAAGGGTTCATTGTTCAGTGCGATGCTAGTGAGCGAGGCATGGGCGTTGTACTGTGCCAACGGGAAAATGGAGAAGTAGAACACCCCGTCCTGTATGCTAGTCGTAAGCTGACCAGTCGTGAGCAGGCGTATAGCGCCACCGAGAAAGAGTGTGCATGTCTCGTGTGGGCCGTTCAGAAATTGTCATGCTATCTAGCCGGCTCGAGGTTTATCATTGTGACGGATCACTGCCCTCTCCAATGGCTGCAGACCATCTCTCCCAAAAATGGCCGCCTCCTGCGCTGGAGCCTCGCTTTACAACAATATTCCTTTGAGGTGCGTTACAAAAAGGGGAGTCTCAACGGTAACGCCGATGGCTTAAGTCGAAGCCCCTAACGTAGGAATCAGCCTCAAAATTGTTTGTTACTGATGTTTTTCTTCCTGAGGCAGGATTTTTTTTAACATATTGCTTTTGTTTAGTGTTTCAAAGTGATGATATGCTTTCTAGTGCAATTTTTCAATTTGTGGACGCGTTCTGAGTGATGCTAGACTACTGTAAGGAACTAGGCAGTGGTATAAAAAGGGGAAAGAGCCTGGCAGGGCTTAGTGAGGGTTGTGCCGTGCTTGCTGACTGAGCGGTTGAGTTTCAGCGTAGTTCTAACGCTTGCCGGGAACGAGAACAAAAATGTGAACTCTCCCGAAGTCACTTTGCAGTGTCCCGTGCGAACCTGAACTAGAGAACGAGGCCTTCTCTGTGCGCTGCGCTCAAGAAACGTCGAGGGACGCCCGACTTCGGTTATGAGCATCATCGAGCGACATCCCTCCGGACAGCGGATGCAGTCCCCTGTCCATCGGGATCTCCTTCCCCCGGCGGGGCGGTCTGTTGCGTTTCGCCTGTGACACGTGGTTTTGCCGGCGCGACTGCGGCGGGGCGGCAGACATTTTGGCCCGATCGTCGTCGCCGCAACACTCATCGCCAGGTGTTTCCAGGCGCGACTGCGGCGATGCGACCGCCTAGGGATCATCCTCGCATTCCAGTCATTGTGCCCGAAACAGGCGATGCCAAAGCAGGGATCTCATTCCAGTCATTGTGCCCGAAACAGGCGATGCCAAAGCAGGGATCTCGTTCCAGTCATTGTGCCCGAAACAGGCGATGCCAAAGCAGGGACCATCCTCTCATTACAGTCATTGTGTCCGACCGGCAGCGCCACGACAGGGTGCTACGAGATCGTGCTCGACATGGTGCTACGGCATCGCTACGACAGTGTGCGTCACCATTAGCCCATTGTACATTCACGTGCTCGTCTTTTGAGGGGTTCCTTCTTGCCCTCAACTGCGAGAGTATAAAAACAGCTGCCCCCGGACGCCAAAAGGAGGGCTCCGATTTCTTCTGTTGAGTGAAGTGCTCTCCCGTCTCTCTACTACGGTCAAACCTGACCGCCAACTCTTTGCGATGTTAAAATAAACAAGTTGTTTCGTTGTTACCAGTCGACTCATGCTTTGCCGGGACCTTCGGATGCTTCCAGTTGTACCCCAGGCCGCCAGGCCAACGCTACCCTTGGGGCTTGCGACCCAGGTACAACCACGGGCGTCAGCGCCGAGTTCCCAACAGATCGTACCAGCGGTCGGATTCCAAACAACCTCGAGTCAAGAAAATAGACGGCAGCGCCATCCGTCGGCAGAAGTGATCACTGCCGCTTCGTTGACACTCCACAGCAATTCTTGAGAAGTCTGGAGTCGAGGGGCGGTGCTGTGCTCAATTCGGTCGAGTTGAGCTGGTATAGAGATAGAGGTTTTAGTGATAGTAATATACTGATGATGTAGTGATAAATGTTTTAAATGCGAAAGTTGAGATCGAGATCAGATAGGCAGAATGCTAGATGGCGATGGATGTAGTAACGTCTCATTAAATGGAGCAGGCTAGGTGTTATTTGTTGCGCTGGACTAAATATATAAGACAAGAACAGCCAGGGAGGTTAACGAAGGTCGCGCCCGGTTGGCTACCCTACACCTGCAGAAAGAAAATGGGTGAATAAAGATTTCGAGGAAGCTAGGGACGTATGCACTCCATTACTGCGGGCCGAATCCACTAACCAATTGGTATACGAGCAGTGACCTCCGGTGTTCTTTCCGAAGACCCCGTAATATTCGGGGAAACGCAGCTGGCCTTTAGATGCAACGTGTGAAAGGTAAGCACGGGTGAACGCCGCCACTGAAAGGAGAGCGCGCGTGAATCTCAACCGCGGTTCGTGCTCCCGTGAGCGTCAAACCGCACGCCAGGCGAGGACTTGCCAGCGGGCCAAGTCCTCGCCACCCTCCCCATTCCTCGACTTTTCTGCTGCGGGCCAGCTCGGCTCACAAAAAAGAAACCGGATGGCAGAGGCGGCGCGCGCAAAGAGGAACACATCAGAGACAATCATCGCGCCACCGTTCGTCCGCTCCGGCAGGAGGGCCGGACAACAAAGGGCAGACAACCTGATTGAGATCGCTGCAAAGATATATAAAGGACAACGGGCTTCCCAGACCGGTCGAGACCGACGCGTGCGCACGTATGGTTACAGCGGGCGCAGCGCGGTCACGCGGCGACAGCGTCACCTATGAAGAGTGCAGTCACACCGCACAATGGGGGCGATTGAAACACGCTCGGTGGGTCGTGCTCTCACATAGCTGCGTGGCGCAGATCGGAAAGGAGGAGGCCGTTATGTCGACAGAGAGAGAGTGTGTTATGGTGGGGAGAGCAAGAACAGTGAAAGCCGTGTCATAGAGAGAGTGGAGCGAGCGTCGGTTTCCTGTACCAAGAGGCACCGTCCTCTGCCTATTATCCCGCATTTTTGAAGGTCGAATAGCGGGCGCCGTCGTTTGTGCGCAGCGCGGCACGGGCGATGGCCACCTGGCACGCGACCCACCTTTGGGCGACGAACCCCGGCTGCAGCCGGGCGATGGACCCCCCAGGTTCGAGAGCGCGACGTGCTTGTCGGATGAAAAGAATAACATTGCCTTAGAGATATTCCCGTTTCCTCTTCGTCTGTATGTCGCTTTCTTTTTTTTAAATTTTGCTGCTCAGGTACACGCGTACATCCACGCTCCCATGGAGATTTGCGCACGGCGTGTTTGTCATCTGGCCGGCAACTGCGATTTGAAATGGCATGACTTTATTGTTGCAGTTGGATGAGCCTCGTGCGCACAGCCTTAGGTGGGCGACGCCAGCGCCTCTTGCAGAATAGGGGAGAGGGGGGGAGAGGGTGCTTAGCTCTTACTTCTTGCGTTGCTTCGATCGGGATTTCAAGTGGTGGGAGAGTAATGCAGCGTAGAATTTGCCGCTGAAACAATTCCCATATTTACCACCAGCAAGGAAATGAAAAATGATTCCTTTCAAAGAAATTCAATCGTTTGATATATGTTTATTGCAGTAGTGTAAGTAGAAAATAAACAACTTCGGATGCTGCTTCCTTTCTATATTTTTACTGTAAAAATATTAAAGTATGCTTACACTATCGAGGTGCTCAGCTCTATTTTTTGGAGGCGCTTTGCGAATAATTTGTTCAGCCAGTGCCAATCGGCTGGATCAGGACGCACAGCCAACGAGAAAGCGAAACGATATACTGTTCTTATATTTCGCCGGTCCCTTCCATAGACCTGCAAACACTTTACAAGCGTTATGCGATGTAAGATAGCCTAACACGGGACATGAAATACAGAATGTGTGAGATCACGCGCAAGTCACGGCTGGACGAAATCCATCGTTCCGACCAAACCGTTAATAAAATGTTCGTACTGTGGCAGCTTCCTCCTGCGGTTACTTTCATTCAGAAATCTTCGAAAGAGCACCAAAATATATGTCCTTGAACGTTCATAGCAGGCCTGCTCAACATGTACACGCAATTTACCTTCCCGGAGTGTCAGTTCTGTAGATGTTCTGTACTACTCGATCCCACGGTCTGAGCCGCGCTGCTTATCGCTACGCAAAGTACAGCTTATAATGAAGTGTTTTGCAATAAGCGTAGGCGTTATATTAGCATACCACATATAGGACGTGTGCGGGAGCAGTGGTGCTAGAAGCGACATTGTGCAACGCTGAGATGGACGGCAATACACTATAAACGATGGCGTGTCATACGACTCTTCACAAGAAGTAAATAAATAAAAAAGAAGTATACGTGTTACAGAAGAATACTCCCATGTTGATACGTCGCCGCAACCATATTTTCACCAGTGCATGTGGGGTATGGTCAGTTATTGAAGTTGTCTGAGCTTAGGAAAAACTGCGTCACGAGATGTCGCAGCCTGCGCTACCGTTCGCGTCTATCCTTCCGGCGTTCAGAAAGATACATCTGGCACTATGCTAAGGCTTTGCGATATGGTCGTAAGATTGCGACTTTGTATGCTGTTTGAGCGCTTCAGTTTATGCCCTATTGACGACGATGATGATTACGTCAGGAGCTGTCGTACATAACCACTGTGGGGATTCGGCCAAGGATCAGGCCGAGTGAAGAGAGAAAATTTTAGGCATCTTCAATCCAAGTTAGATCAATGCAGGTTTCAAAGAAGGAATGAAAAAAAATCTGAAATTGAGCACTGTCAGACTTGTATAAGGAGAAGGTGAAAAGTGCTCGCCCATTCACGTATAGGGGTCATGTTACAGTAACAGGAATGCTTCCCTTTGTGGTTTCCCATCAGTGACGTCACCGTGCACACTTGTATAAATTGTATTGAGTGCCTTGCTTCACTTTGGAATGACATACATAAATGCATCTAAGCATATATCGGCGCACCGGACCTTTCCTGCCGTTCGCGGGTTCGTTGCTACGGCTTTCTCGGTTCACTTGGCTTCAGTTCGGTAACGCTCGAAGAGTTCCAATCACTGCTTCCGCAGCCTCTTCCACCTTTCTCCAACACTAGCACCCTCCTTCCGTGCATTCTACGGTGACCCCTTTCAAAGGCTAGAGGGCCCAGAACAACCAGGCAAAAGTCTGGGCTCGCGGGGCCTTTCTACAATCAACTTCGCCACTGCTGTCGCAGCCCTCGCACGCTCTCTGTAGGTAAACCAAGTGCGCGCATTCAGGCGCTCTCACGCCGGGCTGTTGGCCGAGTGTTTTGGAGTCGTCGTGCTTTTGGGCCGGGAGGACAAGCAACGCTCGATATACTTCACGTTGCGCATACATGCACGGTTGACGGCCGGACCCTATATACCGGAAAAAGAGCCCGAGGGGCCAGCAGCTCGCGAACTTCTCTGTCCACGGCTGATAGCCTGGGCGACGCACTCGCGTCTCCCCGTGGTGGCGGCGGCGGCGTCCTATAGTCCCTCCTGCATGCGCGTGCAACGGCGCTTGTTTGTTTAATCGGATTCGCCCGCTCGTTTTCGGCCTCTCCATTGAAGGCCCGTTTCTTCGCGCCCCGCCGGCGTTGCGTGTCCCCGGTGTCCAGACCGTTCGTTTGCTTGTGTGCATACGAGCACCCCTGTTTCAGCCCTCGGGCGTCATTTGGCTCTCGAGCGGCAGCCAGGATCGCCGCGTGCACCTTTACTGCCGCCCCCCGCCCGCAGCTCGCCTCTCGCTTCGCCGTCCCGCTGCGACAACGTATTGCGTGGAGTATAAGTATATGGAGCGTGTCACCCAAGTTCGCGCGCACTGCCTATGCCGTGGCCTTTTTTATTTCAGGCCTTTGGAGCAGCCCCTTCGGCCAAGAAGCGTCTGACGCTTCTCTTAAGCTAAGCCCTGCCGGGTTTGAAGCTAGGAACCTGATTTAATTGATTCGTGGAGTTTACGCCTCAAAGCAGCCGCACGGCTACTTCAGACGCCTTAGTGGAGGACTCCTGATTGATTTCGAATACCTGGCCCTCCTTAACGTGCACCTTAATGTGAATACGTGAGAACTTATGGAATTTCAACCCCGTCGAAATGCGGTCGGTGCGGCTGGGAATCGAACTCGCTACCTCGCGCTCAGCAGCAGAATCTAATGTCTACTGACCCACCTCCGGCAGACCAAGGGAAACTTCAAATTCATCTGTAAGTTGCGTTTATGCAATAGCACAGACGCCACTCTTACCGCGAGATGTGGCTGGGTAAGCTATAAGAGACGCGGAAATGAGAGAGGTGACGACGCACCCTGGAGTCGTCGCAGCAACTCAACGTTACGACATCTATTTTAACAGCGTCTGCCCGGCTCTAATTAAGTGTTTATCAATAAATGAGTACTACATTGCATTCGAAAGAAACCAAATACTCCCGCCTATAGCATCACTTCTAGAACATCTCCGCACCATAGCGGCCCGATACATACGAGATAATACTTCGAAATTTTGACGGTATTGGTACGGAAGTTTCTGCGCGAAGTACAAGAAAGGGTAATTTCCTTTTGGTGTTTCCACTGGTAATTAAAACATTTTTCTCCAAGTGAATGCAAATAAAGTCCAGAACGAAGAACCTACCAGTCTTAGACTCACTCTACATTTCTTCTTTATATAGTGCCCATTTATATGAACAAGATTATTGTCTACTTGATTCCTACTCTGCGACTGGGCCTTAAGCTGCTCTTCGCGCCAAACTACTTCCTCCTCCAGCCCGCGAGGCTTTTCGAGAAAACATCTCCACGTATATACATCCTTGCTGTTGACGCCGCGAGGCGAGGCTTGCTGGTTGCATCTCCTCAAGGTGTTTGTGCAGGGTCGTTCGGTGCGCCGACGGGCGATCGAAGTCGCCGCCGCTGCCTTCGCTATACCAGGGTGGGGGGGGGGGGGGGGGGAGGGATCGAACGCGGAGATGAAGACGCACCGGCTGCTGCTAATTACTGCGTGCGCCTCGTGTACACGGGCGTGGGGTTCGAGAAGGGAAGCGGCACTCCCAGGCGCGATGTTTGATCGGGGCGAAGAGGGAGCCTCTGGCGCCCTGGGGCTCCACTGCGGTAGAGCGGTGACGATCCCACGAAAGGCGTCACACACTGTACAGCGCGTCTTTTTCGATTACTGTGAGCCCCCAGTGCGACTGTCTTCGAGGTGCATGCCGAACCCGCGCAGCATTCGTGTCCTTATCGAGGCACGTGGCGTAGGCGCCCTTTCGAAGATTGTTGTGTGTCGTGACACCGAATCAATGTCACCGACCCACGAAGCAGTGCAGATGGCTAGGAGGTATTTCCAGGAAATACTTGTATAAGGAGACGCACGGTTGTCGCTACTTGTGTCGACTTGGAGGGATAATGAGTTACAGAAGCGTTTTACGTGAGTATGACTGCATTTATTCATTTTTTTATTGGAAATGGGAGCTTGGAATCTGATGGATATAATCGTGCGTGCAGCTGCTTTAGACGGCCTTCGTTTCTTGGCAGCAAAAAAATTCGCAGGCGCTTCGTCTACGCTCTCGACCGGGCTTAGAATCCTCAGCGCGCCATCAGCTGCGTTACAAAGAACTGGAAGTAAATGAACTCATCACTAAGCTGATTACATCGCACATCATTTGTCTATGATCAGCCGATATACGTCTGATGGCTGGATCGGTAAGCGGTATATACTCACCACTGTGGTCATTTTCACGTCCCTGTAAGGAGCAGGTTCAGTTACTTTTTCTTGGAGAAGAGGCACGCCTTCCTAGAGCGCGCGACCATAAGACACCGAGAGACCGAGAGACGGCAGAAGTTTAAAAAATTTCTCGCGCATCACGCCTCCCCACCTGTGCCAGGACTTCGGCCGAAAGAAACACGAACCATTCCGGGCTCCCACAGAGTTGGGACGGAATGCGGGCGCGAAGTCCGCTTCCGGAGCCGTGCGCTCCAGCTCAGTAGCACAGGTCCACAAACCCACTCTTTCTAACAAACAAAAGCAGGAAGAATGCTTGCGCGCTTCTTTTCTTTTTTTCTTCGTTAATCTACGAAGAACACTGTCGAGAAGATAGAGCAAGTCAGACGATACGTTGCGCTTTGCCACTGACCTGGCGACCTCGCACGCAATGCGTCTTGAGCGATGGGTTTGAAATACAGAGAACATTAAAAGTGCGGCACGACACACGCAACCTGAAGGATCCTATGATACGCACACACGTACGTGCTCACTGCGTCTTCTCGTCCGAGTGACCCATTCCGTGGAAGACGCGAAACCCGATCCACGGCTCCACCTGGGAACGCCCTGGCGCACGTGCAACATGTACGCGTGAACCGCGCAGCTTACGTGCTTACCTCGGCGCTGTACAGGGCAGACTCGCGGACCGCTCTTTCCGTGCCCCAGGTATGCGGCTGCCTACGGGTCACGTGCCTCTCTTACGCATGCGTAAAGAAGAGAGGCGTCGAGGGCGCCTCGTGACCTTGCTCGCCCGTATGCCCTCGTCTCCGCCCGCACGTGATATATGTACGTACTGCGCGGGCGTGTTCTTTCGAATGAACGTCTTTTGTTTGCTGCGTTTCGCATCTGAGTTCGCGCTGCTGAGGGCACCCCGCTTCCTGCGTATCCGATTTCCACATGCTTCAGTACGCGAGCGTGTTGCAAGGAGAGAAGAATTAAAAAGAAAGGAAACAGGGGAACGCAATTGCGACTGTAATGTATGCCTCCGGTTTCCTACTTCATGCTGAGGGACGCAGAGACAAAACGCCGCCATTAGCACAACCAGAGACATAGGCGTCTGCATCTTTCCTTCTGTCTCCCATTTAATTGTTGAGCTGCGAACATGAATCAACAATCCATTTATCAGCTAGCCCGTCTAGCAGCCTCTGTTTACCTCCGGTTTAAATTAGGCGTTCAATTATTAGCGGCCAAACAAATGCGCAACATTCTGTTGTACTGATAGTTTCTCAAGCTATTCGGCCCCACGTTTTGCACCCGCTGAAAGCCCAATCAAGTACACAACGTTCGTTATAAGGAATGTGTTAGTAAGAGCGCTAGAACCCCAAACTGCACCCCCAGGCATGTAAAGACTTCATTTATTCATCATTCACAAGCTTTGTTCGCGGCCCCAAATACACAATAAAGAATAGGAAGCCGGACCTGCAGACGTTAGGTGGAGCAAGCGATTGTAGCGGATGCTTTGATGCAATATCTACAATTTTACAATAACAGCGTCACTGTCAATTTATGTCATGGTTATGGAAATCTAATCATGGAGCTTTGAAAAAAAGAAAACGCGTTATAGAAATGTTTTGAGTCACTTGAGATGACTGCCAACAATGTGACTTTGCTCCTTTGAGTACACGACGCACTATCCTAGGAGTCTTCGTTGAAAAGTTACATCAAAAACCGGGTATGCCCCCCCCCCCCCCCCACTTTTTTTTTATTTTCTTTTTCTTAGAGCTTGCACTGCGTCGTAGATGTGCCTTGAAATAAAATGTGGGAAAGTTCTAGACACGTGGACACAGAGGAAGGCACATGGAAAACAACACGTGGCACTGAAGATAAACCATTATTTAACCGATGCTGTCACTTTAAATAAATGTTTAGAGCATAAACGCTCGGCCAACCATCAACTAAATTCACTTTGTGATTCTGGCTCCGACTTCTTTGCGGGTTGGCCACATTTTGTGGGTGCCGCATAAACAGAAAATCGATAAACAGGAAATCGCGTATCCATAGTTCGTATTGTGAAGCAGGGAGCGTGTGGGAACTCTCGTTAGCACCAGGCTAGGGCGTATTTTACACAGAATTATGACAGCTCGCTGACGCCGGAGTACAGGCACGAAATTATTTTCAAGTAACGCTGTCATCAGGGGCTGTTTGCTTTGCTCAATAGCTCGATCCAGCATTGGTGTAAATTCCATTTAAGCGTAACTGACATGAATAACTGCCTTTAAGAGGTTGAATGCGTGGCAGCCTCGTCAGTTTTATTTTTATTTTCTTTTACTTTGGAGCAATTTATCCCAATCGCACGCACCTCCTTAATGTGCAGTTGTCTTCGGCGTAAGCTAGTCTCCTGCATGTCACCCAAGGAATAGTTTGCATTCAATGCTTATTTGTCGTAGAGGCTAGCACGCGTATATTGTCACAAATAAAATGTCGATATGAAAACGGGAGCCATAAACGCTAACAGATGGCTCAATCTTTTTCGGGCATCGTTACAAAAAAGAAATTTTAGGAATTGGAGACACATAGGATCTTTTTCCAAAAAGCTTATCTTCTACCTGAGAGCAGGAATTATTGTAGCGGTCGGCCTGACAATGAAACTATACGGTAGAGGAAATGGCCGGCCGCGGCTGGGACTTCGGTATAGGAAAATTCTGTGGGCCCATTTCCTTAGGCTTTCGTCCGCAGTGGAAAACTATCAGCTATGACAAATAGCTTACAACTCGTCCTTACCCTTACTGATCATGGACGGATGGATGGATGGATGGATGGATGGATGGATGGACGGATCGACGGACGGACGGACGGACGGACGGATGGATGGATGGATGGATGGATGGAGGGACGGATGGACGGACGGACGGATGGACGGACGGACGGATGGACGGACGGACGGATCTGCATGTCGTTGGACCGTTGTGCAATAGGCAGTGCTATCGTCAGCTCACACTTGCCGGCAAACCGATGCGAAGGCACAACCTCTAAATACCGTCAGCGTGTGTTCCTCAGCATGCTATTTTCCGTATTAAAAAAAACATCTTCGTACACATTTGTGTCCGGTAAAATAATAGTTATCCTAAGTTTTTCTGAAAAACTGCGCTCATTTTGCCAGACTTCCGGTTTAGTACAAGGCGATAAAGCTGAGTAAGGGAGAAACGCTTTAACAAAGATCGCTGTCTGAAACATAGGCGAGGACTTCCCTCGTTCACTTCGACACGCCCGAGAAAGAACAAATGAAAGAAACTCAACAGGCTCTTGGTCAGCGTGTACGAAAGGTCGCGACGTCGTTCCTCGAAATATCAGACATGACTTCGAGCGCCCTATGCAGACTGTTCGTTCCACAGAAATCTTACTCGGAATTCCAGGCTTCTCTGAATTCTACAGCTGCCGTACAGCGCCACTTTCGGCGTTCGTGGTGCTGAGCGTTCGTGGCTCAATTTTCGTGGCTCTGAGCAAAAGAAATAAAGTTACATAACAAACGAAGTATAGTCGTGCGCAAAGCCGCACGCTTGCCACGTGGGCGCAAGACGTCTTTCAAAGACGGGTCTCTCTTCGGTGCGGTCAAGACCGTCTCATCTGCATACTAATTGCTAGGAAAAGAAAGTCTCACCTTTGGCTCCCGTGTTCATTACCGCGCCCGACGTATACGTGTGCATGCATGACGCGCGGCGGCCGCCTTATAACAACGGTGTAAGTACGTGTATATATACAGGCTTCGCCAAGTCATCCTCTTCCATCTCTTGCTCTTCTTTTCTCTCTCTTCTTTTTCCTTTTCGTTCAGTTTTTGATTTGTTCACGCTGTCTTCGAGCGAGGGAAGAAAGTAGATAAGGAACCTGCTTGTTCATTGCACCATTACTCTCTCTCTCTCTCTCTCTCTCTCTCCCTCTCTCTCTCTCTCTCTCTCTCTCTCTCTCTCTCTCTCTCTCTCTTTCTTTCTCGGCTGTGGGCTTTCTCATGATTGTACTCCTGTGGAGGTCCGTGCTTTATACATGTTCGTATGCTTGCGGCTTTGCAGTCCTGATCCACGGGCGAGAGAGGCGCGAACGCACACGTAGTACGTATGCATGCGAAGTTTTAAGTGTGCCAAGTGTGGCCGGGTGGCACGGTTGTAGTTCTTTAGCGAACTCTTGAATTTGAAAGAAGTTTAAGACAGGATGACGTGGAAGAGAATGAGGGAGAAGAAAAGAGAACGCACTGAACGGGCTTCTAAAACCGAGACTTCGCCGTATGCACGTTTCCTCTTTTTCTTCTTTTTTTTCTTTTTTCGTATGCCTGCATTGATTTATTTTTCAGGCTAGAACCACGGCGCTCACCCTGGTTGTCTAAGCTCGGTGTGTGCGTCAGGCTTCCACCTAGAGGTGAGCCTGACTTAAAGGACAAATAACTAACGCGCTCTACCCTCTTCTCATTTACGGGAGCAGACGTTCAAAGAACAAGGGCTGTGAGGACGAAAAAAAAAAAAAGCGACACGTTAAGACAGGAAGGAAGAAGAAGGTAACTACATATAAAGAGGCTGCGAAGACGAGGGAAAAGAAAAGAAGTGGCGCCCTCTTTCGCGTGCTACGTGCGTCTCATTACGGGACAATCTCCGGGACGCATAAATAACACTGACGTGCGCGGTGCGCGCTCCCTGCTAGGCGCCTGTGACCCTCATTCTTGTTACGGCCTGTCCGACGCCTTGCACCTCATTTGCGTCTCTTTCTTCTTTGTAATATCCCCCCCCCCCTCCTATTTCCTTTGTTTCAGCTTTTCAGGCTGGGCGATGATACTGATTCCGTACTGAATCGTTTGCTATGCAAAGAATTATCAGCGAGACAGTCACCGGTGCCTGTATTTGTTGAGCCTATATGGAGAAACGAATGATAGTCATCTTTGTGACAATTCGGTGATGCCGTCGTGGCCATTACATTTGCCTGGAGAAGCCGCTTCTCGTGTTTGAAACGGGCGCAGTTGTGTGTTTGAATTCCCGGACTGTATGAAACTGGGACGACTTTGGGAGCTCGTCAGTACTCGCCGAATTATTTTCGATTTGACAGCGATGGAATTATTATTGTTCACTTCATGCTATTTTGCTCATGAAATAGGTTCGCGCATAAAGAGCTCAACTCCAGTTTATCTGTTGTTTCTGGTATACGTTGAGTACTTAATTTGCTTTATAATTTGCTTGCCATTAGGAGAAACATTTAAAGCTGTTACGAGTGTGAAGCAGACAGATAACCGAATTTCCCAAGAGCAACAGGGTGAGGCGGTGGGGGCGTATGAGTTTGCCTGTATAGATTATTATGGGATATTGAAAGAGAAACGGAGAAGCAGATGTTTCTTAATGAAACCTGGGGAGGTTTACCTGGCGCCACGCCTGGCGTGCTACTCCAGATGGCAATGATGATAAATGAAACAATACGCACAGTGCACGTCACAGACACACAAAACCTCCACACCACAACATGCAAAGTATAAACCAATTAAAGTATCTGATTGAGACCGGCAGTGTCTCTCAGAAAGGTTAAGTATGCCTTCGTTGCGCAGGACGCACAGGCAGCACTCTATAGTTGATGGGCCAAGTAGGTGTCGTAGCTCAAGGCACGACAATATTTTAAGTATATTCAGTGCGGATATTAGAGCTGTTCTTTCTAATATCAATATCATCCCCGCAGGGTCACTTCTCTGCGTACAACGTACGTAAAGCAAGACATAGTCCACTAAATGCACATGCCATTGAAAGTGACTTCGCGTTTTCTTACTACTGTCTGTCTGTTGGCAGAAAGGTTTAATCTGTAACTCATCGTAACATCCTTCTAAACAAAGTCGCGGTCACTTCGGAACAAGAAATTGCATAATAACAAGAAGCATACGCGAAAATCATGCGCACAATCTGACCCGACTCGTTTTTTAAGAAATTTCTTTCCCTAAAACTCCTATACGTGACCAAGCTTGAGTTATATAAGACCAGCGACCCCGTATTTTATAAGTACATGCTGGAAAATCGCGCAGAGAAGCCACTTAGTAATTTCGTGTGGAGTGTTTAGTGCGCGTCCTATATACAGATTACACATGAGCTACGAGATACACAAATAGTGGAGGGCCCCTAATTAAACTTTGACCATGAGGAGTTCTTGGCCTTTCATACAAATCTCAGTAGAGGAGCGTCCTTGCAGTCTGCTTCCATCGAAGTACTCTCCAAATGGTTGAGCGGCAAAAGACATTGCCACTCATCCAGCACATATAGTTAAGGCAGCTTACTTAAACGTCAGCCATGTAGAAAGCTATCCTTAGCCGCGTTCGCTAAATATCGTCTCTCTCTCTCTCTCTCTCAGGGTGTTTCTCACGTCTGCGCTCATTGCCCAAGAACCAATGGTCTCCACCACTTTTTTGAGAAGCGCAAGCTGCAGGCGGGCTTGTTATAAAAGCAGGAGCGTTCGTAACATGCTCACGGCGTTCGCTCAGCCTTAATGACGGAGAGCCCGTCTCTACAGACGACTTGCTCTGACGGCTCAGCTTTTGCGGTAGCGGTCTGGCCGAGGCACAACGACCTGCCACCGACGGGCGCCGCGTCGCGGAAATCAACGGCAAACGGGAACCGCGCAGGACGTCCGCGTCTGACCTGCGATGTTTCCCTCCTGTGCCGACGACGGCCAAGCCCACTCGGCGCTCCCGAGACATAGCATTAGCGTGTGGCCGTGGTCGTCAGGGTCATTAAGCAAACTTCACTCCGGGGGCCGCTGGACCGCAGCTCCGGCGGGTATACGGCCTGACTGAATCTAGCCGTGGCTATACGCCGGCCAAGGGGCACAGAGGACAGATTGAAGAAAGAAAGAATTAAGTCGTAAACACTGTAAAAAGAAATATCAAGTACAAGGAACCGGTAGAAACTGTAAGCTGCGGGGGAGAGCGGCGCAGACCCACAACGAGTGTTTCTGTGTGGCGCCGTAACATCTGTATCGACTTGTGTGTCCGAGGGCACGCTCGCAAGGAGTGACTAAGTGTGATCACGCTGTTAGAAAAAATTGTAAAAAATTTGATCTCACAACCATACATTTCTTGCTGTATGTTGAGAGGCACAGCTGTAGTAACATAACAAATGTTAGTACTGGCCACACGAACGCTTTGCAGTATACTTTAGGGCGACAGATTTGTGTGTCCGGAGGTGGACGCGTTGCGCCTTGTCTAGTGCGCTCTAGTGGTCTGAACTCCAGTCTTCTGCATCTCTTTCACTACCTCTTCCCCCTGCCCACATGAAGTGTAGCGGACTAAACGTAGGCTAGTTAACCTCCCCACCCTTCCTGCCTTCTTTTTCTATCTCTCTCTAGTATTGGCAACAGATGTTTCCGTAGTGCGATCGCACGCGCTCTTCTCAGGACAAAACCTAGTTTTCTCTCAGCGGCAGCAAATTTCGTAGTAAACCTCACGTTTTGTTTTTACGACGAGATCTTCTCGTGTAATGAAATAAATTAAGGTGTCAGGCTTGCGGCATATTCTTCTGTCGTACTTCTCGGACGTCCCCTGTGGTCTTCTTCAACTTGTTTGTTGTGAATAGCGCCAAATAAGATTAGATCACATACCCCTTCAATCGATTATGTAACGAAAGAGATAACTACAGAGGCCCTGCGTCCGTAGCACCTACAGGTGTTTAAGTTTCACTGCAGTTAACTTCAATCTGAGTGGATCCTATCTTGAGGCCTCTTGGCATAGATTCAAGTTTTACTTTACTTTAGAACATAACAGCCCAGAATAGCCGTGCATTGTTAGCTTTCTTTATCGATTACTGGAGAAAAACAGCGAATAAGTAATCAGAGAAAAAAGGGGAAGCGAAATGCCGTAACCTTTGAGAGAGAGGCAATAAGGGCTCTGCCCTGCCTGCTGAATTAGTACGCCATAGCGCCTCGTCCACACTGCGTGAATCGTCGTCCCCGAGTCTCATCCAGAAGAGCAACGTCAGAAGATGCCACAAGAAGAGCAGGCTATACGGCGCTTGTGTCATGGTTGGAGTGACGTTGCGCGACGAACTGGCGTGGGATTTATATGTATATATATATATATATATATACCGAAAGAGCGGCATGATAGCCGTAAAACGTGAGTGGGGACAGTTTTCACGTTGTGAAGCAAGCGTAAAGGTCGAGAGACGCTAAAAGAAACAAGTACCGGTAGGATAGCAGGGAATGGTGGGAAGTTGTGGACGGTAGAGGGGGAATGAGCGTGGTTAGTGGCATGAGAGAACCTCTGCAGCCACTGCCGCTACAGTGAGCTTCGCGAGGGCCTACGGTCAACCGTGTGCACCATTCTAACGGGTCCCGTCGGCTATTCTAACTTTTTTTTCTCTTTTTTTTCTTTGCTGCATTGGTTTCTTCCTGGCGACTGACCCTCCCGTAGTGATGACTTCTGAGGGTCATTTTGGGGGCAGCAAGCGCCGAGCGGGCATCCCAGCGTAGCGGTGGCCGCCGGTGAGAGAGGAGGAAGTCTGCGCCACACGACGCCGCTGTGCTGCTGTGGAGCGCGACGGCGGCGATTGACCGCGAATGGACGCGCGAGCACGACTCGCTCTGGCGGAACAAAGAGAGACGGAGAAAAATAAAATAAAGTCGCCGAGATCATGAAGGAATCAAAAGGAACAGAAGTGAGGGGCCAGTCAAGTAATGAAAGAGAGAGAGAGAGAGAGTAAAGTAAGCACTCCGCGCACTGCTCTTTGCTAGAGCAAGAGGCCATGCCACGACCACCGCAGCCGCTACGGCTGCCGGTGATGCTGCTGCCTCCATTGTTTCTGGCAAGGGCAAAGTTTTTATAGAGCGCACGCTGGCGCTCCGGGGCTTAATGGTGTGTTGATGCTGTTAGGGGCAAAGCGAATCAACGGCAAACCTTTCTGAAAGAAGTGCAGACGCGCTCAATGAGGCCTAGCCCGCCGGCTCGCTGACCTGCGCGGCCGCTCTAACCTTGCAGACAGCCACCGCGCCCTTTCTTTTGTTCTTTCTTGCCCTTCCGCCTCTAACCTTGTTTTTGTTTACTTTCCTTTCTTTCTTTCTTTCTTTCTTTCTTTCTTTTGCCTATGTCGTGCTTGATCTCAGCCTCTCAGTTCGCTCCTCGCCTCTTTTTGGGAGACGGTGCGACCAGCTTCTGACTCCTGAGAAGCACGGAAACGCGGTGCGGTATACGTGTCAACAGAACTAGCGAGTAAGAGCAGCGCTGCTCACAAAGGCGAAGCATCTGTCACAAATAACTTTATCTGCTAAGCCCTTTGACGGCGTGAAACTCTCGTTATGTGCAAAGAGGATGCGCTGTGGATCCTTTGCGCTATCCTCAACCAACAACGGGCATATCTATAGGTAGGGGGGAGTTCCTGCTACCGATGAAAATATTTGAAGGGAAAGAGCCGAAACATTCATGTCTTGTTTATGCGATCCATGAATCTCAGCTTGCCAATATGGCGATCCGTCGAAATTTCCGAAATTTCAACAAATTCAAAATGTTTTAATTGTGAGACGATTGACTGCTGATTTAGGTTATGTAAGCTTGTGCAGGATTAAATTAAATTATGGGGTTTAACGTCCTCAAACTGCTCAGCGGGTTTTGAGGGATGCTGTAACAAAGGGCTCCGGCGCAGGACTTGACGAGTGGCACTTCTTTAACGCGCCCTCAAAACACTGCGCACAATTAAGCGCCGCTGCCGGGAATCAGACCCGCGACCTTCTGTTGCCCAGCGCAGTGCAGTAGCCACTTAGTGAACACGGTGGGTGTGAGCAGGATTGAGCTTTTTAAGAAGAATAAGAAGCAAACGGCCGTCTTCGCAACTTTGCTGGCCTGCAAGCGTAAGGTCCGTCTCATGCCCTATGTGCATGAAGGATGTCCAACATAATTTGTTAAGCCAGAGCCTGGAACCGCACTTCTAGAATATGTGTACTTTACAATAACCTGGTTATGTAAATCACAGCGGAGTTGAAATATCGGTGCTAGCATTTTTTAAGACGTCCGTTTTTTAGCGTGATAGAGAAAACGGGTGACTATGTGACAGCACTTCTCTGGGCGTCTTGTTTCCATCTTTGCACCATCTGGGCTGTGAAACAAGAACGCACACCAATTAGCCGAGCTCGACTTCTTATACTTGGCACAAATGGAAGAAAATAAGAAAAATTACGAAAAAGCTTAAACGATCTTGTAGCTACTCGTTCTTATGTTTCGCTGCATTTCCTCGTCCTTGAAGTTTTTTACTATGACGGATCATTGCGCTTTGAAAAGGAGAGTAAGAACGCAGAAATAGATATTTGGAAAAGTGCTTGGTTGGCTACCCTACGCTGGGCGAATGGAAAAGGGAAGTAGTCAGAGAGAGAGACAGAGAGAGAGAGAGAGACAAAAGTGGCCTCGCTGCCGTGTGGGTCGACGAGCGATGGGAACAGCGTTCGAGTTGCACCTGAGCGGACAGCGGCAGATCGTACAGTCTTCGCAACGTGTTGAACAATGTGCCATTGCGGTTCGAATCGAGGACAATGAGTGATGGGTGTTTCCTTCCGCAGCCCTAGGTATCACATGCAGCGCTGTCGGTCATTATAATTATTACAGTGTAAACATGCGTGAAGGCACTAACTACGGCAGACACATAAGCCATGTCTAGAGTCTGTGAAATCTGGCGGAAGTCGGAGTTGCGGCGAAGGTAACTGTGTGTTTCTACAGTATGGTGCGCCGGAGCAATGGAGGCAGGTGCCACTGTAGCATTACCCAGGGCGTAAAATATGCCGGAAATAGAACAATTCACGCTTACCGCCACTTCACAAAGAGTTGAGAAATATGCTATTGCTCACCTCATTTTGGAAAATGCTCTTTCTTCATTTTTTGTTATAGGAAGCGTTAAGTACAGGGTACATCAAGGATAGTGCGGTAGTTAATGGGGAGGGGTCCCCTCTCCCCCCATTATTTTGTTACTTTCAGTGAGCGATTAGAATGCCTTATCTCTTTCGGTCTGAAACGTACACAAAAGTGGCAACCACGTGGTTCTGAGTGCTGGTCGAAAAGTCTGTCCATAGCGGCGATAATACGTCCGGCAGTTAAGTACGAAGACGCACTCTTACGAAGTCTGCAGAGGAGGTGACGATGCTATGGCGCGTTTTGGGGCACTAGGATGCAGAGGAGGACGCAGAGAACGGTGCGAGAGACAGAGGGAGAGAGGGAGAAGTAAAGAGTGAGAGAGATCTTGTTCGTTTCTGCTTTTGTTTCATTTGGACGCGCATGCTTAGAATGCTTTACGATAGATGGCGCCACCAACAGCGCTTGCGATCCAAATTCGTGCGCTACGCCGGGCGCCTCCTGGCCGATTGCTCCGTGTTCGATTTTTCCCGCACTTAGTTCACACTTTGGCTGATCGTCTTGTACTGGTCGTAAGGAACGACTGGCGACAACCTGTCGCGTGCGCGTCCTTGTTACATTAAACTAACATTCGTTCTCCCCAATTTTAGGTTGTGATTCTGGAAAGAAGGGAGAGATAGGGAAGTCCTAGGACGCCATGAAGAAACTTCCTTACGTCTTCAATCAGTTGTTAGATGGAGCTCTTGAGATTTCTCTATGTCGGTCTGGTCAAGCCGAACTTTTTTCAATGTATTGCACGGGAAATTATGAGAAAGGCAATCTCAAAGCACAAAGAAAAAAAAAAGAGGGAGAAAGAGAGACAAACAGTGAGTAGCCTTTACGGCGTTCGATCCCGTTAACCTATGCGGTTGCCAGATACCATGAGAAACAGCTTGTATGTTCTATGTTCTATTCCTGGAATTTTCATCATGACAAGAGCGTTTGCGTATATTTGCATGACATTTTCAAGCTATGATAGTTTACACGTCATTCGCAAAAAGACGCTAATAGCTGATGCATTTTTTTTATCCTCATACTAGGGAAAAGCTTCCACTGGGATGCCATAAGGCTCCGTCTCGAATACGTTTCCTGTAGGCACCATTTACTATAAACGAGGCGCTGCTTGTGCAAAAACTTCAATGAAAAATTATATTCGGTAGTCTTACGTACGAAAACCACGACATGATTATAAGGCACGCCGTTGCGGGGTACTACAGATTAATTATAATCATCTGGATATCTTTAACCGGCACCCAATGCACGGCACACGGGCGTTCTTGCACTTTGCGCCAATTAAATGCGCAACGCCACAGCCGTTAAGCCACCATGGCGGGTATATCACCTAAGTGATACGTCACCTAAGGGATTCCACCACTGACCTCGTAAAAACTGGCTGTGCGATTGGGCAGCATTTTGGAGGACTGCACTTTTCTGCGTCATCTGCGACACCGAAATTAGCCGACGGGAACATATCGCAAGCAAATGTCAGTGTGGCAGCAGCTCGCCTGATCCTTCACATGAGTGCTCGAACGTCCGCGAGTGCTCGAAAATTGGTCTCAAGGTGTAATATGGCCGCGCATATTGAAGTGCCGTTCAATAACTTGTGCTTACGCTTAAGGAACTGTTGTTACTCTCCGCTCTACAGCTTGTGAGTTGGGAAGAAATCGAGATAGATGCATGTCCTCTTATCACGCCGCAGATTGTAACGCAACGAAATTCTGAAGCCAATATAACTTGATATTGTCGGAAATCCACGCGAATTATGCCAAGCGGACAGCAAAATATGGCGACACCAGTCTATAATATATGCCAACCCTTTGCGTCTCTTGAAACCAGGTTGAAAATTCATGTATGTGAAGCTGTAAACTAAATTTTCCATATCGCAAATGTTCTCTTCTGGTTATGTTCGCCATTTTTTGTTAATGCTAATATCTTTGCATATTGTTAATATTCATGCGTTTTTGTATAGCGTGTACATGATTTACTGGAGTTATGTTGCTGGTCTATATTTCATTTCCACGGCTGATTCCTCACTAGCTAAAGAATACTCGATTGTTTCCTTTCTTTGTTATTTTTTTGTACTTACCCTATTTTCCGCGTTAATTGTAAATATCTTGCTGAAATGTTTGAACCGTTGTTCACTGCACTATTTCTCGTTTACATTATGCATTTTCAATCGCCAAAATACGAAAACACTCGTGTGCTTAGATTTAGGCGGACGTTAAAGAACCCCAGGTGGTCAAAATTTCCGGAGTCCTCCACTACGGCGTGCCTCATAATCAGAAACGGTTTTGGCACGTAAAACCCCAAATATTATTATATATTTTCGATCATTTGTAATCGTACTGCATTTAGACTCGCTTGGCCTGCTATCAAACAACTCGTGCCGGCCGTAGGAGGTCCTCCTGACAGTTTAACTTTGGTACCTCTCCTCCTGTAACGCTTACATACCAAAATATTTGTGAATATTTTTATGCTATGACAATGAACTTCAACTTGAAAGTTTAAACGTGCGTACACGAATCGCTATCAGGCTCCTTTCTCTTACGCATCGACAGGACAGAAATAAACGGTAAGGCACCGATGGCATTTCTCGGGGCGCCACGCGAACAGCGTTCCGTGTTCGCGTCGCTCTCGCTGGTCGCTTGTTGCTCAAAGCTTTTTTTTCTCCGAAAGCACGCCGCTAGGCGACGCCACCGAAAACAGTGCCAGGCTTTGTGCGGCTTCAAATGGGTGCGGCACTGGTAAGGAAAAAAAAAAAGAGAAAGAAAAGCATGCAGGAAAGGAACGGGCGGTGAACGGACGGATAGCGGCGCGGTATGCTGCTTAGTGCAGGAGCCCTTTAGGGCCTTTGCTATACTCCACACTCTCTGGCCTTTTGCCGCCCAATGCTTTCTTTCTTTCTCATATTTTTTTCTGGAGTCACTCCCTCCGTTGGTATGGAAGGCTCGGCCGATTCCTGCAATCACGCCGGCGTCATGCATCTGCGTGCCTGTCTCGGTCGTCACTGTATGCGCTGTTCGCTGTGGAGAGGACAGCGGCTTCGGCTAACGTGGCCGACCAGGACGGTACCGCCTCTGTAGCCTGAATAAAACGGTTAAATAAAACGGAAAGAAACGCAAGGTTCTGTGGGGTAGAGCTGGCCTTTACTAATCGGGCGTTAAAGTGCCCAAAGTATTTTCAGTTGAAGAGATCATCCGGCCTCTCCATATATATTTCGAGAGTTAAATCCTTGTCATGTCCTCCTGCACGCTTAGCATTTGAAAGGTTTTCTTCTCTCTCTCTCTCTCTCTCTCTCTCTCTCTCTCTCTCTTTCTCTCGGAGAAGGGAGTGCAGGGTAGCGAAATGGAAGTTTATCTTCCGGCTGATTTCCTCTCCTTTCGCATTGGCTCGCTGGAGGCCTCGACTCGCTGGAGGCCGGCATGTGTACTATATATACGATGGCGCCGTGGTATTTGGACTAAAAGCTACACATATACTCAAATAGACTAAATAATAGACGCTCACAAGCAAATGAGTTTCTCTTCACGCGGCGTTTGGTAAATTGTCCATGCGATTTCCAGGACATCAACCAACAAACAGGAACAAGTACGGAACACTGGGTTTCTCAAGCGGGAATTAGATGGTCTGATACTGTAGATGTTGATATACCGCGTTATGGTACACACACCCTATTACGCACCATGATGTTAAAGATGGGTCATTGTTTAGTGTAAGCTAAGTCGCATGTTGGTTCCAAAAAAAGATGTACTAACAGGAAAAGGGCCTCGAGGAAGCTCTGTGAGTTCAAATATTGTGAAAACATGATCTCTGCGGAATGCCAACGCTTTGGTAAACTTATGACGTCAACATTAGTTTCTGGCGCAGTCTTTTCACGATGTCCTGAAACAATTTCGCTCACTACGGACCAAAAAGAAAATAAATATGGCGGTATGTAGGTGCGTCAGTATGTTGTGAAATCACCTAGCCCTAAACAATAGAAAGGCTGCACTTTGTGGACGTGACGTCACGCACGAAGGCGAAAAACCTGTATTTTCCAATAAAGTACGGGTAATCACTGGATAATTCATCACCTTTCAGTTTGCCGGTCTGGCCACGTGGCTATATGACATTCAGCTGCTGAGCGCGAGGTCGCGGGCTCTATTCTCGGCGGTCATCGCCGCATTTCATTATTGAACCGTGCGGAATGCAATACATTGTCTTGAACCAAGTCCTTGGCTTACAAAATAGACAAAATGAATTCGTACTCCTTCACTACGGTGTCTCTCAGTCCAAGTGTCGTTTTGGGACACTAAAAATCATTATCATAATAATTTTCTGCCAAGCGCGGCTTTCAATAGAGTTTCGGTAGTCCTTTGTATTACGTCACAGTCAGAGCACGTAGGGTTTCAGCTATCCAAGAGTGCTTCGTGAAACTAAGCGCTCGTGAGCAGCAAATTTCTCCAAGTTGAAAACACCCGAATAATTTCTTCATGGGCTCCTGATTGGCTGGAGTGCATGCCGCGGCTGATCGTAGATTCACAAAACATATTTAAGCAAATGTGGCTCACGATTGGCTGACGGCTGCTCCAGCTTCCTCGACGCTGTCCAGTTTTCCTTTCTCTCGAGACAAGACTGCTGAGAGAGTGGAGTTTGCAGCAACGCCTCGTTGATCGTGCGCCGTAACTCAAGTCGGCGTTTATTAGCCAGTACGCGTTGAAGGCGGCGTGCGGGCTGTCTCCGACGGCCAGCGCGGGGGAGTTGCATGTGCTGCTGAGACGAGCTCACAATGCGGCACTTTGTGTGTGTGTGCGGGAGGGGGAGAACGCAGAATTCTTCTTGCTTCTCTGCCTCATTCTGCTTCCTCTACTATATATAAAGATGTACATTTTCTTTCCCTAACGTGTATGTGTTCGTGCCTGTTCCCGTGCATGCGCGCGTGTTCTTTTTCTCTCAGACTGGGCGCGCTGCGCGCTTCTTGCTTGAGACAATGTAGAAATACGAGTTGTACTAAAGCTCGTATAGAAACCGCATTGTTCGCTTTACGGGTTCGTGTACAGGTTTCTAAATTTGCTGTGGTTCAATATTATCTGGAAGTTAAAGGTACAGCTGTCTTCAACCTGTACACGATATGCGCGTTACCCTGCGCTGCATGCGTGACCATACAAGTCAGAGTGCAGTTTGCACACTTGCCCCAGAATAACCGAGGGAGGGTGAGGGGGAGAGAAGGCAGAGGAAAGGCAGGACGTTTAATCAGATGCTTCAATCTCGATGCAACAATACTGCGGAACGTGCTCCATATATACACTGCAGCATGCATGCGCCCAATAATGTGCGCTCAATATATATATATATATATATATATATATATATATATATATATATTCAGAGAGCTAGAGAGAGAGAGACGAAGGAGGAAGAGCAGGTAGGTTAACCAAGGTGCACCCTGTGTGGTACCCTACGAACCATAAACAGGGAAGAGGAAAGCTGGAATAAATAACAAGGACGCAGTCAATGCCGCTACACTCGCAGAGGAATGTTGGCTGACGGAACATCCGACTGGTCGTAATATATAGAGTGGTCTGGCTATGCTACGAGTCATTAAAATTAGCTTTAACGCGGTACTGCAATAATAACCAAGAGCACGGGAATCATGAACTGACATTTTTACTGTAATTGCAACTTGACTTGCAACACTTTCTGCCTCACACAACGTTTGCGATGCTGCCGGAGCGCTCTATAGAAGGACCAGTTGAACGTGCCACGGCAGTCGCAGGTAGTCGCATGGTCCAGTCACCTTCAAAAAAAGCGCGATGGCTCTTGCGACCTTGAGCGTGGACGAGTGCTTAAGCATTTGTCCCGGGATCTTATCCATTGACAGCGGTATGTCATCCAAACGGCTGAGACTCGCTCGCAGAGAACATCGTTGACTGTCAAAGGATGGGCGATGGCACCGAAAATACGATATTACTTCGTAATACCTGCAAAAATTATGTGCGGCTTTGTTGGCCACGTTGGCACGCAACGATGTGTCTGCGCTGCCCTGGAAAGGTTCTCGCTGAGCTTGTACCGAGTAGCGCTTGCGGAGGACTGCGTAAAAGTTAAAGGTAACGTATACCTATAGAACACTGTAACGTTAGATATTCCTTGCGCCAGAGCGCATCGACGGCGCGTAGTTCAGTAAGCTTTACTTGCAGACAACGCTCTTTTTCCTCAACCGAAGTCTCTGGTTCGACAGTACTGGCACAGACGTTGCCAAGCTTTAATGTTCTCCTACATATAAGGGCAGATGCGATACAAAACAGAAACATCCCCGCGCAGACTAACTTAGCTGTATATACCTCGCAAAGTAATTGCGTCATAATTAGACTGAAAAACGGTAGCAAGTTTAGCTAAGCATTAGTTGCCGCATATCTATTTTACAGCTACATCGAAAACCACACAGGTTTTATTTTATGGCTGATGTGGGATACGTAATGAGACGTGTCATTTGCAAAGTGCGATGTTGTAGGAGTACCTGTGACCTTTTTGACTGACCAATGGCGTCGAAAGGAAACATTGCATTTATTGAAAATTGGCACTACTCGATGGCAAGAGAAACAACGTCATTTCTTGGATCTCGTTTATTTATGCATTTCTTTTATTTCACTTATTAATGCGTTGTTTATACCAACTTCTCGGATGAAGAAATCTGCGTCGGTTTAAGCCCCCGACTGAATCCTAATCTTCGGTCTCATGATGGAATGCCACAAAGTAACCTTAGCATGCTGCATATCGCTCGTTGATCGTTTCTTTCTCTGCTTCTGAAGTCTTTTAAAAAGACTTCGCTTCCTCACAATTCCTGACCGCTTGGACAGGTAGGCCAATAGCCTATATGCACATAACGGTTACGCGTCATTATCTTCGCCAAACAAAGCAATACAAATAAGGCACCCAGAGAGCGCACGCGCAAACAAGAATCTTTGTTCGCTGTCTAGACGTCGTGGCCATTGCATTGGCGGACCCGTGTTGATGAATGACTCTGCGGCCCTGCGCTGCCGATCGGTGACGCAAGGTGCGTCCAGGCAACAGCCCGCTTGGGTCTCCCCTGTCCGCTACCTTCTGCAGTATTAGGAGGCACGCTACACACGTGAGCTAAAGGCGGCGTCGCAGCAGCACAGTGAAGGGAAGAGTGATCTGTTTCATATCACGGGACTGTTCAATATGGGTTGCCTTATTGCGTTTGCTATAGACTCTCGCGCATGATACATTCATCACGAGAGCCGTGCACCCCTCACATGTTGCCGCAGTATTAACCTATGGGCCGGTGAGCCTGTATACAACCCTCGCACTAAACTTTAGCGTCTGAAGAAGAGTGAGTGCTTTCTTTGTTTATCTCTTGCGTTCTTGCGCGTCAGTGATGAACTGAAGCGACTGACGCTCGTTGTGTAGGTGACGTCACACATCGTTATACTCTAGCTTCATCGCACGGCCTTGTGCTATAACAGCGAGAAGCGGAGCCGCGAAGACCGTTCCGGCCATAGCGCTTCGCGCCAGTTTAGTCTTTTTATTCGCCTAATATCTCTAGCCTTGCACATCACTAGTCGCATAACACTTCTTAAGTCGTCCAAAGTAGCGGTGTCAGTTGTGGACTGAGCGTGCGTTCAGTTCACAACTGTTTCATAGTTCGAAATGACACCTCCGGAAAGATTCTACACACCTTACCACGATCGTTGAAACTGCTGGTTGCTTTACTTCAGTTTCTCTTACATCTGAGTATAGCATCGAAAGAGTGGCAAGTTTCGCTCGTTGCAAAATTCTCTTCATTACGAGCATCCGCCGGCCAATGTTTGTCGCGCGAACAGCCCTTAAGTTATTTGCGAGCGCCGGCGCAGCCGCTGCGCTTCGAGTCGAGCCGCTCTAATTTAAAGCGAGCACCTACCAGCACGATCAACTTTCTGGCCCCGTAGGCCTCGGAAGTAATTGTGAGCACAGTTTGTTTCCTTCTTGCTTCCTTCGTGCGCGGGCGGCAGTCCTGCACGTGTTATAGACGCACTTGCATCTAGCGTCTTCTCATGTTTGAATGCTCTCGCCGAGCTCCTGCGTGCCTGCGAAGCGCGCGCGGACCTATATAGCGCCCCTGCCGCTTCGTACACCACGCCGAGATAAGAGCAAGGAGACGTGCGGAAAGAAATAGAAGGCGAGACCCGGGCAGCGCGAGAAAGACAAACAGGATCCCCGGTATGTACCGAAGTAGCTTGACTCCTGGCGTTGCTGCTGCTTCTGCAAAACAGCGACAGGATCTAATCACGGCAGCGACGCAGTGCCTCCTCGTCCCCGCCGGCGACCAACCGTCCTGCGACGCCGGAGCCGCGCACGACAGGGAGGCGAGAAAACAAAAGCGAGCCAGATGTCACGTGTGCCCGTGGTGCGCGCTCGTCGAGAAAAATCGCTCGCTGTGCACTTTTCTTGTGTTTCTTTGGCTTCTCCCTCATTTTGCAGGCTGCTGCCACGAATGCTTCTTTCATCAACAAGCATCTGTATAGCTTCGTGCTTGTTTCTATTTTTTTTTCTCGGTCTCCTAACTCTTGTTTGTCGCTGTGCACAGCAGCCAGTATGGCGTACTCGGAGGGTTCGTATCTCTGTCTTTGCTCACGTGCGCGCACGCGCACACACTCGCACGCACTCGCACACAGACACACACACCTCTTTCGACCTGCGAGTTGCCTTTGGCTGCTTTTACAGAGCAGACCCATGTGTGCGGGAGAATACCGGATGTGACGCACGAGGCGAGGAGCCCCGTGGACCGCCGCCTCCGTGCATCGGGAGGGCGAAAGCGAGCTCGCCGGCTGTGTACACGCTTCGCGTGGATCTCTTGATGGAGCGTCCTCCTCCTGGTCTAATCACCTTCGTGGAAGGAGACCGTACGCACTAAAAGTAACCGACACTGCGCGCGCGTGCGCGCACTCGAAGAAAACAAAGTTTACGCGCAGGGGTTGCCTCTCGGAGCGGCGCACGCGCATCGGTATGCACTCTCTATCTTTAGCACTACCGAGGAAATGAACTCTGAAAGTGCAGTGCAGGAGTGCGGGCCCCTCCTGTGCCAATCCTCGGGCTGCATGCATTGCAATGCGCGAGTGTGCGCGGTTAGTCACCCCCTCCCAGATTGTTCTGTTTCTTATACGTTTTCGAAGCAGGAGTGGCGGAAGATCTTTTCTCGTTCTCATAGAACCAAGAAAGTGAGATTCTCAGAGAACACGAGTAGCGGGGCTCGTATGCGAATTGTGTATTCATCTGATTTTGTATATTTAAATGAAATTGTAAGTGTTGGCAACTGTTGTGTCGCAGGTTTCTCCGAAAACAATAAATTATTCATTGATACAGTTACGATAACAGAAGGTATTAACAAAGCGTTCCGGCAAGAAATGACACTTCACAAGCATGCTTGAACAGGCAATATATAAGACGCTACAAGACGGGCTGCTTGTATTCCCGCAATCAGGCACAAGTTAATAAATCAAGTCAATCGAATATTGCAATGTAATTTTCAAAGAGCACGAAAACATGCTGATCCTTATTACATAGATGAAGACTCACTTTCAGTAAAAATGATATTCAGGCGCTTTGAATGACGATTCCTGTAATGAAGCGTTACTTCGCTTACCTTCGCGCCAATAAAACTGTTCGTTTTAAAAGCTGCACTGCGTAACGAAATGAGGGACTTGTTACAAGCTTGCGTTGGGCTAGACAATACGGTCAACAGGCATATTTCGGTCGGATATTAACGCCGGCAAGGTGCGCCATATTTACATACATTTAAATTTTTTTATATGCACTAGCATACACAGCTCAGTTTTGTGTGCAAATGACATTATGAAAGTCGCGAGCACTATAGGCACACTGAATAAGCTTTAGAACAGAACAGTGTGCCCTAATGTCTAGAGAACATATTCAGAATGGTCGAACATCTAGAAAGGGCAATTTAGCGTGAAATGTCTTCTCGGTGAGGTCCTGAGCACAGGTGCATGTTTTTTGCCCGTGAAAGACAGTCGGCTTTTTGTACTACTTACTTTCTACTGCCAAGAGACCAAAACTCTTATACGATTGGTCTATTGTTAAATCAGTGTTTTGAGAGATTTTACACTAAACGTTACGAGCCTACAGTAATCACCGACGGGAATGTGGGAGCATGCAAGATATCTTCGCATGCCTGGAGAGTTGATGGATGTCTGTAGCGTAATTTCGTTTCTTTGGGAGAGAGATAGAAAGACGCTGATTTTAATGCGAAGCTGTAAATATTTGCTTTATTTGGCCTGTACACATAAAAGCGATGACAGAGAAGAGGAGACATACTACTCCAAGTGCAGTAAAAGAAAAATGTATTTTACGAATTAATGATTGAGTGAGTCAGCCAACGTCTTACACGTGTTGAAGGTGCACGCCGGTTTGCACGTCGTCCTCATGCTCACTTGTCACCCCTGGAGCACCAGTCAGTTCGCCGATTGTACCCGCCGACCGCGTCAATGTCAGAAAACAAGGAAAACGCCTGTACCAAGCTTGCGCCCATATGCGGAGCCGGTAGGGGTTCGCCCACTTGGACAGCAAACAGCCATAAGGGCGATCCAGAAGCATCTGCTCGGCTCCAAGGCGGCGATGTCGAATATTGGTACGACCAGTACAACAGTATATGCAATGTATATAAAATTATATTTTTTCGTTAAAACATCTGCGACGGTTGCTTTTATGATCAAGTCCACATCTGAGACTGACCGATGGTCACTAGACGTGGCCGCGCAGCCATTGTTCTTTACTAGTTCACTCTATAATTAAATGTTGGCCTCTGGATTTTTCTTCTTTCAGCAGACGTCAGTCATGAAAAACAGTTGAGCTCACGCAGTGATTAGTTTTCTTTGATCAATGTGCGAGGAGAATCAAAGGCTGTCATTAAAGTGTGCAGGCTCATTTGCACCGGTGGCGACAGACTGGGGAGTCGATAAGTTGTAGGGTAACGTTGAAAGAACAAATCGGCCTTTGTATCTCCAACGTCTGTCAAACGGGCAAAAATAAGTGCATTCGACAAACGTTGTCCTAGGTGGAGTCCATGAAAATCCATCCTGGCACCTCTAAGCATGTGTGTGCGTTTTCGCCTCGTTTTGTTGTGAACGCGCAGACATAAGGACGAAATAGGCTGCACACTTCTAGGGCATTCGACACTTGGTGTGTCGATCTGTTTCTGCTGCACGAGAAACAATTTCTATCACACTTCGCTTGAAGTCAAGCGTTAGTGGGGTAAGTCAGGTAAGTGCCGAGCGCGGCTAGAGGCAACTAGTTATGTGATTTATAGTAGTAATGACATTTTCACAATAACTGGTATCCTTCTATCCATGAAGACTTAGGGAGGGGCTAATTCGACAAGTAGCTTTGTCATTATTTCACTTTCAAAGCAAGCACATTGGTATGATTGCGTCACTTAATTATGTCGCATAGTTCTCGTGGAAACTTATTCTTTCGCATATGTATTTTTTTCGCCCAAAGCGAACGTAAATAGGAGTTATTCAACTTCT
Source organism: Dermacentor variabilis (assembly GCF_050947875.1). Lineage (NCBI taxonomy): Eukaryota > Metazoa > Arthropoda > Arachnida > Ixodida > Ixodidae > Dermacentor > Dermacentor variabilis. Next base: position 43,610,905 of record NC_134572.1, read on the forward strand.
CTAAATACAGCGAGATATTCAGACCCAACGCAGATGTGACTGAGGTTCCACTTGCAAGCCTGGCCCCTGCAGATGGACCTTCTCACCCCTTCCTGCTGTCCTCGTGCATGTTCTTTCTCTTCCTGCACGGACGAACGATTTTGTGCGCCGACGCTTTTATCCGGCGCCGAGGTCGCAGGACAGCACCTTTCCCGGCAGCCGGTGCGGACGTTGGGGGGAACCTTACACCGCAGGTCGGCTGGCACAGCGCACTGCGCATGCGTAAGTGTTCCTGCATACATACGCTCGGCAGGCACAGGGGTGCACGGCTGAGCGGCTGGAAGCACGCGCGCTCCCCTTCCCCCCGCGTTCACGAACGCTGAGCGCCGAACGTGTGCCCTTTCCGTGGCGGTCCCTAAAAGACGCCGGCCGTTTCTTGAGCGAGTGCAGGGAGAATGCAACTCGAGAGTACCACATCCTGGCGCGTGCCACATTTGCCTTCTTTCACCTCTGCGCACCGCTCACGTGATGACCCCTTTCTTCTCCTCTCACATCCTCTCTCTGCTTTTCCTTCCTTTCTTTTGTGGTGTGTTTTATTCTTCGTATTTTGTGATGGAGTCCGGCATTTGAACTTGTTGGCGCCCGGCTAGCTGCTGGCGACCAACACTGTTCACTTTTACTTTGAGAAACGCCGCTTCTGGAAGAATTTCGAGTGATGCGCGTGTGAGCTTGTGGAGCCACCTTTCGAACTAGGCACGAAGTAGTTGAGCCCCCAAATAACCTAGCGAACGCGAGTGCATCCTGAAGTGACTCGATGAATGATATAATGGCGTCCTACAAGTACACACTACTAACTTCTCGGAAATACGTCAAGCAGGGACTGGTGCATTGTTACGTGGTAACAACAGTGGCGCGCGATCACAGGCGCTTGTACAGCAATACGCGCGAGTGAAGTTTTTTGTCAAGGTGCCTTGGCTGATGCACCGTAGAACTGTCATAGTTGCGAAACGGTGGCTGCTTGGGCTGGTTAGCGAAAAATTATTTAAACAAGGAAGAAATGTTTTTTAGCGCGCAATTTAGTGCGCTGTGCCCTGTCGCCTTCTTCCTTTCTTCCTACGAATTGCGCACTAAACAGATATTTTTTTTTTATCACTTAAACTATGTTTTAGCTGGGCGCTACATGCATTGCCAAATGTAATGCTGCAGTTAGTAAATAATCCAATATTATCACTGAAGAATGCAAAAATTAGAAAGAAATGAGTGTGTAGGATAATTTTTTTTTTCTTCATGAGAATGCACGGTACTGCTTCGGTGACCTCTCTTGACGTATAATTTAAAGAAAGAACAACTTCTATTTTCTTTTCATATTCTTGCAAACACATGTGACAATGTATAACTCTTTATGTTACGGAACAACGCCAGTACCAATTTTATTTGCCATGCTCATTATTTCAGTGAGTTGCATAGATGAAAATATGTATACTCTAGCTCGTAAGAACAAAGATGGACATATTTAAGGAAACAGTTAAGTTATTACACCGCAAGTACGTTTTCCAGAGGCCTCAGCGACTTCAACGAACAAACAGTCCAGTCAATACCGATACGTATATTGGTTCGCACGTTTTTGGTTATGGTGAGTCAGTCCCTACCATCGTACACATGTTGTAACAGTCCTGGACTTCCATGCTTCCCTCATCAGCAACGTCAACTGACGTTTGGATACAGAAGGCGCGAGTGGACACCAACAGAAATTGTACTCAACGCCTCGGTTTCTTTTACACACAACGCGCTGCTTGTCGCAGTTTCGTGCTTGGCATTCATAAGTCCTTACACATTCTTTCATTCTTTTCACATTATTTCACACACTCGTTTAATTCTTTCCAACGCGGACTCGCGCTGAGGAGGCGCGGTGAGTCAGGTAAGCCTAGAGAGAGCTTTCACGCAAGTTTCTGTTTGACGGCTGCCTAGGTGAACCGCCTCGACCCCTCACCTCACCGGCGGGGCGCGAGCGTCGTATGTCACGCAGTTCTCACGTTGCTGGAGACAGGAACGGGGGCCGCAAGCCGACGTTCAGAGAACGTACGCACCGACAGACCCCCCTTCCACCTTCCCCATAACGCCCTTTCCCACCCTCAGTCTCCTCTTGAACGTGGCGTGCGGGCTGCTTGGGTTTCACCAAAGTGCTTCGCCTCGCAGCGCAGTCGCGCTGCAGCGAAGCGCTCTTCGCGGTGGCGCCGGCTGCCTAAAGGTGCAAATGAAGGGATGCGAGTGGCTCGAAGCCCGACATTCGACACTGCGACACAGTAGACGACCGCGGGGCGCCTCCATGCGTCCCGGCCGTCCGGCCCTCTTGCTCGGCTTCTTTTCTTCCTAGTTCTTTTTAAGGGGACGCTGTGGAGGGAGTGGTGAGTGTAACGTGCTCAAGGAACGTCCTCGGCTATGTGTCATGTGCGACGCGGTTTTAGAACGTTTGTCGATGAGACGTTGAGAGAGAAAAAGCGCAGTGTGCAAACAAAAGGAGACAAAGTGTAAGCAGTGCAGCGTGCGTTACTTTGTCCGATGCGAAAATAGCGTACGTGAGCCCCACGTGGTAGAATGAGATGGGCTGTGAAGTGGGCTCGCTGAAGAGCATATTTACACCGCTCCGTCTGCGTTTACGCTCGTTGAGTGACGATCCCGTCCGTTCACGTAACTCCTGTCGTGTATGAAACAGCTTGAATTAGCGAGCGCTTACGATGCGTACAGCCCGAAAACAGCTGGAGAAGTCTCACGTATGCCGCATGCGCTGCTTTTCGTTCTTTCCATTCACAAAAAGCAGATCGTGATGGGCTAAGTAACATACAATAAGACAAAGAAACAGCTCGGCACGAAATCAGTGAAAAGTGGCTGGGGTGCCAAGATGCTCGGAGCAAACGTTGCTAATGTTTGCTCTTTGTAAACCTCTTAACATGCGATCTTTCCACAGAAGAGTGAGCTTGATGGCTGGCGTTTGTCAGTTGAACCGAACATCTACCGTTTTCTAGAGTACTGTAAACACCGCCAATAATTTAAAAGATGGGAAAGAAAAAAAGAGGAACAGGCTCATTTTTCTATATTTAGCTTTCGTGTGCTGCTCACTTGGAAGAGAAATTGATCGACATGGCTGAGGCACTGTTTCTTTTGTACGCAACGTATAGGAAAGCAAACGGATGTTCTGCTGGAAATGTCATGAATGGTTGGAACAAACAGTTATCACGATATTCAAGCTGAGTGCTACGACTGTACTATAAAAAGCAATGTACGCTGTGAAATTAATTCGGATTCCCCGCAAAGCTACAACTCTTCAGGAAGTTGCAACCACATACGCTGAATCTCGTTAGTGGCAACGTTGATTCAACGTTGCGATTAACGAGATTGAGGAAAGTTGGCGGTGATACCGCAATCTTCGGAATCATTTTTGGTCTACTGAACACACCGAAGCCGACGTTTGGAGCAACCATGGAAGAAATCTGTGTTTCTGATACGTAACGTGAGCTCCTGCGCACTTCAGTGGCAACTTCCATGTGATCTGCCCAGCGTAATCTCCATCATTGAAGACCGAGCTATCTCCGCTGCCGGTCGCGCAGCAGAGTGGGTGGATGTCTCCGAGATCACTCGCTCTGATCTAGACTGACGCTAGTGATTAGAGTCACGTTGCTCCCCCGGAATCAACCTCAATTATCCTTGCAGCAGTTCAAATGCAGCGGTTGGTCTCCGACGTCGTGGGAGTACGAAAGAAGGGCGTCGTGAGCAGGCGTCGATCGCGTTCACCGAACAAAGCGGGGCCCAGGTTTCTTTGCAGTCCCTTACTTTCCCGCGACGTCCGACCGGCTCCGAAGTAATCCTCCGGTCGTTTTGACTCCTGAACGAATCCTCTGGCGATCCGCGTCGGCATGAATACACGTGTACCGCCTTCGGGATTAGGAGAAATTGAAGATTACCGCTCGGTCGGACGGCGGCGCCGCCGAGCCCCTCGCCAGGGCGCGCGGGATGCGATGGCTTCTGAGGCACTGAGTAAAGCCTTTCAGCCTTGCTCGCTCCGCTCGCGCGCATTAGCTTGGCAAGCCCGCTTAACGGAACGGATTCACTTAATGCGAACGTGTCGCTTATGGGAGCGTTATAAGCCACCCGAGTCTAATCGCCGTGTGTCTGCGCGATCACCATCGTGAGTGAAATGTTATGCGTGCGCATGACGGATAAGATTCCGTGGGCAAGCATTGACCTAAGACGATGAAGTACTTCCAGGACGGAGTCCGGCCGCAGAGACTGTTAACTCACTATGCCGTTTCGCAAGAGAAGTTCTGTACTTATAAGCCTTACCTCGACTCGCCCCATTGCCCACATCCCGAAATAGTTCTTCAATTTCCATTTAAGTATACGCCTTACTGCGACACGATCTGAACCGGCCAAATGAAACGGACAAAGATGACTTCCTTTTGCGTGCCAACACAGTAACAATGCTTACATGCAAGGGGTTTCTTCGAGCACACTTCAGTGGCCTCGGCTCCTTTTTGCTTGTTTTTTTTCTCTCTCTTAAATTCCGACCTGTGCAGCGTTACAAATTGCCCAAGGCCGTAATTAGCACGCACTGTTCCTAGAAAATCTATATCAACTGATTAAAATCCATGAATCGCTTTCCTCGTCGTTACAGATTCTGTGCATTCGGTCCAATGGTGATAGTGACAATTATGAAGCTTTCGCAGCTAACCTTATTAATGCTGCGTTTCGTATAGACATGGTAAGCTAAGGCTGTTGCAAAGAGTAGGAATTACAAAAATACAAAGTTGATTGCTCCTTTCCACCGGGATTTCGTGGAATTTCGTCCTTGCAAGGTACACCGACAGCCACCCTAATACCTCCTCGTTACCACTTACTGCCTGTGCTGAATCACACGATCACACAATCAATTTCCTTTAAGAAAACTATGCTTTCGCGTGCAGCAAGTCCGCATTCTTCCGGCATGTACAGTTCCTGTTCGACATCGTTCTTCGACAGAAAGACGGTCTAAAAGGAATTCGATCAGGTCGAATTAATTCGACGTTCAATATGAGGTGGAAATTCTGTTCGGCGAGCGAACGAAAAAGCAGGAAAAGTGAACCGACCGCCGTTTAGATGCCACGGGGCTAAAGAGCGTACGACGACTGAGCGATCGTTGGCCATCCTGCTAGCCGCGCGAGATTAGGCACGCGGGCTGGTTGTATCAATCCCTGGCGCCTACGACTGTCGCGAGCCAATTCTCCGTTTAATTGTGGCTCTTTCGGAGACAACCCTGATATATAAGCTGTCTTCTATGTCAAGCGAGCTAATTTGTTTTGTGCGAGAAAGGTGAGCGAAAGACAGAAGTAGAGAGAGAAAAAGATCATTCTAAGTTTCGGTTGTACGTTTCGCCTTCGTCGATGTGCTCGGCTTGAAGCGTCTTTTGTACCTCTTCCTTTCTTTTCTTTGTCTCTCTCTCTCTCTCTTTCTTTTTATTTTGTATCTCACCTCGCTTTGCGCTCTCACGAAATTACGGCGATAAGAGACGAACGCATTCGCGGGAGAGTATTGAGCGCCGCCTGAATCAACCCGTTGTCGTAACAGCGCGTAATGTACACCTTGAGAGCTCCTCTGTGCCTGACGAAGACGAGGGAAAATGGAAGGGTTGAATGCGGCGGTTAATTAGGCACCGTTTCATTTTACTTTATTTCTTGATTCTTGCTTCTCCGTTTTACGCACTTTCTTGGCCATCCTTGGGAGCAACCCTTTTTCCTCGTCTTTGAAGCACTCACCTCGAGGAATTTCTGGAATCCGCTCTTTCGCGCTTGAGTACCTAGGCGCTTTCATTATAACAAGGTGTGTTCGTGCAAAGACGTCGCAGTAATGGGGACCACTCTCGTTAAGTACCGCGAAAAAAAAGAATAGAACGGTTAAAATGTAATGTGCTTCCATTTTGATTCTGGGTGCTCAAACTGAGAAGCCTCTCTAAAATCGAACAGACAGACACACAAAGAACTTTATTGTCTCTAAAACCGAAGGTTTTTTTTTTCTCCCAAAGGCGCCACTAAGGAAATGCTAGAAGACGAAGGACAAAGTGTTGTAATTTCTTATCTTACAGACCGGGCATGGCCCAGCTTAGTCACTTGAAGGATATAAATGTGTAGCAGATGCAACTACATGGAAGGGTGCTTTGGTGATTACGTGGCTGTGTGTGTGGGGGGGGGGGGATGCGGAGCGGGAGAGGGGTGGGGGTAGGCATGAGACCTTTAGAAAGTGCTAAAGCCAGATAAGCCTGATGCAGGCCTGTGTCACTCGCTTGCTAGATTTGCCTCAGTAGTACCTAACAAAGCAGTTCCTAATGCCGGCATATGTACCTAATCAAGAACTACGATGAATGTGAACATTCACTGCATAGATTGAATAAACCACATAGATTAGAGATATATAACAGACAATCGCACATACGAGCATGACTATTGTCTTTGATAGTTCTGTGGCTTGTTAAAACTGTGCAGTGCAACGTTATCCCAGGGCGAAAAAGCCTTTACACAACCTTTTACACACTATATGAGTGGTACCGCTATGTCAGTAATATTACTCATAAATAAGCAACTAATGTGTCGACTTCCTTAGATGAAGTGTTCTTGGCAGACCTTTCATGACCGTCTGCTCTCTCCTTACAGGAAAAGCATAAATGAACGTAGATTTGCAAACTCTGCTCTGCGAAGAAACAGGCTATAAAAAGAAAGAACACTCCCCTCCTCTTTTTTTTTTCTCTCTTATGCTTTCCCGCTCTAGAAGATGCAATGCAGGACGAGTCCATAGCAGTGCTGGGGATCGGAGCTCCTGGAGACCGCGGATGGCGCACGGGCCCCAACGCCACCGTTTAGGCGCCGCCACCGCAACGTACACAGTATAAGAAGAGAGTAGGCTACCACACTCTCTGTTTGCCCGAGCATTAGCGCGGCGGTGCGCCTTGACCCCTGCTGGCCCGGCGCTTGGCACCGCGGCTCCCTTTTCGGCTGGGTCTGTCGGCGCCGGGACCTCAAAGGAAAAATGGCGCGGGGGTGGGTCTCCTCAGGGACGCAGCCATCCTGCAAGGATGTGAGAAGCAAAAACGACTCGATGCGGTGCGTCAAGGTGTGCAAGTCTGTGGGCGCCAATGGGAGAAGCGCGAACAAAAGGCGGCAAGACGAGCACGGTCTATTGGAAGTCGTTGTCTTACCGGTTCTTCTCTTGCAGAACGACGGGGTTCGAGACGTGTCGCTGGGAAACGTGATACGAGGAGAGAACGTACGCAGAGAAGAGTGCAAAGAAGAAGAACGGGCGAGAAGATAAAGAAAATTATGTGCACCTGATACATTCGAAACGATGGCGCTCGTGTGGGTGGTGCGAAGAACAGGCGAGGAAAGTAATAAACGTATAACCGAAAAAGAAAGTGTGAGCTGCGAGCTTCTCTCTCTCTCTCTGGCTCTCATTCTCTCTTTGTATATCGTGTTCCTCACTCTGTTCGCGGCACACTCCATCTGCGGCTGCGAAGCGGTGCACCTCGAATCGATGTTTGAGGCTTTCTTCCCTCCCGACCCTACGAGATCCCTGGAGACCCAGACCACACCTGAGCCACGTTCGGAAAGTGTTCCTCGTAGTCCTTTTCTCTTTCCCCGCTTCTTTATTTCCCTTTTCCCAGGCGAGTTCGTGTACATTTAAGCGCGCGGTTGATGTGCGGCCGATCATTGTAGCTGCTCGCGAACTGCGTCGCAATACTGAAACAGAGGACGCTTGTAAAGAGAAAGAGAAAAAAGAGAAAAGAGAAGAGCAAGTGAAGGCGAGAGAGAAGGCGAGAAAGAGAAGGCGAGAAAGAGAAGGCACGCTCGCAGCGAATTCGTATATGCTAGTGGAAAACCGAGTATGAGCATCCAAATGACAACGCTTGGCAACCTAAACTTCATTGTATGATTCAGCTCTTCATTATACCTCAAATTTTCTGACGTCAATCCAACACGTTATTCGCGTTGCGGTAGAGTAATATAGTAACGGTAAAGAGTGGACACTCCCGCAGGCGACTGCGGCCGACTTTGGCTCTCAGCGCACCTAGCGGAATCGGCGAAACGCACCGGTCTCCAAGATCTCCAAGATGGTCGCCACATGCAGTTTCGTTTCTTTTATTATTATTTTTTGTGTGACGCATAACGTTGCATAAATCGAGCGATTTCATGCAAGCGCTTGCACCGTTGTTTATATGCTGCAACCACGAGCGCGCAAACGTGTTTAACTTTATGTTAGTTTTATTTAAATTCATATGTGCTGTTTCTAGCTGCAGCTTAGCACAACAATCATGCCAACTGCCGAGGAAGTAGAACTTTCTTGTTTGTGATATTGTACTTCTAGCGACTCACACCAAAAGGAGTATCGTAAATAAATGTGCCATGTTCCTTCAATATATATCAACTTGCCGCACAGTGAAGGACACGAAAATAGCACAGAACAATTCATTGCAAGAAGATTGTGAGAAAAGTGGCAGACATGGAAACGGAAAGAAACTATGAAATGCAAGTAATGGAGAATAGTAGGAAATTATTGGCATGATGGCAACAACATTACACAAGTAAAACACATACAAGACTTGTTGCAACTATCCAGAAAATAAAAAAAAAAGCTACACAGACACGCCAGCAATTAATTTGCTCAAAATGAGATTGTTTTAGAAGGAAAAACATAGGACGCTTTTTCTTGTACTTCTGCATAGGTGGGTGAATTAGGGTAGCAAATGTATGTTAATGGTTGCGTGCCAAAATAAAATGGCTACAACAATAATCGGACACGCACCAGCATCCTTATCTCGAAAGTGTAATCCAGTGAGTCCCTCATTAAACAGCTGCAAGATATTCGCATCTCAGTCAGTTAAGCACTCCGACTGCGTTAGGGGTCTTCACCTGCTGTCTTTGAAGCCTTGAAATCGTCTTCTGATACTTGAAAATTTTTGCTTGAATATGCATGGTGTCCTTTGGCTGTAGAGTGTATTTTGACGAAGGAACAGTGGAGATTCCTGTAATACGTAGAATGAAAGGCAGAAGGTAAGCATTACTGGAGACTTCAAAGCTATTGAATGCAGATGCTGTGTTCCTCCGTGCAAGCAATACTGGAGCCTTCAAAGCTTTTGAACGTATATGCTACATTCCTTCATGCAATGTACATTTTCTCTGATCTAATGTCAATGAAGCACTGTTATAAATGCTAAGAAACAAGAAACTTTCTACGGTAAGGAGGCCATGCACAATTAAAACATATGAAAACGTATCTTCAGCTCAATACAAAACAGCTAACAACGCTCGAGCGCACATTATTGCCATACTGCAAATATTGCACGTGTACCGCTTTAGAAATAGCCACATTTATTTCGCAAAACTGGTGCACCCATACTTGTTCAGAAGCCGCTGCGCGTAACCTTCTTGAATAAATCAACATGAAGCTCTCTACACCGAATGGCATGTGTTCATATAGGCCGCATTTCTTTACGAACCATATTATTTTATGTTATTTTCTGACTTCGTCATTATTTCGAACGGGCCTCGCAGCTCGGACGCTGCCGCGTCGCTGTTATCGCTGAGATCGCATGATAAAAAAAAGAATGCAAAATGAAATTCAGCGTTGCAAATAGGCAGGAGCTATTTATGGCTTCAAGGCCGCCACGCCGGCCTCCGTTCATGCAGCTAACAGTGACATAACAAAATACGAAGAGAATACCTCTTTACCAAAGTGCAGAAGAACTTCCTGTGGCCTTGTGAAAGGGCGACGAGGCAGTAGTGTCAGATGCTGGCAGAAGAACTCCAAAACGATCCTCGGGCGCATTTTAAGAATAACGACGCCGCGAGCCCGGCGACGGGGTCTGACCGTCTGACTGAGTTTCGCACGTGTCGGGTCGCCGGTCAAGCTGCTAGCCGCAGCCGAAGCCGCAGCCACATTTTTCTTGATGTGCTCTGGCGCCTATAGCGGAATCGGCGAAGCTCCATAGCTCGGCCGCGAAACAGCTCGAGTTCCACTCTTGTCGTTTGCTATATTGCTATATGGCGTTGCATAGTTTGTGTAGTGGGCGTGTCCAGTTTATGCTATGCGATAACCATGCTGTCAATATGTGCCGATTCATAGAGATGTCCACGATAACAACACGGATATATAGCGAATTGTGGCTGCGTATACCTATAGCCGAAACCGTGCCACGCCAAGTCGAAAATCCACCATATGGCTGCCAGCTTTAGCGTTTATGCGAATCTTCTGTCAGACTATGGTCCAAATGACCACGAAGGTATTGTCCCCGCGGCAGAAAACGACCAATGCACAAAATAAGAAGAAAAAAGAGGACAAGAGCATCACACGGCGGCCTCAGAGGTGGCACACAATACCGCATCATGGCAACTTCAGCTACCGGCGTTCAAAATAAAGTGACGGAAAGTGAGGGGAGAAAGAGGGAGCTTGCACTACATTCTGTAAAACTGTGTGCCCGTTCCTGCATGAGAGGAGGTGATGCGTCGGCTACCGCAGCGCGCCGGTGCCTGCCTCGTGGCCCGTCTATATATATCCATTCATTATCTCATTGGGGGGGGGGGGGCGGCTTTTATGAACGTGGGAATGGGCCTCAATAGGCTGCAGCCCCGTCGTGGGCTCCGTGCGCCAATGCTCGGTGAACGGCGCTCGAGGCGACGGGCTGGCTCGGAGGATGCCGCTCTGCAGCGTGCTCCCCTTGCATGCAGGGCGCGACGTTGAATACGCGATGTGAGGATCCAACGCAAAACAAAAATGAGAAACCCACCCCTGGTCCGAAGGCGGTTCGTTGCGAAAATTCACCTGAAAGCCTCATTCGTGAACTGACTTGAATGAAACGTAATCAGGGACCCTATTAACGAAGCTTATCATTTGCCATGAATATTTTCATTGGCCCTTGGTAGCCTTCGCTAATTATCTGTTCGCTGCCAGGCATCTTGACCTGCGCCTGTTATTACGGCGACTCGTGAATGCGGTTCAACGTGGGGTGCCCGATAGCGGTTTAGTGGATCCCAAGCCTGATACCTCTCACAGAGGAACTTATTTTAAAATGCCGCCAACACAAGCCATCGCAGCAGAGGGCGACGAGGGCACTGTTGCGGTTTTTGAGGGCGACAGAATTGGACAAGCGGCTGTAGCCTGAACAGATGTTGATAGTGCTGCAAGTGTTACTGTGCTGTGTGGTGACAGTATGCGGTGACAATGACCGATTGTGATTGTGTGTCTATGCTCCTTTGTTTCTTTATCTCCACTTTGTTACCACTTTACCTCCCCTCCCCTCTCTCCCCAGCGTAGGGTAGCAAACAGGATCTTTTTCTATGGTTAACCTCCCTTCCTTTCCCCTTTCCTCTGTCTCTCTTTCCAAGCCTGATGCTGTGAAGGTAAACAAGGGCGTGTTATCGGTGCTATAGCGGCATTCATACCACATAGAGAGATGGATAATTGTGTTTGGTTAAGCACTGTTACACCGTTGTATACCACCCAATACAAAGTGCACATTTTTATTTAGCTGTGCGTTCAGCAATCACTCGTGTTCAGTGTGTTTGTGTTTACTTTGTAGGTTTGACGTGATTATACTTCGTATTAGACAAAAGTGGACGGCGAAAGGGTGAGAAAAAACTGGAAATTAATATTCTTAATAATAACCATAGATGTGAAGGCACCACGCATTTCCTTCTTGTTTTCTTTTCTTTTTCTCACAGAACTCTTTATTCCGTTGATATATATATATATATATATATGTATATATATTGGATTTACTGAAATCTTGCAGCAACGTTTCCAGGCTAAACAGCCAGAACCGTCGAGTACCGATGCTCGTTTTTCTTTTTTTCAGCGTTGATAATGCAAACCAACAGATGGCTTCACTTTTGACGAAGTGAAATCGAAGCTAACATCCACTAAGAGGCTAAAAACACTTGAGAGTAACATCAACTTTATGAACGGAGGAAGTCACAAAACACGTTGAATTCCCGCTAAACCAAAACCACCTATTCTCGCGACCTAATGTTTTGTCCGTTGTTACAACAATAACAGAAAGATACGAACACCAGAGGACGCACAGGGGAGGCTATAATTAAGAATTTAATAATCTTAACGAAGTATATGACAAGCGAAATACGCAGGGTTGGATTTTATAGCCACGCCAGACACCATGGTGAGCCTGAGCGCACATATGCATGAGTGACGCTCGCGATATATTATCGCATGAACGCGCGCCTTACTCTTCCGAGTTGGCAGCGAGTTCACAAACCCGCACAAGGCGCGGAGGCGATCCGGAGACGCGCGCTGGACCAATGCCTCTCTTGGAGCGGGCCGCGCCTGTTAGAATCAATTAAGGCCACCACCGGCAGCAAGCACGCTGCAGGTTTGGCTCTCACGACGGCTTTCACTTCCGCCCTGGTCGCGTTCAAGAACGCGGCCAATTGCCGTCGCCTTAGCAGCGGCACCGCGCCTGGCCGCACGCACGCACACACGCACACGTACCGAAGCACGCCCGCACTCACGTCGGGTGCGAGGCGCCAGCAAGCACCGTCGTCACGGAGGCCTCCCCCGCCAGGCAGCACATCGACGTCGTCGTCGACGCCGCAGCTGCTTGCTGCCTGGCGGGGGCCGCAGATGAAAAAGGTCAACGGCTAGATGAGCCTTTCACGTGCGCGGCCAATAAAGCGGTCGGTGTGTGCGTGCGACGGCCGTTTCATGCAGCTCGGCTGCGACTGTGCGTTTGTGCGTGGGGCGGGAGACCGCGGGCTGGTGGGTGGGAGACCCGACCGACTATCGTCGGTACGACCAATTGTGGCCAATGAGTGCGTCGCGGTGAGCCCGTGCGGCGCCCCCGAGTGTAGCCCTGAGCTGCTTCGACCGCGCTGCAGTTGAGAACGGTGGGAGCGAGTGGCAACCCTGCGTGGCAGTGTAGGATACTAGACAGATAGACAGACAAACAGACAGGGAGCTCAGAGTAGGGTTTAAGAAAAAAAAGTAAGAAAGAAACACGTTGCCAGCGTTTTGAGAGAATCTGCTCGGGCCATGTGGCGAGCGCGGTGGATGCATGCGAAGCGGCTCTGTATACTCCGCGCATGCGACCGTCGCAGTCTCTCCCCGTAAGTGACTGTTGCGGCTGCCTTTCTGCTCATGCAGGCTGACGCTATAGCTGCGCCGTCTATTAAGGTTACACGGAGGTTCCGCCTCACCCGCCCTCCCCTTTCCACCTTCCCCTAGGGGCGCTGTCACAAACAATTAGCCCGAATTATACGTTATGCGATGCACTGCGGGGGAGATGCGTGATGCGCGCGTTTTGTTCGTCCTCGGCAGAGAACAGGAATGAGCGCCGGGATGGCGGAGGGCCACTCAATTAGTTGACGCCTCCTCTGTGTACGAAGCAGAATTCACGTACCGAGCGTGTGGCAACGTGGAGGTGATGCCAGCGTGGCGCTGCCAAACCGACTTCCTGTCTGTTGCCATAAGTGCCGCTCATGCAGGTCGCGCGCAGTTGCGTGCGCCGGCCGCCCTTTCATCTGTGCGTATAAGTGTATGCGTGTTGCTTTTTCGGCGAGCACTCAGGTCTGTCTGCTCACTGTGGCGTGGGAAAGAACATGTAATCTACTCAATTTTTCGCTTTATTTCGCGGCAACTGGGAATTGGCTTTAATGGCGCACCCTTCATTGGAACCATTACCGCTAACAAACGTAAACCCTCTAGATTGGCGGCGAGCATAACAGTGCGGTGTCATGGCTTATATTGCGGGCAGCAGGTCGGCGGCAGGTTTATTACGAAGCATCGTTTTGTCGTGCGCTTACGTTAGGGAACAATCGTATCTCGTTTGTTAGGACCATTCGCCTGAAGCATTATCGCGTCTATCGATGGCTTGGGTACAGGGATGTTAATGTAACCCGCAGAGAAAACGTGTGGGAAGCACTTGCAGGAGAAAATATGTGGATAACATGTGGTTTCGAATTTTTCCTTTTTCAGCGCTGCTCATGGTACACCTAGCTTCTCATGATTATAAATGATCTTGTAATGTTGTAAATGAATTGTAGATTAGCGCGTGACAGTAAAAAAGAAGGATACACATAATCATGTGCTCTCTCGGAGCAGACGCATAATATGTATTCGTAAAGAAGACTACTTTTTAGAGATCTGAAGAGGCTAGACCAAAAGTCTTCTCGTCGATGTGCATGAGTCTATGCTGATCTAGACATCGGAACGACAGAGAGCCATTTGCCTCTGGTAATATATCTTTCCCATAATGTAAGAAGCCCATGTGTGCTTAACAAAAAGACATCGCGTTTCGCTGTAATCATGTCTCTCTGCTATTAAAACATTCCCTTCTAGGCGACAAATGGCTGTTTCAGCGCAGTAGAGAACCCATAAACACTTTCTTAATGCGCCCAATGATTGAAAAAATTAAACGTCTTATACATGACCAAGCGTCAACACTAACTGAGAAAATGAAACCTAACTAAGGAATGAAACGTTTGGCAAATTGGTATTTGGGCCTGATGCGTTTCACGAAGGAAACAACGACATTTTCAACGCTCGTATATTCAACATGAGCAGGGGTTTTTAACCGAAGGCTCTTGAGAGAAGTAGCCGTCTTAGAGAGAAAAGGAAAATAAGGGCGATTACCTAGACGTTCCTGTTTCCTACCCTTTATATGGAGAGGAGAAGATGGAGTGGTCGAGGGAGAATATGGGAAATCAAATTGATCACGCTAATTCGTTCCCTGTGTGTTACGAAAACAGAGAGAGGCGCTTTAATGAGTCTTCCAGAACTTTGCTTGGCGGCACGCCTATAGCATGCTACTCCAGATGGGCATGATGAAAAACAAAATTATATGCGCAGTTCGCATCACAGATGCACAACATACACAAAACACACCGCAACACACAAAAAAACTAATGTACTCAATGAGACCAGGGCCTCTAAGGAAGTTGAAGGCTAGTTAAGCTACAGCCGTATGTTTAGCTGCACTAGCGGGCTTTTTCTCGAAGGGCGCAGCTTGTCAGTCTCTCTATTTGCCGATATATCGCGTGTGTGCGCTGTACTTTGCACTGAAGTAGACCCCGTCCTCTCTTGTCTCGATCAATTCAAATGAAACGCTGGATACGGCGAATTGGCACCAATATGTTTCGTTTTCGCGTGCGAGAGTTGAACAAATAGAGGAATCGCGTGTCCCGAGCGACGGGTGAAATCGCTCCCTCACGCACGATTCTCCGCGACCAGTCGCCCGCGCTCCACTCCTGCAGTGTATACGTCTGCGACTGCTCGCGTCATGCTGCAGCCACTCCGTTGTGTACAAACAACGTGCCTCGGACGCTGTCGTTGTTGTTTGCTCCCTGCGGGGTTTGAGAGTGCGTATGCAAAGAGCCGATCGGGAAGTGGGGTGGTGCCTTCGCTAAGAGTACGAGGGGGGAGGGGGGGGGGTAATGTCGAACTCGGCAAAACGCTTCTCAAAATTCTGCGGGCTCTGTTTCAGCGATGCACCCCTTTTGAAAGTGCTTGTTCTCTTCACGTGTTTCGTTTGCTTTTGTTTGACGGGCTGCTCTATCCGCGTCTCACTATGCTTCGTCGTGTGCATACTGACTATGTGTTGCGCGCATAGGCTTTCCGAAAGGGGCGAAATGTTTATGGCCTACTTAGGGGAACGAAGACGAGCGCGCGCGCTAGAGAATGCGAAAGAGAGAGAGAGAGAGAGAGAGCTATGTGCCACGTGTTGAAGAAACACGACCTTTTCATTCCCACGACTACAGGAGTTCGCTGTAGTGCCGACAAGCAGAGGGTATCGAGTAAAAGCCCGCATCGAATAAACAGGGCCGTTATAGGGACGAATTATGGTTTCCCGGAGTTCTGACTCAGTCGCTGCCTGCAGTCTAAGTATTTTTTTTCTTCATCATCTTCTCGTCGGTTCGCATCAACTAGCTCGCCCAAGACGTTGGCAACGGTGGCTCACTACTGAACTGCCTTTGTCGGTTGATGAAATAAATGAAGGAAAAAATGAAAGAGAGGAGGTGGAGGCCTGCAGTATAGGGTGCTGGTGAAAGGAGGGAAAACGGGGGCGAGACAGCAGCGTCGGGCGAGGTGCGACGACGACAAATGACGTCGATCGATGCCTTTCCACCACGTTTCTTGGGAATCTAGCGGCCAGGCTTGTATGTAGCCCTCTTCGTGGAACTTGACGCTGATCGTTTTGGGCGCGCCGTTGCACTTACCCCAACCCTCTTCGAACGTGTACATGTGACCTTCGGAAACGCAGGGCCAACATAAATCGCCGCTGTCTCCAACGTTCGCGCCCGTCAAAGAAAAGGAAGACGTCGATGCGTTTCGCAATATTTTGCTTGGCGCTCTGGTTTGGCGATGAAATAAAAAAACGACCAACGGACGTCTGCGTTCCAGAATGTACACTTTCTTTTCATTTTTCTCGTTCTTCCATTTCCTTTTTTTTTGGCTTTGTTTGCTTACGCGTTCATCGCTTGTGCTCTTATCTACCGGGGTCGTTGCGGTTCGCAAATGTTGCCTTGATAAGAAAAACTGCAAAGAAAGAACGAAATGATTCACGCTTCTTATTCCTCCCGCAAGAAAACGTGCATGTCCAGTCAAAGTGGCATTCCGAAGAGCGAGTAAAATTCTTAGCACTTCGTAGTTGGGCTTGATGGCGGTTTTGCCCTCAGGTAGAAGCGGGGACAGGCTGCGTACGTAATCGTTTCTTTTATCACCAGTGAAGGTGTTATTACTCCCTAAACAAACTAACTGCAAGCTCGTGCGTAATATATAAATGTAACTCTGGGTAATAATATTGGTTAGAGGTTCATTGGAGTAAACACAGACGCACTGACCAAAGGCAGTATTTACTACGCTCCTCTACGTGATGGCGCCTCCATCTCACAAAACCGATGGAATGACGCCAGGCCCGGTATTTCAAGACAACTTTATATATATGGTAAAATTAAAGTATTTTAAACGTTTCCCAGTCTCCTTACATGCTAAATAGTTGGTGTCCAAATCCAAGCCCCAGCAACCGTTGCCTCTGAGTAAGAAAACAGATCTCGTAAGCTATGCTTTAACAGACTGCACGCGCCAGATGTGATTTCGGAGCCGGAAGCACGCCATTCGCCATCTTTTATACATCACCTATACGTTATATTTATTTTTCGTGCTATAAAGGTATCTCAGAGTTTCTACAACTTTGGAAATATGTGCCAGTGCTCTTTTGAGTATAAACCCCACGCAAGCGATCTTGCACGCGACAGCAACAAGCGACGCGATGGAGATGGCTGTCGCGTTCGCTCGTCGCCTAAAGTTATACCCCATGCGAGCGATGACTTCGAGCAACGTCTCCCCAGTGTTGCCGGTATGAGGGCAGCAATACAGGCGCCGAAACTAGCGTGACGCGTGCTTTATTAACTTAAGTTGATGTGTTTTACTGTAAAAAGCAGCATAAAATATTTCTGAAAGTCTTGCAGTAGGTTCTTATCCTTGCACGTATAAAAATTCAATCGTTTGCTCGTTCCGTGCGACAATCGGAAGTACTTGAGTTATGTACATCCAGTTCCGGCTTCGCTCTATTGGCTGGTCGCTCGTAGCACTTCCGGGCGACGAGCGACGAATTCTAGATTTGCAGAACCTAGCGATCGAGCGACAAGACCGAGCGATCTGTTCACGCGACGGCCCGATCCGTCGCTCGAAGCCGTCGCTCGTCGCTGTCGCGCACAAAATCGCGCTCATGGGGTTTAGCCTTTAAACGGAAGCCAAGGCGAATATATGCCGCCATTACGTCGAGCCGTGCTGTTCTTGGACTAAACGTGTGTTCGTGTTGTCCACTTCTCTTCCCCTGTTTCCATGTCTGCACGCCTTACCCCTTCTTTGCATTATGAAACGTGCACCGTCTGCTAACAAGAAAATGGGTGCACCACTTTCAAACAAAAATTTTTTTCAGGTACAAGCGCTATAAGCGACACGAAATTTGGCTTCACCATGGCAAAGCAGCAGCGAATGTCAAAATGTGAACGTTTTGTGCTTCTGTGTATATATTTCTACAAAGGCGCGTTCGTATTCTGTGAAGGTGCGTTGCTGTGTGATTACACTTTTGCCTTCCCGCGCGTTGATGTGTTGCTCTGTTGCGAGCCTTTGTCGCGATAAACGAAACAGGACAGAGTTCATCGAATTTCGCGCTACTGTGGCCATCTATAAAGCAACAATGAAAATAAAGTATGTAACACAAAATACAGAAAGGAAACCCGAAGCAGTCCTTTGCTGCCCACCGTCGCAAATTCGCAACGTACCAAATAATTGTCGACTACGGGCCAGTTTTGGTCTTTGTGTGTTCTCCATAGACGGCCATTCAGCCATACAGCCATTCCATAGCTAAATTCTAATTCCAGAGGAATTTGGCTATGGAATGGTTGTATTTTCTATGTCGCGAATTCACGGCACTGGTCATCCGGGCCTCTTTTTTCATACTTACGCAGCTAGGTGGGAATGCACCGCGTGATAAGTGAGTACATAAAATAGGAAGCTGGTTTAGAAGCGATTAGCGGCGAGAACTTGGAGTGGCGCCCTCTCGCGAGTGACGTCACGGCCAGGACGCCGCTCGGTGCGGCTCGCTCGGCTGCCACCCGCGCTCGTTCCCTCCGTGTACGCTTGTGGTATAGGTGGCTCGAGCAGTACTTATTGAATGAAATGTCAGATTTTTTCTGCTGCTATGCCTGAACCATAGTTCCTTCTTCAAAAACGCGTGAGTCGAGAAAATTTGTAGCTTGGATATCGCAAGCTATGTAGCGTTGAAGGGGTCTACTGGATTTGCAATCCATATACGCGCCGTGTCTGTCTATAAATTTTGCGTAACAACCATGTCTGCAAATTCAACAAGCAAAGTTGTTTGTGAAGCTTTGCTAAGCACTTAACATTCCCTTAGTACTTAGCTATGAGAGACGTTGCATTTTACACGGAAGAAAAATGTTGGTATTTGGTGTTAACATGTTATCCATGTTAGAAAGACACTGCCCAGCGAAGCTGTCATCATGATTCTTATTACTCTGGTAAGTTGTTCTAGTCAAATATGGCCACTTTATTAATGCGTAAAAGAAGGAGTCAGGCGGTCATTTGGTATGAAAAGGTTTGCTGCAACTTTCACTGTTCTTTGAAACAAGCCCCCATAAAACGAATTGCTCATGGCTGATAACACGACGGCACGTCGTGTAGAGTATTTACATAGTTAATTTCCAAATACCATAGTAGCAATCACCTGCAAGAAATGTTTCGTGCTAAAGATCGAGAGCCAATCAAGTGCAAGCGATGAATTGTTTCATGATGACCTTCAGTAGCCATTATCAACAATATGGCACACCCCTCACGCAACGGTAGCAACCGACTGTCGGTATGGCGAGGGACGCATTGTTCGCGAAACCCATCAGTTCACTACAACTTCGAATTGGAACCATTAATCAGTTTTTCACAGCGCCAATTGCAACGCCTAGAGTATACTCGAAGCACTACAGCGCAGCTTAGGGTGCCTAGAAAAGGAAAATTCAAGCACCTTCTGCTTCACGTACCTTGACCCAAACCAGCGTTGCGTAGTTATATAAACAGAGAACTATTCGCTTCGTCAGTACATAAAAAAGAACTTCGCAAACCTTCATAAGGAATACACCACAAACCTTACATATTTAACTTCATTTTTGACCCTCCACCGGGAAATTATATCCTAAATATGTACCATACTACTAATGAATGACGCTTCGGCTTATTTCTGGCGGCAGCCATACAATCCACAAGGCTAATTTCGGCCGAGCAGCCTGTGTCAGTTCGCCAAAAAGATTCATCTTGTATATTCCTCAAGCAACAAATACTAGTAAATTGCTGAATTTAGTTGAACGTGATGCACAGAAAAGGGAATATATGTACTGGTACATTCCTTTGCGTATTCTGCAAACAGCTGTAAGCCTCAATTAGTTTTTCGCTTCAAATTACCGCCACTTAAACTAAACACGTGAAGAACCGCCTAACTTTTAAAAGCAGTTAAAAAAGCAAGTGGTGCTGGTAGAATCTAAACTGCAGTGCTGAATAAGTCCTCGTGCTACTGCCGAGTGTTTCTGTGAAGAAAGTCTATTATATATATATATATATATATATATATATATATATATATATATATATATATATATATATATATATATATATATATATGAACAAAGAAAGACGAAGTATCACCATTGTTACTTCTCAAAGCCTATAGCGCTTGCCTTTGGCAAAGGTCTTCGTCCTTGAACCCAAACCGTCTGCAGGCCCTGTGGGGTTGGGCAACCGTGAAGTGATTTCACGTGGTTTCACAATGCTCTTATATCGCTGGGGGCGCATCCTTTTACCGCTTCTGTGACTGGGATATACGGGGACCATATAATGACCTGACACATATGAGGTTGCCGTGAGCGCAAAGGATGGCCCGTGTGATCTGCAGACTGTGGCACACGCAAGCAGGACTTATTCATTCGGCACGGTACATCACACGGGAACGGCACTTAGGCACCGCCGCCGTGAGGCGGCTGTATACACGCTGTTCGTGGAAACTCCATGCGGTAGTAAATGAACCCATCCTCAAATGGCTCAGGCGTCTCTTTCTGCCCCTTTAGTTCCATTCCAAAGAAATGGTGAAATGGCGTGTATTACTATACTTTGTGGCGATCATCTCTGACTCGGGTGGAGACTGTACGAAATGACCTTGGCCGCATGGTTGTCACGAAACTCGGTTTGATGGTTTCTTGTGCGTATTAAGGAACACACGCACGCACACACACACACATATACGCACAATGAAATGGTAATAATGTATTTTATCTTCATTTGTAAGTAACCCCAATGTAGCTATGGCACAGAAAGCGAGTTTAAGCGCTGATAGCGTAATTATTTTGAGTTCATGCGCAGAACTACACAGCGTATACTTATCATTGGTGGAAAAGGAAAAAGAAGTGAATTTTAAAGTCTCCGCGCGAATTCTTTGCATTACGCACATAGGAGCGTATTCCTTTGGAATATTTTCAAGTATTGGCAGCAACGAAGACTAATAAAACGTCAAGACACTGGAGCGTACAATCCCCTTCATAAAATGCATGAGTGCGCAAGCTTTTGTAGTGGACGTTCTTTTTACATGATATTAGAAATATATCGCTATCTTTCAAGAATACTATGCACTCACTTAAGTATTATATGACCAGCGCCTTCGCGCGAATTCACCTGTTTAGTCTAGTTTATTTGTGTTCGTTCTTGTCCGAGTTATTTACCCATGCTAGTGCAGTACGATAAAACTGAACCAATCAGCCCGATTTTAAGTATTGCTTACCAGCACACCACCTTTCTACTCGTAATTGTTCTGAGACTCACACCATGTTCTACGTCATCCTCTTCTTTGAATACATCACTGCTGACTTACTTTCTACTACACACGGTGTAGAGTCACTCCTTCCGGGTTTAAAACCACTTCGGAGTTTTTTTAACAGTAAATTCAAGTTACTTCTAAATTGTCCTCTCTGTGTCCGCACTCCCGTGATCATCACCGATCGCCTTAACCCTATCCGCCTGTCTGCAGGCACGCAGCGCCAACAGCATATACGAGCGCTTGAGCCAGAGAATGAACCCTCTCAGGCGCGACGCCAGCACCTGATGCATATTTATCTCACTTTCATGTTACTTCTTTTTTACTCGAAGCTTAGCCTCCAACCCTATGTGTTAATGCTCCGATCATATTTACCCCCTCTTTTTATATCACTTCCTCACTCTGCTTTCTGCTTTTCTTTCTTCCTCCTCCTCTAACAAAGTTCAGCAAACACGGAAATATAGCGAAGAAAATGGAGAGTCGTGCGGGAAGGGGGGGGGGGGGGAGGCGTCGACTACTATACGGCACCGAGAGTTTTGCATTACTCGACATCGTCATATTTCTTGGGCCTCAAACACACCGGTGGTGGTCGCGCAGTGGGACCAGCCTAACGATGTCGGTGCCGACATCCCGGCGACCGCGGTGACTAAAAAAAGAAGAGGAACAAGAAGTCGAGGCGCACTCAAAACGGCATCATCAAAAGCGCGCACCGCCATAGAAGAGCGCATTTCTTGCGGTGCGATGGAGGATGCAGGCCAAGGCACGCGGCACGATGAGTGGCGCGGCGTGCCAGCCAGGCGCCTTCGAGGTGTAATAATGCCACGAAGCAGCTAAGAAGTGATAATAATAAATAAAAGGGAAAAGAATAGAAACTCGAAGAGGTGTAGAGCATCTGATGACATGTGCGCGCCGGTGGTGCCGGTGAGTGCCCCGACGCGCGAGCGGGCACGCGAGCGAACTCGAGCACGCGCTCGCGTCGCTGGCGGGAGTGTCTCCACCCGGGACGGCCGGAATGGCTCCTTCCTGGCGTCGCGCTGTCGCCGATGGGGACTTCTGCAGAGAGACTCCCCGCGCACCATCCGCTCCCTATTTCCCTTCTCCCCCCTTCGTTCCTCTTTGCTCCCTCGACCCGGCTGCTCTGCTCGGCTTCTTCGTCTTTCGGTAGTTGTGGGGCCCGAGCATACAGTGCGGTCCGGCCCCTCCCTTCCCGCTGTAGGTCGCGACGAGGCGCCTCTGCCGGCTAAGGCATGTTCGCTGTGCATTGGCCGGACGCCGCACGCTTTCAATGGAGGTATATAAACTACACATATAAGAAGTAAGCGACAGTAAATAAAAGGGAAAAAAAAAAAGAGAAAGAACCTGCAGTAGCGGTGATTCTACGAAGCGCGCTGCGTGCCTGGCAAAGCAAGTCCGGTCTCCAGTGGCGTTTCTGCTTAGGGTATTTCCTTTCTCTTTTTTTTTCTTCTTCAGGCTGATATATCTGATTCTTTGTGTGCGTGGTCAGTCGCTGGCATGTGGAGACTCCCGATGAAGTACAAGCGCATCGGTGTGGAAGTCAGAGCAACACGATAGCGTAGTACGCGACGTTCTCGCCTCCATGCTTCGGGTCGGCGTGCCGCCTCTTTTTCGTCGATATGTGCTGTGACCACTGAGGCGCACTTGTGGTCTGTGCGTTTTGGCTCTTCTAGGAACGATGCGTGGTTGTGCTGCGCTTAATTAA